>NC_083241.1:23560407-23882434 GCF_032191835.1 Heteronotia binoei | reverse complement strand
AAAGGCCAGGCGGGTTTCATTCGCTCTGAAGCCCAAAATCGAAGCAGAGCTGGACCACCTCACAGCCCAGGAAGTGCTAGAACCGGTTTCCTAAGCCACATGGGAAACCCCAATAGTTACCCCGGTAAAGCCAAATGGGGACGTGCGCATATGCGCTGATTACAAGTGCACCATAAACAAGGCACTACAAGATAACCCCTACCCTGTCCCCGTGGTCAGTCACGTTTTGGCAGCACTAGCGGGGTCAAAAATTTTTTGGGAAGCTGGACTTGGCCCAGGCCTACCAACAGCTCCCCGTGGATGCCAAAACGGCGGAGGCCCAGACCATAGTGACCCACAGGGGAGCTTTTAGGGTGCGGCGGTTGCAATTTGGGGTGAGTGTGGCTCCGGGGGTCTTTCAGAGCCTGATGGATTCTCTCCTCAAAGGGATCCCCGGGGTGCAACATTTTTTCGACGACGTTCTGATCACTGCACCCGACGAGGCGGTGTTCAGCAACCGTCTGCGAGAGGTACTCCGCAGATTCCAGGCGGCCGGACTGAAAGTCAAGCGGGAAAAGTGTTCCCTCGGGGTGCCGAGGGTGGAGTTCTTGGGGTTTGCGGTGGACGTGGCAGGGATCCACCCGATGACCGACAAAACCAAGGCCATAGTAGATGCCCCGGCCCCCACATGCAAGGCGGAGCTACAAAGTTTCTTGGGGTTATTGAATTTTTATCATTCATTTTTGCCCCACAAAGCAGCCATAGCAGAACCCCTCCACAGGCTCTTAGATAAAAATGCCCAGTGGGTCTGGGGAAAGAAGCAGGCAGCCGCTTTTCAGGCAGTCAAGGAGCTCCTTGTATCCAATAACGTGCTCCACCATTTCGATGAAGCCCTGCCGGTGATCTTAGTGTGCGATACGTCACCGTACGGGGTGGGCGCCATCCTGGGTCACCAACTCCCGGACGGGAGGGAGGTCCCGATAGCATATTACTCCAGGACCCTGACCCCCGCAGAGCGCAACTATGCCCAGATTGATAAGGAGGCCTTGGCAATAGTGGCGGGGGTGCATAAGTTTAATGACTACATGTACGGTAGATGTTTTATGATCGCCACAGACCACAAGCCACTGCTGGGCCTCCTCGCCCCAGACCGCCAGACGCCACAGATTCTGTCGCAGCGAGTCCTGCGGTGGAATCAGTTCCTGAACTCTTATTCGTATGCCCTGGTCCACCGCCCGGGCAAGGCGATGGGCCATGCGGACGCCCTCAGTCGCCTGCCGCTGCCCTCCATGTATCCGGCCCCAGCCCACGATGTGATGCTCATTGAAACGCTACCGGAGAGACCCCTGCACGCTGCCGAGGTAGCGAAGGCCACAGGGCGGGACAAAATACTTGTGCGGGTTATCGACTGGGTGGGAAGGGGTGGCCCGAGGGAAAACAGGCGGAAGAATTCAGGGCATTCACAACATGCAGGGAAGAACTGTCCACGCATAAGGGGTGTCTTCTCTGGGGAAGTAGGGTGGTAGTTCCCCCCCCCCCATTGCGGAAACAAGTGCTGGAGGCCCTACATGAAACTCATCCTGGGATTGTACGGATGAAGACCCTAGCACACAGTTATGTATGGTGGCCGGGGATGGACGAAGAGATCGAGGGGTGGGTTCAAAGGTGCCAAGCCTGCCAGGAGTCCCAGCCCGAACCACCCAGTGCCCCGGTCCACCGCTGGGAAGCCCATAGGAGGCCGTGGTCTAGGTTACATATTGACTTTGCGGGGCCATTTCAGGGCCAAACATTCTTCATTCTGGTGGACGCTTACACCAAGTGGTTGGAAGTTATCCCCGTCGCCTCCATCTCAACGGCGACGGCGGTCCGAGCGTTACGCAGGGTCCTTTGCACACACGGGATTCCTGACACCATTGGCTCGGATAATGGGACCGCGTTCACCTCCCGGGAATTCCGGGAGTTCTTGCAGAGATATCTAATAAAACATATACGGTCCGCCCCCTTTCATCTGGCCACCAACGGCCAAGCAGAGCGGATGGTATGCACCACAAAGGGGGCCCTGGGACGCATGTCTTATTTGACAATAGAATCACCCCCAACCCAGTCACAGGCGTGAGCCCAGCCGAGTTGTTAATGGGAAGGAAGCTGATCACAAGGTTAGACCGGTTGCACCCTGATTGGGCCACCGACCTTCGCAGCTCTCCTGAGATCAGGGAAGCTGCTAGGGGATTCTTTCCGGGGGATCCAGTGTACGCAAGGAACTATGTAAGTGGCCCCGAGTGGGTAGCGGGTCGGGTGTTGTATGTGACCGGGTCCCGCCACTACGATGTCTCAACGGAGGGGGGCCAAATCCTGCGGTGGCATATAGATCAGATGCGCCGCCGCACCTTGCCGGAAGAGCCGGCTGTAGTACGAAATGAGGATGAACCAACAGCAGCACCCACGCTGAGGGCTACCCTGCCCCTGCTGACCGCTCCGACCAATCGGGCAGAAGAGCAGCACAGAGGCGGGGGTGACCCCCCCCCGGAGTAGGCCCACCAGAAGGGCAACAGTTGGCAGACAGCCATAGGCCAGCGCTACCCCCACGCGGGGAAACCGCCGCCCCATCCGCCGCAGCAGCTGCGGCCCCGGTAGCCCCGGTGACCACTCCTACTCCACAAGTAACTCCAAGGAGGTTGACCAGAGAATGCAAGGCCCCCGCTTACTTACAAGACTATTTGTCCTGAATTAGGGGGGGAGGAGTGTTATGTCTTGAAACATAAGCTAATGTACCGCATGGCGACCGCTACAGAGGCAACCCAGGGAAACCCACGGGTCCCCGGATGTAGCTCGCTAGACGCCCCGCCCATCAAGATCTGTGGCGGGAAGTTTAACTGGCCAGGATTGGACTGGTCAGACTGGGGGGCAGTTCCGGGAAATGTCTATAAGCGGGACCCGGCCCGCATGTTCTCTCTCTTGTAATGTACCACCGAATAAAGCATGTTGCCTTTAAACCGTCTCGTCACGCAGTACATTACAAACCTCCAGGAGGGACCTGGAGTTTCCCCAGACTTCAGAGATCACTTCCCCTGGAGAAAATGGCATCATTCCACAGGATTATGACTGATTTCCAGACTACACAGATCAGTTCTGCTGGAGAAAATGGTAGTTTGGAGGGTGGGCTTCGTGGCACTAATTCCCTGCTGAGCATCCTCCACTCCCTAAACTCCACCCTCATTAGACTCTGCTTCCCGGTCTCCAGGAATTTATTTACTTGTGTTGAAACAGGGAACTGGTCCAGAGAAAAAAACAAAGAGGTGTGGCGGGGTGTTGCTGGTAGCAAAAGAAGAAAAAAACTGAAACACCCCCCCCCCCCTTGCACCAGTGCCTCCCACTTATATCACCATAGTATGTATTACGTTCTTGTGCCAAGACTTCTACTGGCCACAAGTTTGTTTCAGGGCTAAATTCAAAGTCCTGGTTGTATACTTTAAAGTCATGGAGTTAGGGTGCCTTAGGGAACATCTCCTCCCATATTAATCTCCTTAGGCACCTAGATCACTTGGTCAAATACTGCTCACTCTGCCTTCCTTTCCAACACTGGGTTCAGAAACATAAACAGCATGGCCTTCTCAGTGGTGATACCCTGTCTATAAGATACTCCTCCTCAGCGGGAACTCATTTGAATATTAGGCCACACACCCCTGCCACCAAGCCAGTCGGAACTGCATTCCTGTGCATTCCTGCTCAAAAAAAAGCCCGGCTTCTCCTAGAGAGATATCTATGTCTATCATTCAGAAGCAGAACAAAGTTTAGAGTCCCGCAGCACCTTTAAGGCCAACAAAGTTTTATTCAAGGTATGAACTTTCATGTGCAGGCACACTTCCTCAGATACATTGAAATGGAAGTTATCAGAAGAAGAAGATATTGGATTTATATCCCGCCCTCCACTCCGAAGAGTCTCAAAGCGGCTCACAATCTCCTTTACCTTCCTCCCCCACAACAGACACCCTGTGAGGTGGGTGGGGATGGAGTGAGTTCTCACAGCAGCTGCCCTTTCAAGGACAACCAGAGCTCTGCCAGAGCTATGGCTGACCCAAGGCCATGCTAGCAGGTGCAAGTGGAGGAGTGGGGAATCAAACCCAGTTCTCCCAGATAAGAGTCCACACACTTAACCACTACACCAAACTGGCTCTCCATCAGTCCATACATATAGGTAGAGTTCTCCTATACAGCAGAACACGCTGGTTCCAAGAGCTATTTATTAACTCATATCCATTCAGCTAGGTTGGGACACAAGGAAATCTGCTCCACCCAGTTTGTAAGAGAAAGAAAGCACCACCACACGGCTGATCCCTCTAAATAGATTGTGCAATTTGGTTTTCAGTGAGAACGTGTTTTTTCCTGTAACTGGCTTGGATTTCTACAATGGGCTAAAGATACAGGATTGCTTAACTTCTTAAACAAGACAAGATTCTGCAGAAAGAAGGCTGAGAGGTTATGAGTAACATTACGCCTATACAGTAATGACCCTGTATCAAAGTGGCTTACAATCAGGGGTGGCCTTCCCTGATTATTATTTGCCTAGGGCATGGGTCTCAGGCCTTCCCCCTTCCCTGCGTCCGGGTTGATTGATATCACCCAGGTGGAGAGCCACTCACTGCCCCCTCGCCCTCCTCTGGGGTACCCTCACCGTCCCCCTGCCCACACCCCACCACCCTGTCAAGCATGCAGGTTCAATGACAAGTCGAAGTTGATACAAAGACTGCGTTTATTTATAGACAGATACTTTGGTGTAACAGGCTCTTGAGAGTAATGCCAGTCATACATTGATACAATACTTTTAAGGCCTACTTCAAAGGGATTCCAAGGGATGGGGTTGCGGAGTAGCATTCACATATAAACCATCATAACTGTCTACATTCCCATAGTGTTATCAGACTGTTTCCTTGCTTTCCCAGATGACTCTCACTCCCTTGTCGGGATGTATGGGAAGGTGCTGATTACTTAGTTTCGCTTCTCACTACTTCTAATTACAAACCATAAAGTTGCCGTGTGCACCCTCCCTGTCCTCCTCCTCCTCCACTGCATGTGCCCTTGGGGAGGGGGAAGGGTGCAGGAGGTGAGGCAGTGAAGGTGCCGTGGAGGAGGGCAGCAGCACAGTGGGGGGGCAGGGGGAGGTCCTGCCTTGGGCACCATATGCCCTAGGGCTGCCCTGCTTACAATCACATTCCCTTTCTCGCCTTTCAACAGGCACTTTGTGAGGCAGGTGGGGCTGAGAGAGTTCTGAAAGAACTGTGATTGGCTCAAGGTCACCTAGCAGGCTTCTTATGGAGGAGGAGTGGAGAATCAAATCTGGTTCTCCAGATTAGAGTCCACAGCTCTTAACTACACCACATTGACTCTAATTTACTTCTACTGCTGACCCACCTTCCTTTAGATGGCTTACTAAAGTTTTACAATCATGATGCTGTATCAATGCAACATGACAACAAAAATTCCTATAGACCTAGGGGTGCCAGCCTCCAGATGGGATCTCGGGATGCCCTGGAATCACAGCTCATTTCCAGCTGCAAATCTCAGATCCCCTGAAGAAAAGGATGCTATAGAGGTAAACTGTATGGAACTGAACCCAGGCTAGCTTGATCTTGTCAGATCTCGTAAGCTAAGCAGGGTTGACTCTGGCAAGTACTTGGATGGGAGTTCTCCAAGGAATACCAGGGCTGGGATACAGAGGCAGGGAATAGCAAGGCACCTCTCTGAAACGTCCAGGTCCCACTAGGAGTTGCCAGAAGTCAACCATGACTTCCAGGCATGCACACACAGGGGTTTTTTTGAGCAGGAATGCAGTTCTGACTGGCTTGGTGTCAGGGGTGTGGCCTAATATGCAAATGAGTCCCTGCTGGGCTTTTTCTACAAAAAGCCCCATGTGAAACAATGCTGATGTCAGGGGATGTGACCTAATATGCAAATGAGTTCTTGCTGGGCTTTTTCTACCCCCCAAAAAAGCCCTGTGCACACATGCACACAAAAATACTATTAAAAAACTTTAAAAAGTCAAAAAGAATTGTACCCCATTGAGGTCCCTGTCCTCCCCAGATTCTGCCTTTCAGGTGAGGCAGTGAAGGTGCTGTGGAGAAGGGTAGCAGCACAGGGGGAGCTGGCAGCCCTACCTCTCCACTCCGTAATGGTGGCCAAGGAGTACCTGCAACCTAACAGACACAGATTAAATAACAGGAGGTAGAATAATTAAAACTGGTTATGTCTGTATGAAGGACAGAGATTATCTTCTTGGCTGCCTCCATGCAGCAAGGGCTGTTTTCATGTTGCTCTCACAGCAGGTGTAAATGCTGAGGCCGTGCACATTAGTAATGGGACCCACACACAGTAGTTGGTGCACACTTTCTGACCCTCAGCCCCCTATAGTGGTTGCCATTTTCCCCTTCACTGGATGATTATCTGCCAAGTGAGAGTATCACTACACACTTCACATGCATCTCAATCAGGCGTCTCAGGCCACAAAGCCTTTTAGATGTCACAAGCCCCACAGTTGTTTTTTTACAACAGGCTCACTAACACCTCTGCCCCTCCGGAAGATGGAGCTGTAACTGTGACTGCTAAAACCTCACTATGTAGATTAGGTATTTAGGTATTTATTTCATTCATTCCCTGCCTTTCACCCCAATGAGGAACTAAAGCAGTTTATGACATTTTCCTTCCTCCATTGTATTTTTGCTCATTTCCTTTTTTAAAAAGTTGCACAATTAACCAAGCTAAATAAAGACTGACAAGGAGCCAGCATGGGAGCACTCTATAGCTGCTATTGTAATTAAATCAATTGAGTTGTTTATAATTTACACCTACCAGGATTGGAATACAACTGTGAAGCACCCCATGGGCTGCAGGTATGTGATGTGTGCAGGGATGTTTACGCGCTAATCTGCAGAATGGGGCAGGAGTGGACTGGAAGGGAACAAAAATAAAAAGAATTGTCCTCAAACACAAGGTGAAGGGCTACACTTTTGAATGAATAAGAAGTTAGTACAGAAAAAGTAGCTGGAATAGATGGGATAGGAGAAAGCACTCACACAGTGGTATGTGCTGTGATGAGGGAGGGCGGGATGGGGGAGAGGGAAAATGAAGGAAGATGTTTGTGGAAACAAAGGTTGCTAGGTTGTCCCTGGCCACCGGTGGAAGATGGGGGGATAGGGTGGCCAGATCCAGGTGGGGAAACTTTTGGAGATTTGGGGATGGGCCCAGGGAGGGCAGGACCTCAATGGGGTACAATACCATAAGCCCACCCTCTAAATCATCCATTTTCTCCATGAAAACTGATCTCTGTAGTCTGGCAATGAGCTATCATGCCAGGGGATCCCCAGGTCCCACCTGAAGGCTGGCACCCCTAGCAGAAGCAGCAGAACCTAGCAATGAGAGGGGAGAGGAATAAGTGATTCAGGTCAGTGCTGTGATTTCCAATCCAGGTAGCTGCTAAGGAAACTTTTGAAAGTCATAAAGCCAGTTCTGAAGGCCCTACAGGGGTGTCAGATGCGCAGGCCTGAGGGCCAGATCAGGCCCCTAGAAGATACCTATCAGGTCCATGAGCAACTCACTGTTATCCGCTTCTTTCTCTCTCGCTCTCTCTTGCTTCCTTCTGCATCACAGCTTGCTTTGCCAGGCTTGCTCAATCGCACAAGAGCTACAGAGCAAAGCCTCTGTTTTCTCCAATGACTGACCAGCACATGAAGCAACTTTTGTACAAAAACTCGCAATGCCCTGCCATTTAGTGTTTTCCCCTGTGTCTTAGGCTCAAAGCATGGACCATGAGATTTCTGTAATGAATGTCAATAAATCAAAAGTAGGTTTGCAATTTATAGACACACACCTGAACAGCATACTCAAGATTGCTACAGCACAGACATTGTCTCCATATTTTGATGCAATAATTCAGAGTAAGAGTTATCAGAAACTGTTAAACAAAACATCACAAAATTGCTAATCTTTTAAGCATGTTTTAAGTTTAAAAAAAATCTTTGTGTTCCTCTGTGTTTCTGCTACAAAAAAAGCCTTGCTGGTAACGCTCCTGCAAAGTAGGTTAGGCTGAAGATGACTAGCCCTGAGTCACCCAGTAAGTTTCATAGCAAATGGGGATGTGAATTCATGATCCAATGTTCTAACCACTAACCACACCAATGAAAAATATGGTAGACATTCAAATAAAGGATTCTGCAGAGTATGAACAGTGGCAAAAGTAGTCTTAACCTCTGTCCTCATTGCCTTAAAAATTGTAGTTTCAGAAGTAGATTTTTATCAAATTCTTGCCAGAGAGAACTCCAGGTTTCTGGGTTATACCTCTGAGGATGCCAGTCACAGTTGCTGGCAAAACATCAGGTCTCGCAATGCCAAAACCACAGCCACAGAGCCCCGAAAATCTACAACAGCCAATTACTCTAGCTGGATTTGTATAGTATTCTTTATATTCCTAACAGGATGTAGGACAGGGCACAGGCTGTGTTTCCACCATCACAACAGATTCTGAAGAGTATATCGGTCAATGCTAGTAAACCTTTAAACTCTGACAATGAATTGTTCTTAGTTCTAAAGGTGCAAGCTGTGTTTTTATAGTAACAATTAGCAGGACATCTACTGGAAGTCACAGAAAATACATTCTCTGCTTTTAAAAAATGTCTGCATGCACATTTTGCACTTGAACCAGTGGGATTATTTATTCATGCACCGTATGCTAACTGAAAGTGCTTCTTCTAATCCTATGACTGTTACCATCAATTCCGCAAATACTATTGCCAATAATGATAAGAAACATATTGCAGAGGCCCTGAAAATATGCCTCTTCCCTTACATTCTATTGTAGAAGTCATAGCCATATTCTAAAAAGCATATGCATCTTTTTTATCAACTACATACAGGGCTAGTTTATGTTTGATTGTTCGTACTTTCAGCAACAGACAATTACTTATATCCAAGTCAGCATGGTAATATGGTTAGAATGTCAGAGGAAACATCTGGGTTCAAATCCCCCCTCACTTTATTCGCTGGGTAACTTTGGGCCAGCCATACGTTTACAGTCTAGTTTGCCTCTTAGAGCACACTGCCTTGAATCCCTTTTAGGAAGAGTGGAGCAAAGATACAGAAAACATATATAGGTTTCATTTTTTAAAAAATGAATGTCAGAATAAACAAAGAGCAACAAATATTATAAATGATCAGTATCTATAAACAGCGAAACCAAAAAACACAAAGGTTGATAATAAACATTGTCCATCAAAACACCCAACCCAAGCCATAATGAAGAAATATTCAATCAATCAATTCCTGTTGGTTTCTAAGGCGTTACTAGAGTCCAGTTTAACCGTTCTACTGCAGACCCTCTGAAAATATATTCTGTTGTGTTGTAGGTATAAATGAGTCCCACATACATTTTGGAGATGCCGTAAGCCTCTAAATATTTTCTGAATCTCCAAAATGTATGTGGGACTCATTTATACCTACAACACAACAGAATATATTTTCAGAGGGTCTGCAGTAGAACCGTTAAACTGGACATTAGTAACGCCTTAGAAATTCCAGGGTATCAGCTGTTGAGCGTCAGAGCTTGCTTAGACACAGTAGAGGAGAAATGTAGATCTGAGTCTCTTTATCCCAGTCAGAAGGTGGGATGGACATTGTAAAGAATGCTTATAAAGGATGCTAAGGTACCATGCCTATTGTAATCAGCTTGATTAGAACAGAGGGGAAATGCTCAGGGCAGAATATTAATTACTCTATTATCTAATGAAGTGTGCATGCATATAAACGCTTATACACCCAGAATTAAACTTTGTTGGTCTTAAATGTGCCAATGAACTAAACTCTGTTCAGTTAGCCTCTGTAATGAGATAAAAATCCTTTGTTCCTATTCAGCCAGGGCGGGGGGCAGGGTCCATAGTTCTGACCACAACAGAAGATATTCTCTATCTCTTCATGTCACTTTAACCACAACAGTTTGGTGTTATAGGAATTGTGTAACACGTATGGGTTCTCCCCGATTCAGAAAAAGGCTATCGTGTATGTGGAAAAGGTGCTTCTGCCTTCTCCTCCCTATGCCATTTTTCTCAACCTGGAATAATTCCAGCAGGTGTTTGTGGAAAGCTACATGTTTCCTAGGATATATGTAGCAACCTGCTGGGGCAATTTGTTTCAGGCCAGGAAAATGGTGCAGTGGGGAAGACAGAAGCAGTTTCTCTTAGGGTTGCCAGGTCCAACTCAAGAAATACCTGGGGATCTGGGGGCGGAGCCAGGAGACATTGGGGGTGGAGCCAGGAGCAAAGATGTGATAAGCATAACTGAACTCCAAAGGGAGTTCTGGTCATCACATTTAAAAGGACCACACACCTTTTAAATGCCTTCCTTCCCCTGGAAATAATGGATAGGGGCTCCTTCTTTGGGGCTTATAGAATTGGACTCTCTGGTCCAATCCTTTTGAAACTTAGAGGGAATTTTGAGGAGAGGCAGTGGATGCTATGCTAAAAATTTGGTGCCTCTACCTCAAAAAATAGGGCCCCTAGAGCCCCAGATACCTGCAGATCAATTCTCCATTATACCCTATGGAAATCAGTCTCCATTGGGAATAATGGAGTGCCCAGCAGATATTTCCCTCCCCCCCCTCGCTTTCTGATGATGCTGAAACGGGGGGAGGGCCTCCAAACTGGGGCATCTCCTGCCCCCACCTGGGGATTGATGACAACCCCTAGGTACAAGTGTTACTTAGCCTGACACACAGTACTGAACCAGGCCCAACCTATATACTCTTTATAAATGAAGAGGCCGCATTAGGCTCACGCTCTCTGTCTTTCTGATTCCACTCCACAGAAAACCATAGCTTGCCAAGTATGTGCTTGGTTTGTGCTGATCCTTGATTTCCAGTTCTGGTTCCAATCATGGTTTGCCATGTCAGATGGCTCTCCGTGACACACAAACTGAGACACTTAGAAGGTCTCCTCCTCACACACTCAACTGCAAGTCAATGCATGCCCGATCCCGCCTCACTTTACCCTGTAGATCCTGGAACAATTCCTGGTATAAAGTTATGTATAAAGACTATAAAAATTTCAGCATCTCCTTCTAGCACAGAACTTAGAGTCAGAGTGACCTTTCTGAATTCAAGGCCTCGGTACGGTTTAAATTCCATTATCAGGAAGTTACATTTGGCAGCAAACGTCTGACAGGAAGCGTCCCAAAACATGCGGAGACTCTGAGCAGTCCACAAAGCTGTGTGTTTTAGACTCTATTCCAAGGAAACAAATAAGTTCCTCAATGCAAAGATCAAAAACAGCGAGCCAGTGTTCTTGGGCAACAGGTTGCTGACCCTGATCTGCCTTTCCCTGCAATGCACTGCTGCAGGGAGGCTTGAGGTGTGCTCCAAAAGGGCTGCACTAAGGACAAGATGGGGATAGGTGCTTTTTTAAAAAAAAATAATGAACCTACTTTTCTGTTGAAAGGGAAGAAGGCAGCAAAATCCTTTGCCCTTTCAATTCTTCAGTGTTTTGAAGATTTTTCATCCTAATTTATTAGCAGTATTGCCAGTGACAGGAGAGGACAGTAGGGAAGTACATGAGACAGTGAAACTTGGATTGCCAACCTCCAGGTGGGGCCTGGAGCTAGGGATGCCGGCATCCAGGGGGGATGTGGGGATTCCACAGAATTACAGCTCATCTCCAGACCATAGAGAGTTCCTCTGGAGAAAATCCACCTTGAAGAGTGGACTCCATGGTTTTGTACCCCACTGAGGTCCTTATTGTCCCCAGGCTCCACTCCCAGGTCTCCAGGAGTCTCCTAACATGGAGCTGGCAACCTTCACTCCCACCCTTACCCCCTTGCTGGTGGCCAAGGGGGACCTGACAATTAGGGTTGCCAAGTCAAGAAAAATCTGGGGACTTTGGGGGTGGAGCCAGGAGCAAGGGTGTGACAAGCATAAATGAACTCCAAGAGTTCTGGCCATAACATTTAAAGGGACTGCACATCTTTTTAAATGCCTTCCTTCCATAGGAAATAATGAAGGATGGGGGCACCTTCTTTTGAAGCTCATAGAATTGGACTCCCTAGTCCAATCTTTTTGAAACTTGGGGGGGTATTTTGGGGATGGGCTCTGGATGCTATAATGAAAATTGGGGGCATCTACCTCAAGAAACAGGCTCCCCCAGAGCCCTAGATACCCACAGATCAATCCTCCATTATTTCCTATGGGAATGTGTCTCCATAGGGAATAGCAGAGTTCCCAGCAGACATTTCCCTCTCCTCCCCCCGCTTTTTGATGACCCTGAAGCGGGGGCAGGGGATCCCCTGCCCCCACCTGGAGATTGGCAACCCTACTGGCAACCCTATTTGGAGCTCTGAATGGAGGTGATTAACAAACCCACTTCCCATTTATACATAAATGTTGTATGCAAATAATCTCTCTCCCCACATCTAGCTGTGGCCTTCAACGTATAAGGAAAGCACATGTTGCCTTGACCTCACAGATGAGTCTTCAAGAGAGGCAGTTTGCCTCATGAGAGGGGTTGACACTAATCCCTGCTAGGCACTTTTCCTGATAAAACTCCCCCTGGCACCACCAGCTTCCTCAGCCCATTAGCCAAGTTCCCTCAAGCAATGCCAGCTTGCAGTGAGGCCTAGGTAAACTCTCCCACTAAAAAGGCTTGTGTACTTCAGAACATAAACACAGAGCTTCAAAAAAACGTATCTTCTGCAGTGTGCAGTATTTGTGTGGGGACTACCCACAAGTAGAAATTCTGAAAATCCTTACATTTGGCTTAATAGCTGCCACCTGGTCTCATTTCCATCACAATAAGCATATTCCACCATTTTGAGAGAGCGGGAGTGGTCCAACAGCTTATCCTTCTTTATGTGGCAGAGCTATGGATACCAGTGAAAAGTTGCATTTGCTACCAGTGGCTGCAGTATGTTTAGTGGTGGAACAGCGTAGTTTCTTCCCTCCTTCACATGACCCCTGTAATTTATTCAACACTGATCTTTAGGACACAGGAACAGACAGTGTTCAAAGAGCTTAGGTGCTTCAAACCTGCTCAAGCAGGAAGCTGCAACCAGTCCACTACTGAAGTAAACGTTGACTTAAAACTGTCAGGTCATAAATCTCCCAGTGTAGAGAACTTCCAGGAATGTAGTTTGAAAAAACTCACACGGAAACAAGTCCCATCCCTGTTTCTGCTGTGATCAGCAGTTCCACTAAGTTAGTTATAATAGTCAGGTTCCCTCAGACTAGGCCCTTTTTACATTACCAACAGCAGCGGAATGAGAAAATGAAGTATCAGCACAAAAGTTCAATGGGTTTCATGGCACATGACCACACACTGCTTTGATATCTTTAATTATTTAGATGTTTATATTCTGCCTTGTGGCGCAGAGTGGTAAAGCAGTAGTACTGCAGTCTCGGCTTGGCTTCGCGAACGAAGATTTAAGAAGGGTGCAATAGTCCACGTCTGCTGCAGGCTCGCTGGTGGCTGACAAGACCAATGCGGGACAGGCAGGTCTGGCCACAGTGGCTGCAGGGAAAAGTCTGATTTAGGGTTGGTGCTGTAGCAGTGCGATTCTTCCTCAATCTCCTTTTGTCCTCAAGACCAGCTATGCATGCATTCTCAAAAGAAGAGACAGCCTGGTGGACGGTGTGCCTCCATGCTTTGCGATCTGAGGCTAGGTCAGACCACTGGTGATGGTTGATGCGACAAGTGCCAAGGGATTTCTTCAAGGAGTCCTTGTACCTCTTTGGTGCCCCTCTATTTCGATGGCCGGTGGAGAGTTCGCCATACAGAGCAATCTTGGGAAGGCGGTGGTTTTCCATCCTAGAAATATGCCCTGCCCAGCGCAGCTGCGTCTTCAACAGCAGTGCCTCGATGCTGGTAACCTCCGCCTGCTTGAGAACTTCAGTGTTGGTCACAAAGTCACTCCAGTGGATGTTGAGGATGGTGCGAAGGCAGCGCTGATGAAAGCGCTCAAGGAGTCGCAGGTGATGACGGTATAAAACCCACGATTCGGAGCCGTAGATGAGGGTTGTCATCACAACCGCTTTGTAAACATTGATCTTTGTGCCTTTTTTCAGATGCTTGTTGCTCCACACTCTTTTGTGCAGTCGGCCAAAGGCACGGTTTGCCTTTGCCAGCCTGTTGTCAATCTCCTTGTCGATCTTAGCATTTGAGGAGATGATGCACCCCAGGTAGCTGAACTGCTGGACTGTCTTCAGAACTGATTCACCCACAGTGATGCAGGGAGGGTGATAACCTTCCTGGGGTGCAGGCTGGTGGAGAACTTCTGTCTTCTTCAGACTAACTTCTAGGCCGAATAGCTTGGCAGCCTCTGCAAAGCAGGACATCATATGCTGCAGAGCTGATACCGAGTGGGAGACGAGTGCAGCATCATCAGCAAACAGTAGCTCTCAGATGAGTTTTTCCATTGTCTTGGAGTGGGCCTTTAGTCGCCTCAGGTTGAACAGGCTGCCATCGGTGCGATAGCGGATGTAGACACCATCGTCATCATCTAGATCTACTGCGGCTCTTTGAAGCATCATGCTAAAGAAGATCGTAAAGAGAGTTGGCGCGAGAACGCAGCCTTGCTTTACACCTGTGCCTATTGGGAAGGTCTCCGAGAGGTCGTTGCAGTGTCTGACTTGGCCTCTTTGGTCTTCGTGTAGCTGGATGATCATGTTGAGGAACCTTGGGGGACATCCTAAACGTTCCAAGATTTGCCACAGGCCTTTCCTGCTAACGGTATTGAAAGCTTTGGTAAGGTCGACAAAAGTCACATACAGAGCCTTGTTTTGTTCCCTGCATTTCTCTTGGAGCTGCCTGAGAACAAATACCATGTCGGTGGTGCTCCTGTTAGCTCTGAAGCCGCACTGGCTCTCTGGGAGGAGTTCTTCTGCAATGGTGGGCACCAGTCTGTTCAGGAGTATTCTGGCAAGGATTTTGCCTGCGATGGAGAGCAGGGTTATCCCCCGGTAGTTGGAGCAGTCTGACTTTTCCCCTTTGTTCTTGTATAGGGTGATGATGATTGCATCGCGAAAGTCCTGTGGTAATTTGCCTTGTTCCCAGCAGGTGACAAGTACTTTGTGAAGTGAGCTATGTAGACTGAGGTCTGAACTCTCTGCTCACGACCTGAGTTCGATTCCAGTGGAAGCTGGATTCAAGTAACTGGCTCAAGGTTGACTCAGCCTTCCATCCTTCTGAAGTCAGTAAAATGAGTACCCAGCTTGCTGGGGGGAAAGTGTAAAATCTTGGGGAAGGCAATGGCAAACCACCCCGTAAAAAGTCTGCCATGAAAACGTTGTGAAAGCAACGTCACCCCAGAGTTGGAAACAACTGGTGCTTGCACAGGGGACCTTCCTTTCCTTATATTCTGCTTTTCTCCCCAATGTGGCTTAAAACGGCCTTCACTTTATCCTCTCAACAACTAACCTGTGAGTAGGCTTGCCAGCCTCCAAGTGGGGCCTGGAGATCTCCCACTTTTACAGCTGATCTCCAGCTGGCAGAGATCAGCTCCCCTGGAGAAAATGTCTGCTTTAAGGGCAGATTCTATGGCATTGCCCCATGCTGAGGCCCCTCCCCTCATCTCACCCTCTCCTGGATCCACCCCCAAAGTCTCCAAGTATTTTCCAACACAGACCCGGCAACCCCTCCTGTGAGGTTGGTTTAGGGTTGCCAGGTTCCACATGATCACCCATGGAGGATTGAGGAATAGGGTTGCCAGACCAAGCTGGGAAACTCCTGGAGATTTAGGGATGGAGTCTAGGGAGGACAGACTCCAGCAGGGTACAATGCCATAGAATCCACCCTTCCAAAGCATCAATTCTCTCCAGATGATAGAAATGCCAGCCTGGAATGCCCCTGGAATTACAGCTCATCTCCAAACTACGAAGATCAATGCCCCTGGAGAAAATGGATGCTTTGGAGAGTGGACTCCTATTATAACTTAGTGAAACTGCTGATCACAGCAGAAACAGGGATGGGACTTGTTTCCGTGTGAGTTTTTTCAAGCTACATTCCTGGAAATTCTCTAGGTAGGTTAAGGAGATAAGAGCAACCAGCCCAAGGCTATAAAAAAAAGTTGGGAGTCCAGTAGCACCTTTAAGACCAACAAAGTTTTATTGAGAATGTAAGCCCAAGGCTACCTGGTGAGATTCCATGGACAGAGCAAGGATTCACACCCATATCCCCAAGCTTCTCATCCAACACTCTAACCACTATACCACATCTGGAATGAATGTTGTATGCTAATGTCATGACCAAGCAGCTTGATCACAAAGAGCTCATGGACGGCAGACAGCCATCTCTGGAGGATCAGATTTCAATAGGACCATGAACCTCTTGAAGGTTTTCTATTTTAAAAAGTCTTGAAAACTAGTGAAAGGTCGCTGAGGCAGGAAATGTTTAACGCATTCATTCTGTGGCATTCCTACAGCTTAGTACATTGCTATCTCATCTTTTCTGGCAAGGAGCTCAGGGAAGTTGGTGTCATTCCTCTCCCATTTTATCTTTTCAACAAGGCTGTGAAATAGGTTAGGCTGAGAACATGTGACTGACCCAAAATCACCCAAACTTGATGGCAGCAGGGATTCAAACTTGGGTCTTCCAGATCCTAGGCAATACCCTAACCACCGTACCACAATGGCTTTCTAAAAGTGACCAGTAGAGCTGTAGAAAGAAAACAACAATATACCAGCACTTGTATTTAACTCTTTCTTCTCAGGGAAATAACTGCAGATTTGGGCAGGGTGTATTCATCACTAGAACCAGTGTAAACATACTGGTAGGGCTAGAAAGATACAAAAGCACCATTTGGGGAGGGCAGCCAAGGCAGCCCTCTGCGCCCCTGCCCCTCAAACATCATGTTTTAGATCACACAGAACTTATTTATTTATTATTTATTTATTCATTACTTTCCATTTATATCCCGCCCTTTCCGCAAGCGGACTGTTTCTCAGAAGCGACCAGCTACCTATTTGGTCCAATCCCTGGTTCTGTATAAAAAGAAAAGTGCAAGAAAAATGGTTTAATGCGTGTTAATATCATTACCACAGGTTCCAGAGAAAAATGTTACTTCTACCACATCCTCTTGCTTCTTTCTCTCAGTTGCATTTTGTGGTGACTAGAGGCTTTGATAGGCAGGGGAGAAAATATCAACCCATGACACACCTAACCCAATAGAGAGGGAAGGCAGCCTGGTACAGCCAGATCCCATCAGATCTTGGAAGCGAAGCAGGGTCAGTACTTGGATGGGAGACCACCAAGGAAGATTCTGCGGAGAAAGGCAATGGCAAACCATCTCTGCTTCTCACTTGCCTAGAAAACAGAAGCAGGGTTGGAAGGGAGACCACCATGGAAGGCTCTGCAGAGGAAAGCCATGGCAAACCACCGCACGTGTCTTAGGAACCCCCCTTTGCTGGGGCTGCTACAATTCAGCAGCAACTTGACAGCCCTTTACACACACACAGCCTTAACTCGACTGTTTTGGCCTACCTTCCAGAAATGTGAAGAGCACAACAGAGAATGAAGTGCTTTGAACATTGACAGTGTTACCTAAATACCAAATAAAGAAACTGTGCTTTTAAAAGAGCATACACTAAGAATAATACACAAGAGCATATTAATAAGTGATTTAATAAATCCACAGTAAGCAACACATCTGCTTAATTAAACAATATATAGTAAATAATTACAATAAAAAACCTCCAAGGAACAGTACAGATCTACCCCAGTTTCTAACTTGTATACTGTAAACCCCAACTTAATGAAATATCCATTATGAATATCCATAGTGTGCAAAAATACCTGACTTCCATAAAGGTTGTATAAGAGGGATACACAAATTTATTTTCTCACAAACTGTGATATGGCTTTGTGTTAAATTGTTGTGTAGGAAAGTAAACCAACAGATTTCCAGAAAGATACCAGCTCTTCATCTCTGAACTGGAAATGCAAGCATTTTGGTAGGATTTCTACTTGGTTTTGGAAGAAAATACAACATAGTGCACTTTACTCAAATTAACACTGAAATTTCATCTTAGGATGGGCAAGAGAGAAGTATTGGCTAATTCCAATTATAAGCTACATAGAAATCCAGAAAAGGAACATTTTAGAAATTTAATTGAAGTAACACTTCTCACCATGTTCTAAGTAATTTTTCAATTGGGATCACTTGAAGAAATGATAGAAGGTAATAATTTTTTCCATAAGGTAACTTGATAGTTGTTTAAAATTATTAAATAAAATATCCACATAAATTTAATGCAATGACTATTGTAAAATTTATTTTTAAAAGACAAGGGATAAATATTTATCAGGGGATAAATATTGGTCTTTAACATAATAATTATTATACAAGAGAACTGGACAGTGGCTCATTTTATTATCTAAATTGTTCACTTAATAAAAATATTGGTACTTTGATAAAATGCTGGTACTTCATTACTGTCATTGACTATGGGCACAGGAAACTATTTCTTTTGGTTTGCTCAGTCCTAACTGTAACTAGTAAAACATTCTGAGGAAAATATTGTTGTGGTTAAATAGCCTCAGTTGTCATAGCTGAAGACCAAAACTCCCAGTATTAGCCAAAAATTATATTGTGTTTCTCACACCAAATACATACTGATAAAGTTCTCTTCAGAAAGATGCAGCAGAATCATTGCAGACCAAATGCTGGTATTATGTTTGTGTGTTTTTGAGCATTAAAGCTATGATTCGTTGGCCTTTGCTTACAAATGAGTGCAACATCTCTGTCTCACTTCTTTCTCTGTCTCCCTTCTTCTCTGGGCCCAAGTTCTAAAGAGAAACCAATGTAAATTTGGTGCCTGCAAAGGCCTGCATTCAACACAGGTCAGAAAGGAAGGTTATTTTATTCTTGACTAAAATGGTTGCCAGAAGAACAAATAATGATGGTGGGTATGCTTCCCTGTTTGAACGTGAAGCAGCATTGCTCACCAAATCACTAACATTTCACCGGCACACTTCAGACATCATCATGCAAAACGCCATATCTAAAAACTGGAAATTAACAACTGATGAAAAGGAAACCCGATTCTCACAATTCTACTTTCCAAGAACTGCAATGTATCCAAAGTCTCGCATCTCCTGAATAGCTAACGTTACATCTACTGATTCAATTCTTGCACTTAATACGGTTTCTATAAAGCCCCTTCTTCTCCAGGGAAGGAAATCACTCAGAAGAGGGCTCCTACAACACACTTGCTTCCTATTAAGATCCATGCCAACTGAACGGTCTCTGCAGCAGGTTAAAACACTAGTTGAGAGACTTGAGATTAGAAGTAAGAGTTGTCTCAAAGTCAATATAATACTCAAAGAAATTAAATATATATATATATATTTTCCTATGGTATAAAGTCTATGCCTAGAGATACGAAAGACAGCTGATCCTTTCAAACGCTGTGGGTCCAGCCCCTAAGCCTTCAATTAAACAACTGGTAAACTTATCATGGATAAGTTAAAGCTAAAACTTCCAAAACTGGTTACGGCTGTTTTCCAATACATCTTCAACGTTTGTGTGAATACAGAAAACAGGAAAAAGGACTCCGATAGCCCTGCAGCAAATTGTATTTTTTTTTATTAGGCAAGATATTAAAAACATGGGATTTATAATTAAAAACAGAAAAAATACTGCGCAACCAGTTCTGGGATCTTTAACTTTATAGATCACCAACATGATCAACTTTGTCAACTCTTTTTAAATTCAAGTAGCTAGTGCCTGATGCCCTTTTTTGGAATGCAGGAATACCAGTACACAGTTAACAATTGGCAACATGGAAGTGTACACTGAGGTATCTGGCTAGCCATCATGTGATCTGTAAACATTTTTTGGAAATACCTTGGCATGGAAACCCTAGCAAAATAAACAGTGACTGGGGCAGGGGGGAGAGCACGCCATCAAAAGGGGTATAAACCCAGCTCTTTCTCCAGTTCGGAATGTTCTCTTTAGCCGGATCAAAGAGGTCCCATTCCACTTGTAAATCTTGCGTTATTGCTCTGTGGTCATCTTCGACTGCAAGATAAAAAGAATAAGGCAGCACACCCCCAAAAACGTGTGGAAAGTTAGGCACTGGAATTCTGACAATTAATGCAGTGTTTGTTCTCCTCGCGCCTGTAGCTCTGAAGCTGGACAGAACATTGATACGCTCCAAAAGTGTTCAGCAGTAATCGTCTAGCCTTGGACTGGATGTCCTCCCACTTTGATGAACCGCTGGGAACTGAAAAGCAAGAACATGACACAGAGTAGTAACTCATTAAAGCTTCCATAGCGGAGGGAACATTTTTCTTTTCCAACTCTATATTTCACAAGGCATAACATCCAGCCCCTCCATTCCCACCCCAGAGGTCAGTAAAAATGTCTCCAGATAAATGGACAGCATTGAGAGTGAACAGGGCCAGCGCTAGTGGGCCAGATAGGTGGCCGCCTAGGGCAATACCTGGCCACAGGGGCAACTGGCAGGCACTTCCTCACCATCCCTTCCCTGCCATCGCAACCAACAGTATCTTGCCACCACCTGCCCCTCTGCTGCCTTCCCATGCTTGGTGGGAAGGGAGTAAGCTTTACGCAGCAGCTGCTTCCTCCTCTGGGGGAAGTCTCCCCTGTCCAGCCCGGCCTCCTCTTCCCTTCCCAGGTTGAGCTGGTCCTCCAGCCAGCCTGCCTCTCAGCGCTGCAGCTGGGCTGCCCACAAAAGGAAGGAAGGAAGGACAGCAGGCAGGCAGCTGGGCAAAGCAGAGAGGTTCCTCCCCTCCCCCAAACTGCCCTAGGGTTACAAAGTCATGGAGAAAGGACACTCTGGCACACTGCCCCTCATCAAAAGATAATGGGCTGCTATGGAACTGTACCCCTTCTATCCCAGCACAAAGAGCAGCAAGGGAAAACCAGCCTTAACCTCACTAAGATTTAAACACTTCTTTCAAAATACATATTTTCTCTTTGGCACTATTCCTGATTCCCACTTTACTTTCTCCCTCCCTTGGCCTGTTTAGTCTTTTAAACTGGATACCTAAGTTTAGGCACGTCTGTGTGCGCACGTGCGTGTTTAATTCTAATTTATGAAACAGTTTTAGTGTAACCTTCCTTCAGGGGGGCAAGAATGGTTCTCTACTCTCCTCTTTTTTTTCTTTCCCAGCAGAATTGTGAGGAAGTCAGGCTGAGAGAGAACATGTAACCAGCCATAGATCAGCTGATAAGCGTAGTAGCTGAAAACCCAAATCTCAGAGGATGCCTCAGTAAGACAATCTAACAATCACTGTTACAAAAACAATTTCAAATAACTTTTAATAGCCATTTTTCTACATAAGCCCCACAGCATACTCTACCTAGTTGTAAATGGGCGATGGCAACAGTTTTTCCTGCTGTCAGAGACCAAACATTCAGATATTCCACTGAATGCACATCTTCAATTTTCATTAACTCTTCTTTAATGTGATCCACATTCAAATGCCTTGGAACTCCTACAGTAAAATGATATAATCAGATTAAGATTCAAAAGTAAATGTATTGACGAGTCAATTGCGAGGATGCCAAAAACAGGACACCTTTTCATAATTATCAATGATCATTTTAAAGATCTTTTTTTAGATGAAGGGAAGTAATATAGTAACCATTGCTGCTGCTTCTAAAAATGGAAGCCACAGAATTGTTTTTATTAAGACCAGTCAAAATACCATAGCACATTGCAGTATGTTATTTTAGTTGGCCTTAAATGAAATGCATTTTCATGGGTTTTGTTTTTAGAATTTGCTATGGACCAAAACCACCACAAACTCTGATCACTGCTACATCTTTTCCAAGGAAGATTTTGAACATAAGAACAATCATTACCTTCAAGTATTATTATTCCTGTGTCCCGTATGATCCGCAGTGTTGTGAAAGCCACGAGTACTGAGAACACATATGTGCATATAGGATCAGCGATCTTGTATTCTGGCTGAAGCAAAGAGATTAAGGGCTGGTAAGACTTTTGTGCAGAAAGAGCAAGGCTGAATTCACACAACTGCTTTGTCTCTTGGCCAAGAAAGATCCTGTAGAAGCTGGTTGGGTGAAATACACCAGCTGTCTCTCCAAAGTGTAGTTTTTCAGACTTACTGTGTGTTTTTCATAACATAGCCTATATGATGCTTTTCACAATACTTAACTTTGCATTGCTCATTGTATGCATTATACTGCTTTTATTGTGTTTCATTTTGCAATCTGTCTGAGTCCCAGCGAGAAAGGAGAATTATAAATGAAGCAAAATAAAACAAATAAAGCATGCCAACAACACAAAGTCAAATTCAAAAGCTGTTTTCCTAAAATTACCAAAACCTAGCTATATACGTAAGTGCCATCAAGCTGCCACGGGGCTTTCAAGGCAAGTGAGAAGCAGAGGTGGTTTGCCATGGCCTCCCTCTGCAGTCCTCCTTTGGGGTTTCCCATCCAAGTTCCAACCCTGCTGAGCTTCCATGATCTGATGAGATCGGGCTACTTAGCTAACATACAAGTATCATTGTTACAGTGCCTAGCTGAGATTCTTTCTGAGAAAGAGTCTGCTTTCTGAATATCCATTGCTTTGGGCACTCAGAGAGTTGTCCTCATAAGAGCACCGTGATGCAGAGTGGTAACGCTGCAGTACTGCAGTCAAAGCTCTCTGCTCACAATCTGAGTTTGATCCCAGCAGAAGCTGGGTTCAGGTAGCTGGCTCAAGGTTGACTCAGCCTTCCATCCTTCCAAGGTTGGTAAAATGAGTACCCAGCTTGCTGAGGGGAACGTGTAGATGTCTGGGGAAGGCAATGGCAAACCACCCCATAAAAAGTCTGCCCTGAAAATGTCATGATGCAACGTCACCCCAGAGTTGGAAATGACTGGTGCTTTCACAGGGGACTACCAATATCTTCTTCTTCTTCTACCTTTAGAGTTGTCCTCAGAAGAAGGAGGTATCGAATTGGGGGCATAACAGAAAATGTCCTCCTTTTCATCCCCATAGATAACTTTGATAGGAAGGCCTGCCAATCATCATAAGCAGAGCTAAGACTCATACTGAGAGGGGCATTCCTTAAGATAGGCAATTCCCATCCCAGAGTAGAGAACTCAAAATACAAAACTCCAATCCAAGTATATATGTGAAGCATCTTATCACAACATTTGGTTATGGATAGCCAAGATACTTCTCTACAGCACAATCCTATGCAGAATTACTCCAGAGGTACAGTGCAATCCTATGCAGAGCTTAGACTGCAGTAACTCCATATGACATTGCACTGCTACTCATTTAAATCCATGTTTACTCTATGCCACAGATCAGGAGTGGCCAAACTATGGCTTGGATTGGGAGCCAGATGTGGTTCTTTCACACATATTGCGTGGCTCTTGAAGCCCCCACCACCCTGTCGGCCAGCTTGTCCCTTGAAATCATTTTCCCAAACCAAGCCAGCTGGTGGCTTGGATGATGCATTTAAAGGTGCTTTCTTTCCGCTTCCACCTCTATTTGCCTCCCTCCCGGCTCTCAAACACCTGACATTCACGTCTTGCAACTCTCAAACATTTGATATTTATTCTTTGTGGTGCTTACATTAAGCAAGTTTGGTTACACAGAGCAAAGTTCACACACACAAAAAAAGAGAAAAACACTGGAAACACATCATATGTCATTCCCAGCTGCGTGAATTTAATCCAGTAATGCCTTGAGCGGGTGCAAGATCCAGCATTTACACAATGCTCCTTGTGTACACACAAGAGATCCTCCATTCAGAGTAGTTCTGAACACACATCTCATTTTTGTGAGCTGGGAGCTGCCCTTCTGTTTAAGACGACAAGACTGACCGTAGCATTCTGTGTCAAATTCACTGCATGAACAATCTACCAAGAGCCCTTACAGCCTTCAAGTGCTGGGTGTGCAAGCAGAGCGGCCTGGATCAGAAATGCCTCCTGTTCACGATCCAAGTCAAGCCCTACCTTGAAGCGAATGATGTACGCCGCTACAAGCACACCGATGCTTTGCACCAAGTCCCCCAGAGCGTGTACGAATGCAGCTCTCACTGCCAGGCTGCCATGGCTGTGGCTGTGGCCAGATGCTGGGCCTGAAGAGTTGGACAGTGGAACGGCTGACGGGGGGTGGGCATGGGAATGGAGGTGACCTGACTGGTTCAGCAAAAAGCCCATTCTGCAGCAGAAAGAGGGAGAAAGAATCCATTAGTGTGCTTTAACCCCAAAGGGGTGTGGGGGGATTTTACAATGACTGCACTTTTTTGTAAGCATGAGAAAATCAGAGAACAAACCCTTAATATTAGTTATATCGGTAGCAATCATTACCATATAGTTGACAGTCATAAGCAATGAGCTGTGTTCTGGGGGGGGGGGGGGTTGGGAAGCAGAGATCCACACATACAGTACCCAGGGCTTTTTTGTGTGGCAGGAACTCCTTTGCATATTAGGCCACCCACCCCTGATATAGCCAATCCTCCTGGAGCTTACAGGGCTCTTAGTACAGGGCCTATTATAAGCTCCAAGAGGATTGACTACATCAGGAGGGTGTGGCCTAATATGCAAAGGAGTTCCTGCTACAAAAGAAAGTCCTGACAATACCAAAATGTCCTGCTAGCAAATCCAAGTACCACTCCCACCGCCCCCACTTCTCTCTGCCCCCTCTAACTGCTAACTCTTTCTTGAGGGTCCACTCCCAGCAAACAGAAAGCTGCACTGCAGCTGGTAACCCCCAGAGGAAACTTTTCCTTTCGCACCATAGCGGGGGTTTTTGAGCAGAAATGCACAGGAACACAGTTCCAGCTGACTTGGTACCGGAGCATGGCCTAATACACAAATGAGTTCATGCTGGACTTTTTCTACAAAAAAGCCCTGTGTGGAACAATGGTGCCATCAGGGGGTGTGGCCCAAGATGCAAATGAGTTCCTGCTGCGATTTTTCCTACCCAAAAAAGCCCTGCTTAGATCCAGCATGGCTAACCAAAGTCGAGTTCCATCTGTACAATCTGTTCCATCTTGGGATGGAGGGAAAGGAGACAGTGCACATGAGTGAAAAGGCATGAGGCTGGATAGCGCTGAAGAAGGCTAGTGGGAACAGCTACACACTTAGGGCCCGACCATACAGACAGAGCTGTCTTCGCACAAGAACATGTAAGGGAAGCATTTTATAGTGTCAGCTGAGGATGGAGTTTGGGGAGGGGAAGGACCTCAGCAGGGTATAATATTGTAAAGTCCACCCTCCAAAGCAGCCATTTCCTCCAGGGGAACTGATTTCTGCAGTCTGGAGATCAGCTGTAATTTCAGGAGTTCTCCAGGACCCATCTGGAGGTTGGCAACCCTAGGAGAAGCCTCCACAAAGACTCATGAAATACGGTCTCCCTAAATCCAGTGAGTGGTTCACAAGTATTTACAAGGCATTCATTATGGTTTGATAATATTTGGAGATTCTACGATATGAAAAAAAAAATTCTTGTAACTACAAAGAAGATGGTAGTTCTCACTTCCCTTCAATACGGTTTCCTTTGCTTAATTACATGGTGTCAATAAGAAAAAGTTCCAAGTCATACATATCCTATTGATTTGCTGCAATTGTGAAACAAATGCTTTATCTTATTCATTTATTTTTGGATAACCTTTATTATTTGCACTATTGAATGCTAAAATATCTTTTTTAGAGTTTGTGACCCATTGCAGTTGATTTAAATTTAAAACAGCAGTATTTGCAAGGCAAACTTAAAACAGGAGCAAAGTAAAAAGCACTACTTGACAAGTGCAGTCTACAACAGACATAAGGGGCCAGTTCCAGCTTCTCCTACAACCAGCACTCTCTTTTTTATTTGCTATCCCTTCCACTAAAGTTGGGCCCTGAAGATCATAAAAGCTTTCTGTCTGGGTACAGTTATCATATCTCTTATCGCATTTGCTTCTTTCTTTCTTTCTCTCTCTTTTTTTTGCTAAAGAACACAAGGAAGCAGCAGCATATCCCATTTGATACTTCAGTGAAGCTGAGAGACGGTGTCTGGCCAAAAGTCACCAAATTGCTTGGTTGGTTATCTTTGTTGCAGAAACATGCAACAGACATAAGAAGAAGCAGCAGATATTGGATTTATATCCCGCCCTTCGCTATGAATCTCAGAGTGGCTCACAATCTCCTTTACTTCCTCCCCCACAACAAACACCCTGAGGTGAAGTGGGCGGGGCTGAGAGAGCTCTCACAGAGAGCCAGTTTGGTGTAGTGTTTAAGTGTGGGAACTCTTATCTGGGAGAAATGGGTTTGATTCCCCACTCCTCCCCTTGCAGCAGCTGGAATGCCCCTGGGTCAGCCATAGCTCTTGCAGAAGTTGTCCTTGAAAGGGCAGGTTCTGTGAGAGCTCTCTCAGTCCCAACTACCTCACAGGGTATCTGAGACTCTGATTCAGAGAGAAGGGAGGGGTATAAATCTACGGTGGTCTTCTTCTTCCTTTCAATGACACCTCTGTGAGAGCTATGGCTGGCCCAAGGCCATTCCAGCAGCTGGAATCAAACCCGGTTCTTCCAGATAAGAGTCCATGCACTTAACCACTATACCAAACAACCAGCCCTTAGGATTCCAAGTAATCTGGATATTTGTTTTGTTAATGTCTCTTTAAAATTTAAAAATCTTTTTTAAATTATTTACTTCTAAATTTTCTAGTTTCATTGAATATAGAGATTCTTGATTGTCCTTTCTCAGAGGAAGCATATATTATCTGTATATGTACTTTGGTTGTGCATTGATTTTAAAAAACCATTCAAGTAGCCCAGTACTGTAGCCACTTAAATGAAAAAAAAACCAACCACAGAAAACAGCTACAGGGTTAACGCAGATGTACAGAGGGCTTACATGAGATTCACTGCCACACCAACAGCTGCAGTAATAAGCATGATGTCCCCGTTGATATCGTAGTTCATATGGATGGTCCTTTGAACGGCTTCGTACAAAAGGAAAACCATAAGGATATAAATCAGCAAGACGCTGAACATGGCAGACAAAACTTCTGTCAGAGGGGGAGAGAAAAGAGAAGCGTTGTTACAGTTTTACATCACATGGTATTATTTTGTGTTTCTATGGCACTTTTCAAGATACCAACTGCTTATCATTCCACACAATCAGCCAAAGAGTTCCACAGGCCTCTTTTTCAATAGCAAATGCATGTTTTGTGACCCATATGTAAAAGCTGTGTAAGCAGTGTTTCCTCCAAGCTGAGTTAGTGTGAGCTAGCTCACAGCTTTTTAGCCTCCAGCTCACACATTTTTGTCTTAGCTCAGGAAAAATGGCCCTAGAACAAACTAGTCTATGCAGTAGCTCACAACTTTAATGCCAGGAGCTCGCAAAATAGAATTTTTGCTTAAAGGGAGTATTGTGTGTGGGTATGTGTGTGTGAGACAGAAACAGATCAAGGTGAGTACTCCAGAACAGAGAGCCCCCAGCCTCAAAACTCAAAAAGGAAGTTTCACACGAGGGCAGGATAACAGAGCTGCCCAGTGGGAGAACACAGAGACAAGGGAAGCTCTGTTGCTTATCACAAATGTAACTCCTAGCAATATTCAATAGGTGCCCATGACACTGAAGCTGTCAAATAAATCACACCAGCCAGGGTTATCAAAGGGATGGGAAGGATCACTTCCCTCTAACATGAATCCATAGTGCATGCCAGGAAAATGCATTCTCTGTGCCATCGAAATGCAACCTTGAGAGAAAGCATGCAAACTGTGCATTCAGCAAACTTGCATGATCTGTTTCTTGCGCAGAAAAAGACACATGCATGCCAAAAGAGATGAAAATGCAACTCTGTGGTGCAAGAGAAGGAAAAGAAGAGTTGGTTTGTATCCTGGCCACCTTGTCTTCCAAACTCCCTGGTTTCCTTTCTGAGCAAATTCTGACACTGTGAAATCCCACACAACTGTGACATGCAGTAATTACTGAAGCTTACGAAGGGGAAATCAATTCTTCTCACTTCCACAGAAGCCCAGACAGCCAGCTACGAAAAGGTTGCTTAATGTATACAGGGCATATGATGCAGCTTCTCTTTAGTGCGGAATTAGAATTACCTTGGCACAGAATGCGTACATTTGTTCTTTAGTGTACACATATCCCTAACTATTGGTTGAGGGATTTTCATTACAATTTAAATTCCAGAGCTCACAAAGCTCTGCCACATGCAACACAAGACCAGATTTCGTCCTACGGATACTGAAGGCATGGCTAATATCTAGTTTCCCTTGTTTTTTTCATTTGTGGTACCTTATGATAGAAGCCAGTGCTTTTCAGGAATTCTACCCTTTTTGCATATGTAGTCTGCCACAAACAGGAATGAAAGCCACTTCAATTTCTTACCAGCACACCCGCTCTCTTGCTCTCTCATCTCCCCCTCTCTCAAAGGGTTGCAAGGAGTTTGAAGAAGAAGATGATATTGGATTTATATCCCGCCCTCCACTCTGAAGAGTCTCAGAGCGGCTCACAATCTCCTTTACCTTCCTCCCCCACAACAGACACCCTGTGAGGTGGGTGGGGCTGGAGAGGGCACTCACAGCAGCTGCCCTTTCAAGGACAACCTCTGCCAGAGCTATGACTGACCCAAGGCCATGCCAGCAGGTGCAAGTGGAGGAGTGGGGAATCAAACCCGGTTCTCCCAGATAAGAGTCCGCACACTTAACCACTACACCAAACTGGCTGTTTGCCATGTTAGTCTTTTGTAGCAAAATAAAACAGAAGTCCAGTGGCACCTTAAAGGCTAATAACATTTATTCCGGAACAAAGTTTGAGTCCAGTGGTACCTTTAAGACCAACAAAGTTTTATTCGTGGTATAAACTTTCATGTGCAAGGTATCTGAAGAAGTGTGTCTGCACAAGAAAGCTTAGAGTTGGTCTTAAAGGTGCCACTGGACTCAAACTTTATTCTGCTACTTCAGACCAACATGGCGACCCCATCTGAACAAGAATTTGTGAGTGTTGACTCATAAATGCTCATATAGAAATAAAAATTGTTGGTCTTTAAGATGCCACTGGATTGTTATTTCCCTTAGAGGTCTCAAAGCAGAAGATGGAAGATGAGGGGGAACTGCTGCCTTCAGCCACTGTCTACCTGGTACTCCGTAGTGGCATGTACTAGCTTCCTTTCACCCATGCCCATACAACCCCTTCATATAAGATCCCAGTGATCCCATTTCTCCCTGCACGTGACCAGTTGCCTCTAGGAAACCCGATGTTGACCCTGCCCCTCCCGGACAGATCATACCCCAGGGACACTCTAGTCACAGAGCTGGGGGTTCCATGCTGCCACCTTGAAGAAGAAAAAGTTATTGGACTTGTATCCCGTCCTATACTCTGAATCTCAGAGTGGTCACAATCTCCTTTTACCTCCCCCCCCCCACAACAGACACCCTGTGAGGTAGGTGGGGCTGAGGGAGCTCTTACAGCAGTTGCTCTTTCAAGGACAACTCCTACAGGAGCTATGGCTAACCCAAGGCCATTCCAGCAGGTGCAAGTGGAGGAATGGGGAATCAAACCCGGTTCTCCCAGATAAGAGTCTGCACACTTAACCACTACATTGAACTGGCTCTCCAAATTGGCTCTCCAAACTGGCAAATGTGCTGTAGACCCTGAGGCAAAAGCCCCCCCTACACACACATACATGTTTGCAAGGGAAGGTAATAATAGCAAGAGAAACTTCCAGAAAGACAGCTCTGCCCACATTTAACCAATCTTCTCATCCAGGAACACATGACAAAACTTTTAAGTAATCCTGAAATGCCAGGAACACCGTTTGAAAGCCTCTGATGTACACACCATCACAGAGTCTTTTTAAATTAGGGGCCTCAGAACCACAGATTAACTTCATGGGCTACCATTAAGTTAATCTGTGGCTCCGCAGTCCGTAATAGGCTACAATGCCACTAGTGTGTTGATCTATCCAAGGGTCTTTTTCTTTGTTCAACAGAGTAATTTGTTAGGAATGTTTGTGTAGGAAGGGTCCAGTCTTAGTATGGGGGCTTGAATTTAAAAAAACCTTCAGCCATGGAATTCTAGAAGTCCGATATGATTTGCAAGGTATTTCCAAAACCTTTCTTCACTCTGCCAAGACATGGGGCGGCGGGGAGGGGGGGGTGTTACATTTCATAATGTTGTCTATGATTTCTTTCCCCTAGGTAGAGATTGTCCTCCTCATCAGACATTACAGTATTACCCCCACCAGCACATTACTAAAGCTATATTGTACTATACTATACAGTAGCAAAGCAACTTGGGACTCCAGCAGTCGAGGGTTTTGGCAGCCATGAAACTTTTCTTTCAAGAGTTTTTAATTTTGCAGAATGAATTATCCTGACAACTGAAACACAACCCAGTGGGGGCCGAAAGCAGTTTTCAAAGGTACTTAAATACATCCTGCTGTATTTAAGCTCCTGGGGGCCCCTTTACAATTTGGCACATTAGATTTTTCAGGAGCTTAACAAAAATAATGCTCTCCAAAGTGATAGGTGAATGACTAATCGGACAGATGCGATTGGAGCCTAACCTATCAGGGGTATGAAAGCCCAGAGCTAGGTCACTGCATTTTGCGTACAAAAATGCTTTTTTTATTTTGTCTTCCTATTTAAGTACTTTCTTCTCCAAAGAGCTGATGTTCTAGGAAGCTTTTTGTGTATACTGTTCGTATGTCAAGGCAAAAACGGCACTGGGTTTTAGGAGCATGTAGACTTGTCCACATGGCAGGGTGTGGTTACACACATGCCACCCCGACAGAAATCCACCAAGCTGACGGATGCCTCATTGTGTGGTGGCCACAGCTTTCTTCTCAAGGCTGAGAGGATCAGATTCAGCACAATCCCCAACCACCCACATGGCTACAGTCTTGATTGCAGGGCCTCAGCTGCACCAGGTCCATTCCCCTTCAGGGTTACCTGCCCTTGGTTCACAACTTTTGGAAGCGAGATTTGTTTTTCCTGCTTCCCCATGGCATCATTGTATATTCATGTGCCTCCAAGGGTTTCCTTAGCCTTTCTCCAATCCTTCTCCAACCTGTGTTGCTCCAAAGCATTGGGAAAGATCACAGCAAGGCCTGGATGGCCGCTGTGTGGGTTGGGAATTTGTATTTCTAACTAGGGTTTATAGCTGATGGCTGTCAAATTCATCTTGCACTAAACCGTGGTTTGCTGTAAAGCCCAGTTACATAAACTGTAGCTTGTTGAACTGTGATGCCCTTTCTGGCCTCCTGGCTACAGAGATTGCAGAATACAAGGTAAGATGCTTCCCTTTCTAGTAGATAAGAGAGGCAAGGAGGAGACAACCAGGGGGTTGATAAACCATATATATATAATGGCAACTTCTGGTGACTGACCCCCTCTAAGGGCCTGAAGGATATTCAGAGAGGTGGCTGAATAAATCCTGCCCCTGTCTTCCTGACTGCTGGTATTCCAAGGAGGTCTCCCATCCAGGTACTGGTCAGAATTGACCCTGTTTAACTTCCAAGCTCTAACGAGATCACGCTTGCCTGGGCTATCCAAGTCAGGGCAATGAATAAACCAGAGCTTGCTGAACAAACCAAAATTTATCACAACATCTAAATACAATAAAAAGGTAAAGGTAGTCCCCTGTGCGAGCACCAGTCGTTTCTGACTCTGGGGTGACACTGCTTTCACAACGTTTTCACAACAGACTTTTTACAGGGTGGTTTGCCATTGCCTCCCCCAGTCATCTACACTTTCCCCCCAGCAAACTGGGTACTCATTTTACCAACCTCAGAAGGTTGGAAGGCTGAGTCAACCTGGAGTTGGCTACCTGAACCCAGCTTTCACCGGGATCGAACTCAGGTCATGAGCAGGGAGCTCAGACTGCAGTACTGCAGCTTTACCACTCTGTGCCACAGGGCTCTTCCTAAATACAATAGACTCCTACCAAAATAAACTCCAGTGTTTCTGCTCACCCCACTAGCCTAGAGGATAGGAGACAAAGAGGACTATTTGGCTCTGTTAGACATCTTGTAGCTATTCAGGGGCCAACATTAAACAATTATTTACACTCAATTATATTTGTGCAATAGGCTACAGGTGCAATAGTCAATGGAAATCTAATTAGCCCTTTAAATTTACAGGTGCATTTCAGAGATGTTTTCATTATACCTCTAAAGAGAGATTGAGAGCATGCATTACTAATGTTCTCATTTGCAAAACTCAAGCATCATTTAGGTACAAGAAACATAAAAAGACATGGGTCCAGATTCATTGCCCTTTCCCTCCCAACCCCAAGGTGCACAATTCCTAAGTCCACAAGCCAACCTTTTAAAACAGCTCTCTCACACTGCCTTTCTCTGCACCACACAGTTGACAGAACTGCCAGTATTCAGCACCCCTTTCTTTGTGGACTTTATACATAGACTCAGCTGCTGTGATTGGCACGTACAAAGGCCTGTTACAAAGGCAAAACTCTAAGGTCACCTACCTAAGCGGTGGAATCCAAAGGTGAACCTTTTGGTGGGTGATTTTGCAGACAGCCATAAAGCGAGCAAGGTCAAAATAATGCCACTGAGGTCAGTTAACATGTGAAGTGCATCCGTCATGACGGCGAGGCTATTGGCAACGTACCCACCTTCGGATGGAAGTTGAAGAGCAAAACAAAAAGTTAGGCGTGGGATGCAAACACAAAATGCACAGAGGCAAAAAAGTACAGAAGTACAGTCAGCGGAGGAGTTGCAGTTTCCTGACCCTCCCCATCAAATGGGCTGAAGTCCCAAAAGGTACATGCCGAACCACTGTGTAAGGTTAATGAGGACGTCTTGTCTCTATGACTTTATCTAGAGGAGTATACAGGGGAGGAAAGAAACAGAGCACAGCACAGTGCAGCGATTAGTGTGTTGGACTAGACCCAGAGAGTTGTTAACCATTCAGTCGTGTTCGGCTCTTGGCTGTTCGACTGAATTGGCATGATGCAATGATTAGTGTGTTGGACTAGAGCAGGGGTGGCCAAACGGGAGCTCGGGAGCCACACCTGCTCTTTCACACATATTGTGTGGCTCTCAAAGCCCTCACCACCCAATTGGCTGGCCTGGAGAAGGCATTTGTCTTTTAAATCACTTTTCCAAGCCAAGTCAGCCGGCAGCTTAGAGAACGCATTTAAAGCTAAAGTTGCTTTCTTTCCACCTCTCCTTTCCTCCTCCCTCCCCCATCTATTTCCTTCCTTCCTTCCGTGGCTTGTGGCTCTCAAATATCTGACATTCATGTTTTACGGCTCTCAAACATCTGATGTTTATTCTATGTGGCTTTTACATTAAGCAAGTTTGGCACCCCCCCTGGACTAGAGCCAGAGAGACCAAGACCAGGCTTCAAATCCCCACTGCACCCTGAAGCTGAGTGGGTGACCTCAGCCCATTCACTTTCTTCAGCCTAGCCTGCCTTGCAGGGTTATCATGAAGTTGGATGAGAGAACCACGCATGCTACCCTGAGCCTGTCTCCAGCCACATTCTTTAGACTTAAGGGCTCAAGTTTTTGTAAGAGGGAGATGCAACCTCAGCTGATTGCTCCCTCCCCACTGCAGACCATCACAATCCTGTATCCAAGCATCAAGGAACAAAATTTGGGGAGCTTCAACTAGCTGAAGAAGTGGGATGGGGGAGGGGGCCCCACTGGCAGAAATCACTGGACCCTCTTAAGAAAACTTAATTTTTCATGACTGAACGAGAGCCAGAGCATTTTCGACAATAGCCCCTGCTCTGTGGAATGCCCTCCCCAAAAACATTAGGGCCCTGCCACAATTCCGCCGGGCCCGTGAGAAGACGACGACATTGGATTTATATTCCGCCCTCCACTCAAGAGTCTCAGAGCGGCTCACAATCTCCTTTATCTCCCTCCCCCACAATCTCCTTTATCTCCCTCCCCCTGTGAGGTGGGTGGGGTGGAGAGGGATCTCACAGCAGCTGCCCTTTCAAGGACAACTCTGCCAGAGCTCTGGCTGACCCAAGGCCATGCTAGCAGCTGTAAGTGGAGGAGTGGGGAATCAAACCCAGTTCTCCCAGATAAGAGTCCACACACTTAACCACTACACCAAACTGGCTCTCTGGTTCAGTGAGACCGAACTATTTAAACTTGCCTTCAATGGTTAAGAGGAAGTAGCTAATGTCCCACCGCATTGACAATCTCATTGGACAAATACCGATAATCAGACATGCATCTTGGATTTTTATGGTTGGAAAATGTATGAAATCGTTTTTATTGTATATTCTGTTTTTCAATATTCTATGTGGTTTTTAACTGCTGTTAACTGTCCTGGGCCTGTTAAGAGAGGGCAGGATATAAATTTGATTATCTAAATAAATAAATCATTGGGTATACAAAAACTGAAAGAAACAGAAGTATGTGTGTCCACAAAAGTATTCAGCCCCAGAAAAAGGTTCAACGAGCTAAAACCAGCCCAGAAGAAACACAGTGCTTCTGTATCATCCTTTACTGAAAAGGAGAGAGAGATCTTGTCATCCCTTTGCATCACAGCAGAGAGCAACTTCAAAAAGTCATATTAGCATCCCAGTCAATAACGAGCCCTTGCCGACTTTAATGAGCCACGAAGGACAAAGTGCTGCCTCACGGGTGGCTGATCACAAAGCCCTTTGTCACAAGCAGCTTGGGAAACTTTCAGAAAACCTTCAAAACAGCAGCAAATAAATAAATAAATAAATAAGGAACAGAATCGGCTGTACCGAGGACACTCTCCTCAGCAGCGGCTATTCAGCCCAGTCTTTCCTGGCCAGCAGTCTAGCCAGTACATCACCACAGAGCCCCAAATTCAAACTGGTGTGAAGGAAGTGAACTGCCCAGGGATTAGACCAAGAGTCCCCAACCTTTTTGGCATCAGGGATCAGTTTTGTGGAAGACCAGGGGGGAGGGGTGATGCTTTTAGGATGATACAATTGTGCACTTTATTTTGGTGTGGTGGTTAAGTGTGCGGACTCTTATCTGGGAGAACCAGGTTTGATTCCCCACTCCTCCGCTTACAGCTGCTGGAATGGCCTTGGGCCAGCCATAGCTCTCGCAGGAGTTGTCCTTGAAAGGGCAGCTTCTGGGGAGAGCTCTCTCAGTCCCACCTACCTCAGAGGGTGTCTGTTGTGGGGGATGAAGATAAAGCAGATTGTGAGCCACTCTGAGATTTGGAGTGGAGGGCAGGATATAAATCCAATGTCGTCGTCTTATTACTACTACATTGTCATATATAATTAAATAATGATACAACTCACAGCCCGGTTGCTAACAGGCCATTTTTTAAAAAAAAACTCTTTCCGTTCAATCAAGCCTTCCCTGAATGGTTTCTTTGAAAGGACCACCCCAGCCCTGCTCACTCCAGGGGGCCGGCTAATAACAACACTGCTCTAAAACAAAGGCACTGCTTTATTCGTGTTTTTTAAAATGCCAGTAAAGGTATATGTACAAAGGCAATACTTCAGGGGCAATACCGTGTCTACTCCAACTGACAGCAGCTGTCCCAGGGTGTTCCATCTTTCACATCATCTGCTACCTGTTTCTCTTAACTGGAGGTGTTGGGGATCAAACAGGGGACATTTTGCCATTGTCCACCAATCATAAATCTTCATTGTGAGGATGGTTCCAATTTGCTGGGCTTGAAGTCCAAGGAGCCAGCTTACAACCCAGAACTCTCTCTCTCATATATATGAGAGTGTGTGTGTGTGTTGTGATAAGGAAACTATTGTCTCTTCCCCAGATCTCAGTTAATTAAACCATACTACTTTCTGCAGTTACCTTGATAAGAGAAACCCAATAGCCTGCTTACCAAGACCAATTAACGGCCTTAAAGATGTTGCTTCCAACAACTGGAACATAGAAATAATCAATCCAAGGTACATGGGAAAAAACCAGAGATCTAAACTGTAGCACAAAAAGTAAATAGAAACAGTCACATTGTTGGATCACTAGCTATGGCATAGGGCTTTAATTAATTTGCACTGCAATGAAAAAAAACAGCCACTGTTCAATTCACAGCATTGCATGCAAATGACATGATTATATTCAGGGCTATAAACTTGATGAATGTGCGTATAATTCAGTATTCTGCAATCAAAGGGAATCATGTCCCAAATAATTTGCATTTCTCCTACATCAAGCAGGAAAAGTTCTTCACAATAAAAGGGAGCCAGCTGCCCTGAGCCTGCTTCGGCGGGAAGGGCGGGATACAAATGCGAGAGAGAAATAAATAAATAAATAAAATACCATAGCAGGTCAGAGAGTGCTCAATTGGGGAGGCCCCTTGATCAAATTTGCCAAGAACTCACAGGGTGCTTAGGCAAATCATTCAGCCTCAGTTCCACCATCTACAATATGGGGATAACAGTTACTGGCCTTAGTTAAACAGAGTTGGCCCTGGTTAGTATTTGGTAGGGAGACCATTAAGGAATACCAGGGTTGCTATGCAGAGACAGGCAAGGGTAAACCATCTCTGAACATTTGCCTCAAAAACCCTAAAGGGTCACCACTGGCTGTAATTTGACAGCACTTTCCGCCACCACCACCAGTTAATTGGCCCACCTTAGAAGACTGTTGCAACAAACATTGTGATGTCTGCAAAGACAATGCTCAAAGTGCCATGTACATAAGAACACAAGAGAAGCCATGTTGGATCAGGCCAATGGCCCATCTGGTTTGACAATCTGTCACACAGTGGCCAAAAACCAGGTGCCATCAGGAAGTCTAGTAGTGGGACCAGGACACTAGAAGCCTTCCCACTGTGCCCCCCCCCGCCCCAAGAACACAGAGCATCACTGTCCCAGACAGAGTTCCATCTATACCCTGTAAACCCTTAGTAACAATAATTACCCTTTCAAGAGAAATTTTAATTATTATTTACTCAGAGCTTTTTTTGTAGCAGGAACTCCTTTGCATATTAGGCCACAAGCCCCTGAAGTAGCCAATCCTCCAAGATCTTACAGTAAGAAGAGCCCTGTAAGCTCTTGGAGGACTGGCTACATCAGGAGGATGTGGCCTAATATGCAAAGGAATTCCTGTAACAAAAAAAGCCTTGCATCACTCCCAAAATACTTCCATAAGTCCCATGGGGTGGTTCTCAATTTTAAAACTGCATGCCTCCTACACATGTGCCAATGCAGTGAGTGCAATTCAGCCCTAGTTACGACCAAGTCTCAATGGAACAGTATTCAAAAGAAACCAATTTTTACTAGATTGTCCCTTTTGGGGTGAGAGCTTCAGTGTTCATTCCACACAAGTCACGATACAGCCACTTGCCTAATCCAGTAGTCCTTGGCATAGTGTTCTGCCTGCCTCCACGGTTTAAGCCTCCAGGTGACAAACAGGTACAGGTACACATGGGCACAACAACCAGTACGTTTTCTTAAGGTAATAAAAAAAAAACCCACCAACCCTAGGCTTCTTTACTTCCTTTATTTGAAAAAGGATGTAAGAACATATCAGCAAAAGCGGGAAAATGTAAAAACTCCAGGATGCTCATTTATTTGTAAGTGGAGACTCTGGTGTCATGCAGAATTACTCAGTGTATAACAGCAGCTGTTTAAGTTGGCAGTGCCCCATGCGGATGATCCCCTTTGTGTGCGGATTCTGCTTACTTAAGATGCTCTCTGGCCTCTTCGCAAGGCGATATCACCAGCCAAGTACCTAGCTTGCTGTCTTTCCCGGGTGAATAATTAAAAGCCTCTCCCCAAGGCACAGTGAGGTTTTTTTAAAAGCAACCACCACCCGCCTTTAGTCAAAGGGCAAGGCCTGCTTACCGACCAGCTCGCCCGTCATAAAGAGGAGATAGAGGATTGCTGCGAGGATCAGCCGCCTCTTCACAGTCCTTTGCTTCAACAGTTCCCTCTGTTTGTCACAATTGTTACAAGGGTCTGCACTGGGGGCAGGGTGGCCTCTCCGAGGGGTGGCCTCCCCGTCCAGCAAGGAGTCGTCGAAATGAGGCCCCAAGTGAGCCCCGTTGGCCGAAGCGTCCACCGCCCCATCCAGCGCATCATCAGAAACCACGACTCGCAGTTTGTTGAACCTGGGGTAGTCCTCGTCTCCGGCCTCATCGGAGAAATCAAAGGCACTGGAGTCGTTCAAGAACAAGGGGTCCTCGCTCTTCCTCAGCACGGACTTGAGGCTGCTCCAGAGGCCGGAGCGGGCCATAGCAGGCAGCCGGCCAAGGATACAGCTGGCTCCAGCGGTGCTTAGCTATAGGTTTCTTTTTAGGCCACGTCCCCTTGCAGGCTGGGACGTTTCATGTTCCTGGCCCTTCAGGTCATTGCTCATCTGGGAGGGACAGGAGGTGTGCGGAGGCCGAATTCTTCAACCAACCAAAGCTGAAACAGGCAAAGCAGATGGCAGTCAGTCCTCAGGACGCAAACCAAGACATTCCCCCACCCACAAATACTACGGGCAACCCATGGTTCTGAAGATGCTGCACTATACAATCCTAGGCAGAGTTACTCCAGAGTCCAGACTAAGGCTTTATCTGGAGTAACTCTGCATAGGACTTCCCCCCCACTCCCATTGTCTGATGAAGTATGCATGCACAAGAAAGCTTACATTCTGAATAAAATTTTGGTCTTAAAAGTGCTACCGGATTCCAGATAGAAGAACTGCATGACAAAAAGTTGTGTTTGCCCCTGCTCCTCCAATCCAAGGCCTTTATCACAAGGTTAAGGGACTTCTCTGTTCTCTGCTGCCTATGCCTGCAGACCTGTACGGATCATTTTAAAAGCCTCTGAGCAAAGGGGGTTTTTTGGGGGGGCGGCATTCCCTGGCAGAGGGGCCAGAGCGGGACACCATGGGGGGGGGGGGGTGGCTCGACAGAGAGACCCTCTTTATCCATTCAGAGCCAAACATTAGCAGGCTTTATGGAGCATGCAGCACATTGCTGAGCTCTTTGGAGGTGTGCAGGTGAGGTAGGATTGCCAAGTCCAATTCAAGAAATATCTGGGGACTTTGGGGGTGGAGCCAGGAGCAAGGGTGTGACAAGCATAGTTGAACTCCAAAGGGAGTTCTGGCCATCACATTTAAAGGAGTCGCACACCTTTTAAATGCCTTCCCTCCATAGGAAATAATGAGGGATAGGGGTGCCTTCTTTTGGGGCTCATAGAATTGGACCTCCTGGTCCAATCATTTTGAAAATTGGGAGGGCATTTGGGGGAGAAGCACTGGAGGCTATGCTGAAAATTTGGTGCCTCTACCTCAAAAAACAGCAGCCGCACCCCCCCCCCCGCCCCCAGATACGCGCGGAGCGATTCTCCCATTATTTTCTATGGGAATAAGTCTCCATAGGGAATAATGGCGCGCCCAGCAGACATTTCCCTCCCCTCCCGCTTTAGGTGGGGTGGGGGAGCCAGGGCGGAGATGGGGGCTGTTACCTGCTGCGCCCGAGGAGGAAGCCCTCCGCAGTCCGCACGGGACCCCCCAGCAACAGCAGTAGCTCTTCAGGCATTCCCCCGCGCCGGGCGATGCAGCCAGCCAGGCTCCCTGCGCGCTGCTCCTTCCCCGCAGGGGCGAAGGCGGCTTGCGCGCTCTCCCTCTCGCTCCTAGGCACTGCCAGGTGGCCAGGCGCTCCGCGGAAGAGGGCGGGGGCTCCTCGGGCGTTCCTGAATATTCAGCAGCCTTCTCCTCCCTCGGCCGGCCCGGCTGCTCTCAGCCCAGCGCGCCTCCATCTCCCCCAGCTGCAGCAGCGGCTGATTTTCTGGCTCCAGCTGAGCAACGCGCCTGCGCCTCTGGAAAGGAAGCCCAAAGGGAGAGAAAGGCGCGCCAGGAAAGCTCCCGAATAAGGGGGAAGGGGGGCGTGTTTTCCGCACCCTTCCCTTTCGAAGGCCACATCTAAGCGCCGCCTGCCTCCTCCCTCCAACCCAGACGGCTGCCTCTTTTTTCTTCACATGCTAGATATAGAACTTAAGAACTCCTCGCCTGGCCGGCGGCCGCATTCCGACCCGGGAGAAAGCAGCCAAGGGGACGCGGCGGCTGCGGGGTTGCAGAAGTAAAGAGGCAGCCGCCTTGCAAAGCAGGCTGCAAAGGGCTGCAGCAAAGGAGGCCGGGGCGCCGAAAGGGTTAAGCGGGCCGCCTAGGTTCGGGCCACGGTGCAGCATGGGAATTGTAGGCAGCAGAGGGCCTGGAGAGGTGGGGGAAGTTGGGTGACCTCCGCTGCCAGCGGTTAGCAGGTAACCTAAATTTATTTTACGCAGCTGCTTTGTTTTAGAGCCATTGTCCTATGCTCAGTGACAAAGGACCATGACATTTGTGCTTAGGAAGGACAAAGATTGGGGAAGGATATAGGGTTGCCGAGTCTATACTGGAAAATATCTGGAGACTTTGGGGGATCAACATAAGACTATGCCATACAGTCCACCCTTCAAAGCAACCCTTTTTTCCAGCGGAGCGGATCTCTGCCAGCTGGAGATCAGTTGTAATAGTGGGAGATCTCCAGGCTCCACCTGGAGGCTGGCAAGCCTAGGAAGGAAGGGGTCTCTGCAGGGATGTGATGGTATTCTAGGACTTATTTTTCTCTTAGACTCTATGGTATACTTTTCAAAGCTGTAATTTCCTCTACAGGAACTAATTTTTGCTGTCTGGGGGTCAGACATAATTCCTAAAGAACTAATGACTGATAAAAGGATGTTTGTTATCTCCAGCTTTATCACAACTGTAAAGAAATGAATTTTGTCTTTGGAGGTTTGAAATGAGCAAAACCTCCACTCTGAATTTCACACACACACACACACCCCGACAGAGCAGTCAGTTCAATTGCTTTCCAGGCTTACCTCAGCCCACCTTCATAAAAAACCTAATAGGTCTAGACAGTGAGATGGTCAAGTCCCCCCCCCCCCCCGCACTTCAAGCAGGGAACAGAGATATGGAGGAGTTATCTCCAGGAAAAGCCTCTTTAACCCAGCCTGACCTGGTCAGTGTGTGGGGGAGCAAAGAGGAAGGTCTCTTTGGTGCAGAGTCCATCAAAGCAGGAAGAACTCCTAAGGGAGGTCCGGATGAGGCAGCGATTAGCTTAGTGGATCATATGCTGAACATGAGTCAACAGTGTGATGCGATGGCTAAAAAGGCAAATGCAATTTTGGGTTGTATAGTGTCCATATCATGTGATGTGATGGTATCGCTTTACTCTGCTCTGGTAAGACCTCACCTGGAGTATTGTGTCCAGTTTTGGGCACCACATTTTAAGAAGGATATAGACAAGCTGGAATGGGTCCAGAGGACAAAGATGGCAAGGGGCCTGGAGACCAAGTCCTATGAGGAAAGGTTGAAGGAACTGGGCATGTTTAGCCTGGAGAGGAGGCGTCTGAGAGTTGATATGATCACCATCTTCAAGTACTTGAAGGGCTGTCATATAGAGGATGGTGTGGAATTGTTTTCTGTGTCCCCAGAAGGTAGGACCAGAACCAGTGGGTTGAAATTAAATCAAAAGGATTTCTGGCTCAACATTAAGAAGAACTTCCTGACCATTAGAGCGATTCTTCAGTGGAACAGGCTTCCTCAGGAGGTGGTGGGCTCTCCTTCCTTGGAGGTTTTTAAACAGATGCTGGATGGCCATCTGACAGCAATGAAGATACTGTGAATTTAAGGGAAGATGTTTGTGAGTTTCCTGCATTGTGCAGGGGGTTGGACTAGATGACCCTGGAGGTCCCTTCTATGATTCTATGTGGCTGGCCTGGACAGCCGAAGGAAGCTTCAAGGTAATGTTACTCTGTAGAGATCTGTAACCTCCTCCAGATGAGCCTGGCCTATACGTTAATATTGGATAAGGCATGTATAGAGAGAGGGACAGAGGAATTGTGTTTTGAATCCTTTCCTCAATCTGCTGCTGTGCTAAAAGTATGGTTGTGAACATTTTCTTTTAAATAAATACTTTATACCTTCTTTTGACGCTGGTTGCGGTTTTCTGTACCACATAGACCTCCACCATCTTGGGCATTTTAAAAGGAGTGCCAGGAAGAAGGCAAGTGGCTATTCCTCCAGGGGCACAGAAGGCGGTAAATGGCCCTTGTGGTGACCAGGTTCTGTGCTTTGGGAGACACAGAGGCAAAGCCTTAGAAACTGGAAGCTGGGAGTCCTCCTGACCCTCCCAGTGGGCAATTCCTTACAAAGGTCAGGTGGTTGTGGCGGGTTACCTGAGAGAGAAAGAAAAGCCACTCCAGGTATTGGAAAAATCTTGGAGGGCAGGGTGGAGCAGGCCCCTTCAGTCACAACAACACAATGAAAACAGACCTTTCTATGAACTTCTTCTGATTGTATTACAGGGACTCCAGTATTTACATATGAATAAGGGTAGCCTGGGTAGGACTTACTTCTGAAAAGCTTGTGATTGGGCTGCAAGTCTACACTGGTTCCTCAAGTCACGTGCCTGGGTTGTGAGTTTTGATGCAAGTTTTACTATCTTTTAAGATGGGTAGTATCTCTGAAACTTGGGGCAGGAGCTCTGGTAATGTCACACTGGAAAAGCAGCGATAATGGCAGTAATTTCACACACGCTGTGGTATTTGTCAATGTGTATAATTCAGAATCTTAGCCTATTTATCACACATACATATAACAAGACATGGAGATAAACTATGTGCTAAATGAAAAATGTAGCTACCTCCATATTACTACACACATGCAGTAGTTGGCACAAACATGAACACAACTAGGCCTTTTTTTTTAGCAGGAATGTTCTTCCAGCTGGCTTGGCATCAGGGGGTGTGGCCTAATATACAAATGAGTTCCTGCTGGACTTTTTATGCAAAACTGTGTAGAACGATGATGATGCCAGGGGGTGTGGCCTAATATGCAAATAAGTTCCTGCTGTGTTTTTTTCCCTACAAAAAACCCTGCACAAAACTAAAGAGACCACTGTGGGTGTTGGGGAATTGGCCTACAGGGGCATGGAATAGCAGACAGCCCTGAGATTTCAACCTGAGGCCCTGAGAACAAGCCCCCAAAACCTCATTTGCAGGACCAGAGCCCCAGTACACATAGCACTCTGCAGTACACAGATATGGGGAGGGACAGTGGCTCAGTGGTAGAGCATCTGCTTGGTAAGCAGAAGTCCCCAGATTCAATCCCTGGCATCTCCAAAAAAGGGTCCAGCTGTTCTAGTGGGACTACAAGGTGTTTGGGGGGGGGGGGGAATGAGAGATCACATTCATTTTTAATTTTTCAGTTGTAGACAGTTGCACAATATTCGAGGGAAAAGGAAGCACCAGAGCTCCCCTTTTGAAATAATAAAATTGGGTAACTATGCATGCATACGAAAGCCTATTTCCAGAATTAAACTTTGCTGGTCTTAAAGGTGCCAATGGACTCAAACTTTCAGAGGATAGGGACATGCTATAGGCATCATCAGCAATTTTATAATTGATGAGTCAGCTCTTCAAATGTCGGAGCAAATGATTAACCAAGAGCCAATGTAAGAAGCCCATAACTGAAAATAATACAACTTAACATGGCACATAACTGACACACTGATACGTAAAGTTTCTGCAGGCCAAACACTAGTAGTTGAGAGACTTTTATGAAGAAGTGGCAGCTGTCAGCTCTCAAGATGAGTAATAAATATATACAGACACACCTTGTGTGACTGTTTCTGTGCATGGCATTAGTCTGTCCATGAGCACCATCAAATAATATCAGCTCTTCAGTGCTGACTTACTGAAGAACTAGATTTGAATCCAGTGACACCTTAGAGACCAACATGATTTTGGGGGGGCGGGTTAAGCTTTTAAAGAGTCAAACCTTCCTTCATCAGATAAAAGCTTTGACTCTTGAAAGCTTATATCTCAAAAGGCAATCTAGCTATTCTCCTGCAGACCAACCCATGGCTATCCTCCAAAACTAGACTTACTGAAAAACTACTTAAAATCATTTCAGCATGGCTCTTGAATGCGCAGAAGTCTTTCATCCCACTGCTGGTGTTAGGAAAGTGAACTTGTCACATGTCAAAACCTGGGGAAAAGATTTTGGGGGAAACACAGAAATAACAGGCATTAAGAGAGCCAGTTTGGTGTAGTGGTTAAGTGTGCGGACTCTTATCTGGGAGAACCGGGTTTGATTCCCCACTCCTCCACTTGCACCTGCTAGCATGGCCTTGGGTCAGCCATAGCCCTGGCAGAGGTTGTCCTTGAAAGGGCAGCTGCTGTGAGAGCCCTCTCCAGCCCCACCCACCTCACAGGGTGTCTGTTGTGGGGGAGGAAAAAGGAGATTGTGAGCCGCTCTGAGACTCTTCGGAGTGGAGGGCGGGATATAAATCCAGTATCTTCTTCTTCTAAGATGCCAGTAGACCTCTGGGCAGCTGTTCTGGTGGGACTACAAGGTGTTTGGGGGGGGGGGGATGAGAGATCACGTTCATTTTTAATTTTTCAGTTGTAGACAGTTGCAAAATATTAGAGGGAAAAGGAAGTGCCAGAGCTCCTCTTTTGAAAGAATAAAAGTTGGGTAACTATACATGCACACGAAAGCCTATTCCCAGAATTAAACTTTGCTGGTCTTAAAGGTGCCAATGGACTCAAGCTTTGTTCTATAAATTTGTTATGTATACTGTGACTCTTGCTTTGCCAATTGTATTTGCTCACTCTGGCCACCTTTTCTGATTTCCACACAAACAGAATTCAGGCATACGATGAAAAATGGAAGCACTTCATCACAATTCAGAAGAACTTAGCCTGGGATGCAAGTCCATTATTACGGTGTCGTCCATTTCTGACTTTTCAGAAATACAATAGATTGGTGTGTGTGTTTCATGAGACTGTTTTTTACTGAGACAGACTAACCAGGCTGTTCCTCTGGAATGTATCTGTTTAGTGGAGTTAATCTACCTAAAAAGTTGGAAAATTTCAGGCTACAGCCATATTGCTAGAAAACCCCAAAATACCACTTACCCCTGTTAGCTGGGGAAGTTTAATTTACAATGTCAAATGACTCCCTCACTCATACCCTGAGGTCAACTTCATTCACGCAACCCTGATGTCACACTCTCCTTCTAAAATCAATGGGATTGTAAAACACTGTCCTTTAGGTGGATTGCCAATGTCATTCCATCAAATAGCAGACTTCCCAATCAAGGGCCAGCAAGAAAGGCCCATCTGTAGCCAAAGTAGGAGTTTCTGCATATATAAGAAACTCACAAGGTGTGCAGAAAAAATGTTAGAGAACTAAAATACCCATCCAGGGCTTTTTTTTTTTTTTTAGCAGGAATGCAGTTCCAGCTGGCTTGGCATCAGGGGGTGTGGTCTAATATGCAAATGAGTTCCTGCTGGGCTTTTTCTACCCATCTATCTCCAAAAAACAGCCTGATGGGAATTAAGAATATTCAGTGGCCTCAGAATGTTAAGTTCACTTGAATATTACTAAGGAAAAAAAATAAAACTGAATGATGGGGAAATCACCCTGCTCAAGTCCCTAAGATGTTATTGCATCTCAAAAGAAGGGAAATTTTCAGACTGTTTGTCCCTTCCCCTGTCCTTGTGGACCCCAGCTATGCTAAGTTTAAACTCAGCTGCCTATAGATGCCAACGTCCTGGAGAAAAAAAATCTGCCACCCCTTCATGGGATGTTATCTACCTTTGCACCATGGAAAGCTTCAGATGCTCATGGACACACAGTAAGTTAAAGGGGCATTTTTCTCCAGTCAACCCTACATCGGCTCAATGAGTTAATTTTGCAGTACATGTCCAGCAAGGTATTCATCGTTGACTCAACAAGAGGCTTGGCTGACACTGACACTATGCAGCTTTTCACCAATGCTTAACCAACATTACTATTTTATCAGCAAGGACACTTCCCTTTGCATTTGTTACCATTCTGTGTACAAAACCAAATTCAAAAGTCACAGTGCAGTATGCCTTATCTTGCAACTAGAAACACAAACTAGAGCACAGAAGTTTTTGCAGTGGGGACTGAGCCATTAGCAGAACTGCATACGTTATAACTTCTTAAAGATGTTGGGGGAGAAAAGCAAGACAGCAAGAAAAATGCGCTGACAAATTGTTACAGAATCCCAAACCCAAGGGCTATAGCTCACCAGCAAAGCTTATCAGATATCTTTTAAATGACTCAGGGCTGTGCCCACTGGCTATATTGTTTCACATAAGCTACTGCCTGTACAAATCAGATCAAGCCTCAAGGTGTCTTTTGTATGCTAAGAAGCAACCACTAATAGAATTACACAGTTGGGAGATAATGTTATACTTGCAGGCATGATCCCTGTAAAGCTAGCCAGGGGTCATTTCATGGAAGAAGAGATGCTGGAGCTCATTAGCACAACCTATCTGCATATGCCACACATCCCTAATATCACCAGAAGCTGTACTAAATTATATCAGCTCTGCACCTTCCTTAAAATGCTTCTTGAATTATAATTGTCATAATAAAGCCTTACTCCTAGCATACTTTGTAAGTCACTTTCTCCTATGTGGCCACAGTGAGAGTCAAATCTTAAGAGTTCAGCAAAATTCTCACAGGGGGTTTGAACAATGGAGCCCAAGAGCAAGTTTTGTTTTTTTTAGGGGAGGGGGAAAGAGCACAATAAAATTTAGAGGTTCTGGAGCTCTGCTCCTGTGAGCTCCTGCCCAAAATGAGGTCTGAAGCTAACAAACAGGAACACATCACTGTGTGTCTATCAAGACAAAGCCATGTGAAGACCAGGAAGAGACAAGAGGGAATCTCTTTCTGTACTGAATATTTTCTTTACGATTATATGAATAATAGCTATCTCTTCCCCCCACCCACCCTCGGTTGGAACCTAATACCAGCTTCAGCAGCAAAGTTGGAAGAAGATGTCCCATCACTAGGGTTGCCAATCCCCCTGGTTTGGAGGCCCTCCCCCAGCTTCAGGGTCATCAGAAAGCGGGGGGAGGGGAAGGAAATGACCGCTGGCACTCCATTATTCCCTATGGAGACCGATTCCCATACAGTATAATGGAGAATTGATCCACAGATATCTGGGGCTCGGGGGGAGCTGTTTTTTGAGGTAGAGGCTCCAAATTTGCAGCATAGCATTCAGTGCCTCTCTACTACAAAACACCCTCCAAGCTTCAAAAGGACTGGACCAGGGGGTCCAATTCTATGAGCCCCCAAGAAGGTGCCCCTATCCTTCATTATTTCCAATGGAGGGAAGGCATTTAAAAGTTGTGTGGTCCCTTTAGATGTGATGGCCAGAACTCCCTTTGGAGTTTAATCATGCTTGTAACAACCTTGCTTCTGGCTCCATCCCAAAGTCTCCTGGCTCCACCCCCAAAGTCCCCAGATATTTCTTGAATTGGACTTCGCAACACTACCCATCACCCCACTTCAGCTCTTCAATACAACTTTCTCCCCCTCACAGCTATTTTAATAAAACATCAAGAGATCCACTGGATCTGCTGCATAAGATATAGTGTGGCCCTCAGGTACCAATAATTAAACCCAATTCTATACTAAGAAGAAAAGTATGTGCTGCTACCCCTTCCTAGGAAGGCTGGAAATCTAAGCACACTTGCCAACCTATGGATGTTGGAAGTAAGACCTGCTGTGTCTAATGAAGTCTACACAGCATTGCAACACTGTTAGTAAGTTCCATTGGAAAGCAATGAAACTTCTGCATAAGCACGTGCCATGCTGGAAGGTGAAGAGCAGCTGCAGAAGAAAAATGATCTGGAAGAAAGCTTATTTTAATAAATATTTAATATTCTAGATTTACTTCACTGCTGATTTTTAGAAGAAGATGAAGAAGATATTAGATTTATACCCCGCCTTCCACTCTGAATTTCAGAGTTGCTTACAATCTCATTTACCTTCCTCCTCCACTACAGACACCCTGTGAAGTAGGTGGGACTGAGAGAGCTCTAACAAAAGTTGCCCTTTCAAGGACAATTCCTGTGATAGCTTTGGCTGACCCAAGGCCATTCCAACAGCTGCAAGTGGAGGAGTGGGGAATCAAACCCAGTTCTCCCACATAAGAGTCCGCGTACTTAACCACTACACCAAACTGGCTCTCAAACTTGAACATGCTGACCATTCCTCCCCCAGAATTATTTCTTTAAACACTGAATGTACTGATTACTGTGCATTCTCCTGTTTTATCATTTTTGTACAGTTCATTCAATAAACCTTTTCAAGTTCTGCATTCCAAGGAGTCTATGAAATAGGACAACTAATTTTCTATGTGACAATCAGAAGTCTGATCTACACATTGTTATGGGGGTTAATGTGACTGATCTCAAAGCCATTCAGATATCAGGAGAGGTTGTTAGTGGTTTTATTTGGCTTTGTTTCAGGAAGTGGGTGCAGGAGAAGTGACTCTCAGATCACTGACTCATCTTGAAGGAACATGCAAAACAATTATACAAGAGAACTTTTCTACAAAGGGAATAGAGTTACACTGTACAAATCAATCAAAATATCTTTGGCATAGAAATAAAAAGTACAACATGGCAAATTTACAGAGAGTTTCAATTTAAAAAAAAAGTCAAATATCAAGAAGGAGACCTAACCTTTTGCTCCCTGATTGTTATGGCAGCCAAGAGGTACTTTGCAACTAGGCTTGTAATATGGAAACATTGGTCAGATAATAGAAAGAAAACTAACTTTGCCTCAGGTAATCCATAAAGGTTAGGCAGAATAGGTTTGATTATACAGGCCCACGCTTCCCCGTAAAAATCGCAATGAAGTAAGACATGGGTGACTGTTTCGAGGTGCCTTCTATTACGTGGGCAGAATCTTTCCTGTAAGGGATGCTTAAGACGATACTGTCTCAGCCCAGACAGTATCACTGAGAGTAAAACACTGAGTCTTGCTAACATAAAAGAGTGGCGTAACTGGGGTGAAATAATCTGGGAAAGGTAGGCAGCAGGCAGCCCATAATCTGGAAATATACCAAATGCTAAAGGGGAACAAATTTTATGTTCAGAACAAAGGGACTGCTTCTCAATATCTAAAATCCTCTGTTTCAGAATTCTGAATGCCTGAGTTTCACTTAACATAAAGAGGTTGTCCGGAGAGACACCTATGGAATGTATTTTCTTCTGGATCCAACTATACCAATTGGAAACAAAGGAATCAGCTAGCATCATATGGATATAACTAGCAGGGAGTTACACTGTACATCTTGCTGAAACTAGGATCCTATTGTAATTTTGCATCATTTAATGTGTTATGCTTTGCTTCTGTTTTTAGACTTCTGGATGGTTCAGCAACCCTAAGACTATTGCATTGTTTACTGAATGACCCATCCTGTCAATTGTATTAACTCAACTCTGTGTAACTTGCTTTGAGTCCAATGAGAAAGGTGTATTATAAGTAATGCGGGGTGGGGGGAGATTAACTCAGCTCTGTGTAACTTGCTTTGAGTCCAATGAGAAAGGTGTGCTATAAATAATGCGGGGTGGGGGGAGATTGCCAGTGGCAGCTTTACAAACAGCCGTTGTAACTGTGCCTTTAGGAGCAACTTAATGCGCCAGTATTAGTCACCAATGATGCATTCATGAGTTTCAGCTGTTGATTTCTGCAGCTCAAAGCTGCTCTTAAAGGTATTACAGCTGGCTAGACCAGTTTTTCAGGTCAGCTGGCCTTAAAACAATTATCAGTAATAGCAGATACATTTATAGCAATATTGCTTAAAACAATTAATAGCAGATACATTTATAGCAATATCGAGGTCTACTAGGAAGTTCTACATATTCTTTAGTGCACTAGGTTGGAACTATGACTGTTTGGAGACACAATACAGGACCCACTGAATGCTGTAATTGGACTTAGATTTATATGGGAGAAAGTCTCAGCAGGATTGATTTTTTTATGAACAAGACATACCCAAGAGTTGTGTCTTCAAATTACCAAGTGCCTTTTCTTTTAACAATATCTTGATTCCTTAGGCTGCTTAAATAAGAGGACAGCTGTATTTTCCTGTGACCTGGGAAAACATTTTCCTTTAAACTATATGGGCCAGTGATGATGTGTGGGGTTTTTTGTTTTCATATTTATCATATTACTTGGTTAATCTTGGCAAGTGTGCTTTAGAGGCACTTTTGGATAGGAATGCTCTATGCTCATGCTACTTCTCTATTGAATAATATAGTCCAGGGGTGGTCAAACTGTGGCTCAGGAGCTACATCTGGCTCTTTCACACATATTGTGTTGCTCTCAAAGCCCCCACCGTCCCACTGGCCAGCTTGGAGAAAGCATTTGCCTCTTTAAATCACTTCTCCAAGCCAAGCCACACCACCTGGCAGTTTGGAGAATGCATTTAAAGTTAAAGTTGCTTTCTTTCCACCTCTCCCTCCCTCCATTTGCCTTCCTGCCTTGCAGCTCTCAGATATCTTGTGGCTCTCAAACAGTTGACATTTATTCTAGGTGGCTTTTACATTAAACAAGTTTGGCCACTTCTGATATAGTCCATATTATGTGGTTCAGGAATTGGGTTTGGAAGGTTTTGTTTTAGGGGCAGTGACCTTTAGCCCAAGTATTACTTCACCCTATAATAGAGTAAAATGGCCTTGACACACCATGCTTCATGCATTTCAGCAGGATTTATTATAATAAATTAAATAATTACTCATATTCTTCTTGTTATTTCTATACAGATCTTCGTCACAAGTATTTACATTCTCTTTTTGTTAGCGTGGTTGATTGTTCTGATGCACTTAAGGTCTATAGACTTTTGAATGATTCTTCATCTAGTGTCCCTGAGAAGGAGGCTAAGTTTCTTTATTCTGTTTTAAAGGCATGCGTAGGGATCTCATAGAAACAGTTTATGCTTACTCTGATGTATATGTACACAATCGTTCCATTTTACCTTTTTTAACTAATTTGCTCTGATATAGATATTTATATATTTTATGGCAATAAAGGCTAACAACTCAATAATAAAGTCAATTTATTATTGACTTTAAAAATAGTTCATTTCTGTTACACAGCAGAGAAGAATAAATTAATCAAGGCAAACCAGCCATGTGGGAAACTCCATTTTTGGAAGGTTACCATCACACCCTGTTCTGTACTGCAAATCCTGCATGCATAACAGGGGATAGATTTGGTTAAATTATTCTTAAATAGGGTTGCCAGCCTCCAGGTGGGCCTGGAGATCTGCTTTTATAATTGATCTCTAGCTTCAGAGGTCAGCTCCCCTGGAGAAAATGGCTGCTTTGAAAGGTGGCCTCTATGGCATTGGACCATGCTGAGGCCCCTCCCCTCCCCAAACCCCACCCTCTCCCAGATCCACCCCCAAAGTCTCCAGGTATTTTCCAACACGAACCTGGCAACCCTATTCTTAGAAGAGTTTTTTAAAGTCCAGCTCCTTTTACTAAGACATGCGCACAAATATAAGGACATATACATATATTTAGCTATATATGTGTACCCAGGGCTCTTTTTGTAGAAAGCCCAGTAGGAACTTATTTGCATATTAGGCCACACCTCCTGATGGCAATCCAGTCGGAACTGCGTTCCTGTTCAGAAAAGTTCAGAAAAGTCCTGTGTGTACCCCTCCCTCATGTGTATTATACACCATATATATATATATATATATATATATATATATATATATATATATATATATATATATATATATATATATATATATATATATATATATATATATATATATATATAATTAACACCCCTTTAATAGGCACGTGACATGACTGTATACCTCTCCCCCATCCCAACCGGTTCTGTCAAAACTTCCGCTTTCCCACGGACTGGTTCCTTCCCTTAAATTCTGTGGCCGAGATGGACGGTCGAGAGAGCCAATCAGAGCCTCCGTTAGAGCGAGAGCGTCGCCCTTCCTCGTCCCAGTCTCCCAATCAGCGGCCTCCGCACATTGCCTTAGACTCCGAAGGCCGCTTCTCCCGGAAGGCCTGCTCTGGTCCGAGGCCTGGTCTCTCCTCCTCTGGGGGGCTTCCTCAGGCAGCGGCATCGGGGCCTTCGGGAGCTTCCCCCGCGGAGGGAGGGGCGGTTGGCCGCCGGCGCTGCCGGTGCGAAATGAGCGATGAGCCGGGTGGAGCCGCTCGAGGTGAAGGCAGGGGCGGCGGCAGCCGGCACCGTCGGCGACTTGGCTCCGGGTAAGTGCCTGGGGGCGGCTCTGCAGGCGTCAGTTGCTTGTAACTGACATACACCCGAGTCCTCGCCCGCTGCCCTTTTCAGACACGGCTGGCCCTGCGGAAATGGCGGAGCGCTAATTAACTGGTTAAATAGCAGTGCCACTGTGGCCCACGCTGGAAACTATTTCAAAAGGAGCGCTGTGTGCAACTCTGTGGCATCAGAACAGGTGTGTTTAGGACAGTATTGTAAGCAGGACTTTTCTCGTAGAAAAAGCCCAGCAGGAACTTATTTGCGTATTAGACCACACCCCTTGACAACAAGGCAGCCAGAACTGCATTCGTGTGCGTTCCTGCTCAAAAAACCCTGGTTATAAGCTGAGCTAGTGTGAGTCAGCTCACAGTGTTTTAGCCTCTAGCTCACACCGTTTTGTCATAGCTCAGGAAGGATGACCCCAGAGCAAACTAATTTATGCCATAGGTCACCACTTTAATGCCAGTAGCTCACAAAGTAGAATTTTTGCTTACAGAATTCGGCAGCTTAGAGGGAACATTATAGGGCGTTGCTAAGCATTGCTAGGTTTGTAATGTACCACTGAACCTGATAGTGATTCAGGAGCCACATGGTTCTTCTGAGCACTGTTTCCCATGGCATCCAGCTCATGTTCTAGGAAAGTGAGCAGTTTCTTTAGAAATTGGGATAATTTCATCATAAATGTGGGCCTAATATAAAACAGTTTTATTTTTAGAACATAACAAAACTTGCCTGTGATAATTATATCAAGCTTGTGGAGATGCAGGAGTTCTGTGTATGAGACTAAAGTTGAATGAGGTGAGGGAAATGAGGCATACATTTACTGAATGCTAACTCCTTGCAAGTGGAAAGCATAGGCCGTTTTCCCACTCACGTTTTACTGGCGCCACGACCATCCTGACGCCGGCGAATCTGCCTGGATTTCGCATCAGAAGCTCCGGCGCTCCCAGAAGCGCCGGCTACTTCCGTCGCTAAGCCAGCGCAAACGGAAATCGCAAAGATGCAGGAAAACGTTTGCGCTGGCTTAGCGACGGAAAGCGCCGGCGCTTCTGGGAGCGCCGGCGCTTCTGGGAGCGCCGGCGCTTCTGTTGCGAAATCCAGGCAGATTCGCCGGCGTCAGGATGGTCGTGGCGCCAGTAAAACGTGAGTGGGAAAACGGCCATAGAGAAAAGGTTCTAACTGCCCTTTCTCCTGGAGAAGTAGAGTAAAACCTGAAGGGAACATTTTACTAGAGAAGCATTTACTTTTCTAAAAAAAATCCAACCTGGCAATGAGATACCAAACATTTAGTGATATCCCATTGGTATTTAACACCAAAAACCCTCATGCATGCTAATCTAGATATGAGCCCAACATGCTGGAAAAAATGTGATTCTGAGGGAGATTACCTCCACTGTTGGTTTACTTGTCCCGCCTGCCAGTATTTTTGGCATACGGTGCTGAAGGCAATCTACATGATTACTGAGATCTGATTAGATGATACACCTGAATATCTACTTCTGGGACTACTTCCGAATGATGATCTATCAACATAGAAACAATCGGCTATTGGTATCCTACTAGCAGCTGCAAAACTTGCAATCACTTTTCAGTGGAAATCCCCTTCAGCTCCATGGGTTTCAGCTTGGCACTCCAGACTTTGAGAACAATATGTTTTAGCCAAACTAACTTTTAATTCCAGGCCTTCACCAGCAATGGTTACCAAGTTTAAAATAACCTGGTCTCCTATTTTAAATTACTTGCCAAAGAACAGAAAAATTCCAAAAGAACGTTTAACCTGCTATATTTAATTTCACTATGACTGTTAGCCGCCCTGAGTCTGCTTTTGGAATGGGCGGGATATAAATGGTAGGTGGGTGGGTGGATGGATAGATAGACGTCTACTCTGAAGCCACCACACAAATGACTAGGGGTTTTTTTAATGGATGGGAGCCTCATTCTTTTATATTTTAAAAACAGTCTGTCTACTGGCACCTTAAGTAATAACAAAACGCACAGTGAAGCAAGACTTTACCACTGCTTAAAGTATCTACACCTAGCAAACCCTCACTAGTGTACAGGGCAGCCCTGTGTGGAGTACTGCCTGTCTAAGCCCAGTGGTTTCAGTGGGCTTAGAAAGGAGTAACTTTGCCTAGGGCTGCATTGATAATTTATTCAGGTTTATTTCAGGAGTGGTCCTACTGAGGTTCGGGAGCCACATGTATCTCTTTCACACATATTGTGTGGCTCTCAAAGCCCCCACTGCCACATTGGCTGACTTGGAGGAGACATTTGTCTCTTTAAATCACTTCTCCAAGTCAAGCCATCCAGCAGCTTGGAGAATGCATTTAAAGTTGCTTTCTTTCCACCTCTCCTTTCTTCCTCCTTCCCCATCTATTTGCCTGCCTTCCTTCCTTCCTGCTCTCAAACATCTGACGTTCATGTCTTGTGGCTCTCAAACATCTGATGCTTATTCTATGTGGCTCTTATGTTAAGCAAGTTTGGCCACCCCTGGTTTATTTATTCAGGGTTCAGCTGCTTAATTCTTCTGCATGTGCGGTTTACAGTACAGCAGTAAGGCCAATTAAAAGTTGTCTAACTTGTGGGAGAGAGGGTGGAGTCCCAGGGAGCTGTTGTACAGCGGATGGGAATTTTAACAGGTACAAGATTTCCAGGGTATAAACTTTTGAAAGCTCCCTTTGAGTCTCAAAAGCTTGTACCCTGGAAATTTGTTGATCTTTAAGGTGCTACTGGACTGAAATCCTGAGCTGCACTTCTGTTTTCTCTCCTGTACAAATACTGAAGGTAGAAAACCGTTCGCTGCTATTATCTGGTCACTGTAAGGAGCAGAAAGAGATTTCCAGCATAGTCCAATAGCAAGAAAATATTTGAGAAGGGAGTATGCAATGGATTCTGTTAGCATGCAACTTTGTTAATTGTGGAAAGAGATAGCATTACCTTCAGGCAGTGTTCTCTCTAGGCTGAGTTAGCATGAGCTAGCTCACAAATTTTTACCCTCCAGCTCACACATTTTTGTCTTTGCTCAGGAAGATTGACCCCAGGACACAATAATTCATGCAGTTGCTCACAAGACTCTGCAGCTTAGAGGGAACGTTGCCTTCAGATAATACAAGTGCTTACATTTTCCTGCAGTTCATAGTAAAACCTTTTCTTTGAGAAAAAAAAAGTTCAGAACAGGAAGTTGTATTTAGGAAGGAATCTCCCTTCCAATCATTTATAATGCCAGGAGCAAGCTGTGAAGAAGGTATTGCTCAAATTCCTGATGAGGTTACTTTTCTATGTATGTGTTTAAGAAGAAGAAGAAGAAGATGGTATTGGATTTATACCCCGCCCTCCACTCTGAATCTCGAAGTGGCTTACAATCTCCTTTACCTTCTCTGCCCCCCCCCAACAACAAACACCCTGTGAGGTAGGTGGGACTACCAGAACTCTCCCAGAAGCTACCTTTTCAAGGACAACTTTGTGATAACTGTGGCTGACCTAAAGGCATTCCAGCAGCTGCAAGTGGAGGAGTGGGAAATCAAACCTGGTTCTCCCAGATAAGAGTCTTGAGCACTTAACCACTACACCAAACTGGCATGCTTTCTGTTTTTGAAGTAAGGGGTTAATGTTGTTCTTCTGAGCCCTGTGATACTTGTATTCCTTGAGCTTGTTTATAATTATTATGGCAAGGGTGCATTCCAGAAGTAAACAAGCGCTGCTTTGCCCTCAGTAGTAAGGCACTCAAAAAGCTCCACAGGGTTTCTTATTTGAATGTTTGTAGTCCGAGTTGTTTATCTAGGAGATTTATTCTGTTTGGAATTGGCTCATGGTGGTTCACAGTTATAAAATATGCCTTCTTATCTTTCACAAACATTCATACTGTTATGCAACACATGCAGTGGCTCCTAAACGTAGAAGACAAAACAAGAGCATTTATGTAAAGGCTTTGAGAATTAATTGAGTCCTGTAATTTAATTTTGAAAATTTTGTTATTATTTTGTAATTCTTCCTGAAAGCATTCATTGGCAAAAAATTGACAGTTTTCCAACATGTATTTGTTGCAGATTCAAACATTCAGTCTCCTGATGAAGGATTAATTGAGGACTTTGCCATAGTTGACAAAAAAGCTGTGGAGCAACTGACTGAAGGGCTGATCTCTCACTATCTACCTGATCTACAGCGATCAAAGCTAGCTTTAAAGGAGCTTACGTACGTAGATGGGAAAAAAATTGTACATGTACTTTTATCTTCATTTATTTAGTTATAGTATTTATAGTCCATCCTGTTGAGACTGATGATAGATTTATTGTCTGACTGCCGTGTTTAAAATCAGTTATTCATTTATGTGTGTTTAGAATTGCACTTAATGGTTTTCTTCTTTCTCTCCCCCAGCAAAGCTGTTTTCGTAGAATTTTTATTCCTTCTTTCCCCCCCCCACTCAGAGTAGCATGCAAATTGAGATAAGCACAAAAATACCACGTGCACAATTTATGGAAGCTAATAGAAAGCAAGTGAAGGAGATCCTGTGTCTTCAGTGGCAGGCAGCATCCTTCCTAACATCTCTATAACTTGACTTCAGACTGCATCTAAACAATTGCCTTCGTCTTCTAGACAGAACCAAGAAGTACTACTTGAAACTCTACAGCAAGAAATCTCAAAGTTTAAAGAATGTAATTCTGTCCTTGACATCAACATGTTGGTAAGTTGTGTTATCAGATGTTTAAAGGGGTGTTAAATCCCACCATTTTTTCCACCTGCACAAAAAGGAAGAGAGGTTATCTCACCTCGTCTCACTCAATCCAGCCCTTTGGAAAAGATCTGCACTTAGTGAGAAGGCACAAGCACAAGATAAGCAACAGGATTCTGTTGCAGAGGAAACTGATTTCTGTTCCTCCTATTTCCTATCTCCTCTTTTGAGTTGTTACTCATGTCTGCCTGATTTAACAGTAAGCCCCATTAACGACCCTGCTACTCACTTGAAAGTGCCTTTGCAGAAATGGGACTGCAAGTGAGATTTGTATACAGTTCAATCCTGTGCAGAGTTAGCTGAACCTCAGCCCATTGGAATTGCTCTGAATAAAATCAGAGCTATGAAGTATTTGACTTGAGAATAAAATGAGTTTCCAGTTTAAAATAGGTAATATGGGATTTCTGGTGGTATAGCAGTTCTGATATTTTTACAGTTGCTTATATTCTGATTGCATATGTGGATCCTTGGAAGTTGCAATGAGTTTGCTTATTTCTTTAAAAAGTGTATGTGGGGAGAGGGAATCACTGCCTTGCACTATTTCAGTACCATAACACAGCCTTTTGTTCTGTGGTTTTTATGGATGGAGTGCATTTAAGTCAGTTTTACTGAGTTCTAAAGCCTACTCTTTTTTTAAAAAAAGTTTTCAGAAGCAAAGTACTATCACAACAAGTTGGTGAACATCAGGAAAGAGATGATGATGCTCCATGACAAAACATCAAAGTTGAAAGTGAGTCTGTTTGCTTTGGGATCTCAAGAAAGATGGGAAAGCTGATTGTTCTGAGTTTTTGAAATGTTGCAGACTTGGGTTTACTTCTGAGTAAATATGCATAGAATCATGTTGCATATCTTTGCTTATGCAGACAGTCTTCAGGCACTTTCACACTGCACCTTAACCCCACTCTTCTTTGCCTTGTTTTCTCCTGAGGAGGCAGGAAGAGTCAGCCCTTAAAAGAAATGCACTGCAAAGTCCCCATCTTAGCCTGTGGAGGCAAAGCAGCCTCTTGCAGCTAATTTGTTGCCGGGAGATGAGGTCTGCAAAGGAAATTCAGGTTTGCAGAGACAACACCATATAAAGGGGGAGGCAACTGTAAATGCAGAGGGTAGCAGCAACTCTGCATTACATTAAGAAAAAACTTGGGAGGATGTGGACAAAGTCCTCTGAAATGCAGTAGGAAAGCCATTCAAAATGAAATGTGTATGAAATGTTTCTACTAACCCTAACCTGCAGCTGTGAAAAAGCTGTAATGTTTCAAAACCAGCATCTGAACATAGCCTTTGCCTCTAATAAATTAAGAGAATTACTTGTGGATGCTCTGTAAGAATTACATTTCTCTTTTCTCACACAAACTTTAAGGTTTATGCAAAATTAGTAAGTTTTCAAATGACTTGACGGGGGAACCAAACAGATTTGGGGTTTAAATGGTTATGTGTAGAAACACTGAGCTGGATGTGACCCCCAGGGTCATCTAGTCCAACCTGCACAGCGCAGGAAATTCCCAGTTACCTCCCCCCACAGCTCTTCCAGTGACCCCTGCTCTGTGTGCAGAGGAAGGTGAAAAACCTCCAAGTTCCCTGGCCCAATCTGGTCTGGAGGGAAATTCCTAACCCCAAAGTGACAATCAGCATTACCCTGGGCATATAAGAAAGGGCTCCAAGAACCAAGTCCTGGCTCATTCCCTCCCTGCTCGCCCTCTCACAGTCTGCCTAAATGCATAGTGAGTCATAGATTCAGCATTACTGTCAAATGGCCATCTAGCTTCTGCTTAAAAACCTCCAAAGGAGGAGCGCCCACCACCTCCTGAGGAAGCCTGTCCCACTGAGGAACCGCTCTGTCAGGAAGTCATTCCTGATGTTTAGCCAAAAACTCTTTTGATTTATTTTCAGTTCATTGGCTCTGGTCTGACCTTTTGAGGTAAGAGAAAACAACTCCACTCCATCCTTTATATGACAGCCCTTCAGATACTTGCAAATACTTAAAGATAGCTATCATATCACCTCTCAATTGTCTCCTCTCTAGGCTAATGATACCCAGGTCCTTCAGCCATTCCTTACAGAACATAGAATCCAGGCTCCTCACCATTTTTGTTGTCTTCCTCTGGACACATTTCTGCTGTGCCCTATACTGAACACATTTTTTAACAAATGAGGTCTAACCAGAGCAGAGCAGTGATATCACTTTGTGTGATCTGGGCACTGTACTTCCATTGATACAGGCCAAAATATTATTTGCCTTTTTAGCTACCTCATCACGCTGCTGATTCATAACTTCAGTGGCATCTTTAAGACCAACAAAAGTTTATTCATGGTATGAGCTTCTGTGTGCACACATGCTTCCTCAGATACATTGAAATGGACGTTCATAAACTGAATAGACTTTTGTTTGCCTTAAAAGTGCCACTAGACTCATAATGTGTTTCACTGTGTACTTTTGCAAAGGGACGGGAGGGGAGGGAAGATCAATGGCTGTGATTGGTTTCAAAGATAGTATCTTCTGGTCACCTCGTCTCCCCTCTTGATCCAGAAATCCTTGGTGCTGTACTTTCTATTATTTCTAGGGTCCAAACTCTGGGTTCAGAAATTTGAGATTTGAGGGTGGAGCCTTAAAAGAGTGGGATTTTGGGAGAGGAGGGACCTCAGTGGGTAGAGTTACCAGCCTCCAGGGAGCATCTGGAGTTCTCCAGCTATTACAGTTGATCTCCAGGTGACCAGTTCCAGTTTTCCTGGAGAGAATGACTTATTTGGAGGATGGACTCTGCATTGTACACTGCTGAGGTCCCTCCCTATCTCAAACCCAGCCCTTAAGCAATGTCAGAGAGTACATCCTCCCACACTTCTTCAGGGAGTTGGTTCCCAAAAAAAGGGGGTTGCCACTGAGCAGTCCCTGTTTTTATGGCCACTGTTTGAAGCTGGGAGACCTATTAATGCCATATTGGGAAGAAAGTAGTTCTAAGAATAATTGCAAAACATCATGGCTTCTGTGCTGCCAAATATAATTCCGCAGCTTCTAGAAAGTAAAATGCTCTTGTGGGCTTTCTCTCTTTCAGAAAAGAGCTCTCAGACTCCAACAGAAGAGGCAGAAGGAAGAACTAGAGCGAGAGCAGCAGCGGGAGAAAGAGCTGGAGAGAGAGAAACAGTTAACAGCCAAGCCAGCTAAGAGAACATGAAAGCCGAACATGCATCGGCTTGTCAAACTAATTAGAACATTCTCTGGACTCGCTGGGGAGCCCACGTTGCCCCTCAGTGACCTGACGTTTGAACTTGCCAAGCAACCTATTTGTACGTCATTCATATTTCCTGGTTGCTGTTTCTAAAAAGCAAGCTAGGAGCAGTGAAGCTTCAGCAGTTGAAGATGCCATCTTTGCTAATGCTATGCACCCTAAAATTGCTATGTCAAGCGTGTTCTTTTTATTTTGTCTGCTAATTTTTCCAGGGGGGGGTGGGGAGAAACAAAATGCAAGACCTTGTGTAGTATGGGATGGCTTGCTGTCCAGAATGAATGGGGGGATGGATTTCCTGAACGTTGAGCTCTACCTCATTGGCCTGCTGTTATCCATTATTGATCCTGCCATGCCCCATTGCCAGTAGAACAGCAACTGCCTATGTGTGAAGTCTTGATGTCAACCTTCTGTTCTTGTCGTATATAAATGGGTTCCAGACTGGGGAAAGTGTCAAGGTCTACATCTGCCAAGTTTATAATATCTAGAAGTAGATTTTAAAATTTACCAGAAGCAAAGTATTGTCATAGCAGGTTGATGACTCTGTATCTTGATGGTCTGTAACGGTGAAGGCCTTGCTGTGTCACTTGAGATGTGGCTGGCTGGGATGTCTGTGCCAGCCCCACTGAAATGGGGATGAACACCACGCTGCCCTGAGCGGAGGTGGCAGTGCAGTTCACGTACCAGGCCAAGCGTTTCCCACAGCAAGCACTTGAAGTGTGGGTATCTATCTTAGAAGCTCTTGAGTTCATGCATGTGAGGCTCCCAGAAATGAGCACCCAAGTGCTTAAAGGGGTGCAATATGTCCTTGCCTTGTGAATTTGCCGTGGGAAGCAATGCTGTACATACGACAGCCGAGTTTACCGCAAAGCCTGGCAGCTTGTGCCCATCAGTTATTGCTAGCCATCATGGAAACAATTCCTGACCAAGTGATCTTAGAACCGGGAGTTAATGATCCGTGGATGCAGCGAGGACACTTTGTAGACATGCCAAGAAACGTAAGAGATTGTTCAGAACTTCAGATAGCACTGATCTGCCTGAGAACCTGGGGATATCTGTTGGGTCCATGTTCTGTCTTCATTGCTTTGCTGTAATTAAAATGCTTTTGTGTTCTACTCAAATTGGGAAAGCATCCAAGTGACATTTAAAGTCTAATCCATTGTAATTACTGTGAGGGGGGAGCAGGGATTTTCAGTAATTGAAAAAAGGTAATAAGCCTGCATTGAGGAGTTCCGTTTCCTTTTTACAAGGAAAAACCAGTGGGATCCAGGGACATCTAAACGAACAAAATAACGGGGCTCTTATGGGAGAGTAAGATGGAGACATCTCTCCCCTATTGCATTCTGATTGTGTTTTTTTAAAAAGATGGGGAGCTCTAGGGGCCCCTGTTAAATCAGCAGGGGGCTGAGAGAGATTTCTGAGACCGTTTCTTCCAAAAATCTGTACTGCAAGGAAGAACTAGGCCATATACTCCCTGTTCAGATGAATGTTGCTTTTTCTGCTAATGATGCTTAGAGTTGAGCACTCACCCACTAAAAATAAAGATGATAAAACAAAGCTTGCCTAAGCGTTCTGGTATAGTTTATGTGCAATTGTCAGCAAGTCCGGGCTTGCCTTATTCTTGGGTAGATGTCTGCATTTTTCCTCTTCCTGGTTTAGACACCACCAGAATCCCTCCATAGGTTCTGTCTGGGCTTTCCTCCCTCCCCTCCAAGCAAAGACAGCACTGCAGCTAGCCACCTGTTTTATCTCTGCTTCAGCAAGCCAGCCCAGGCATCAGGTGGCTGCTGTGGCTGGGAGATGATGGTAGTTGCTGTGGCCATGCCAGGCTACTACTGTTGGGGAGCCATTGGCCTAAAAGAGCACCCGTGCCTGTAAGAAAAATAGGAGGAAAGCCCTCTCCGTTTGAGGGTAGGAGGAACTTGGCTGAACTCTTGAATGATGAGCAGACTAAGCTTGATTGAGGAGGGAGCTAACAGCCTTCAAGCCCTGGACTGGCAGAAAGTTTGGTAAGGCTTTACTGTTGCTGTAAAGGAGTCAAGGAACTTGGTGGGATCAGATCCTCTTTGCCCTAATAGACAGCTGTCCCTCCTTGGTCCAATTTGAACTTTTAAAAATGGCACCCTATTTAGTAGATGCATTTTTCCCTCTGCACCCCCCAGCTTTGTGCCAAGGTGAGTTCCTCATTTGCTTTGCGCCTTACAGCTCTGTCTGGGAGATCCCCACAGGACAGTAGGGATGAAAACTACTCTGTACCTACCAAACCAGCATTTGGCCACTGCAGCTCACAAAAATAACTTGCTGTGGTCCCCAGTAACAAATTGGCCCCTCTGGTCAATTTTGAGCCTTCACTTGTCTTACAAAAAGCCTGTATAATTATAAACCTTATGCTGGGGGAGCTTCTAGTGTTCTTATGCACAGTGTTAATGTTGAAAGCCATGTTATCCACTGAACACTTTACCAGTTGTAAGCTGGGTATTGTTCAGGAATGATCAGTTAAGGACTAGATAATACTTATGGGATATATGGTCAGCTGTATTCTTCCATTGTGTTACAAATACCTAATGATTATCAAATTAAGATGGCTGTTTCTCCATTGCAAAATTTTCACTTCCTATTGTTTAACTCAATGCTTGGACTGTGCACAGGATTTCTAGAAGCAAGTTTTAATGGTCTGTATTGTAATGAACACGAGTTTATTCCTAATACGCCCTCCAAGTGTTTGTTGATATCATTGGGACCCACAGTAATTCTAGTTGATTTTAACCTGACCATCAAGTATGCATTCATTTTGCAAAAACTGGAAAAGATCTCTAGTATTCTAACCAATGATGTTAATAAACTGTAAGTACATACTTCTCATGTCTTTGGTAATTATGTGCTTCATTTGTGTGAAATGAAACCAGCTCATTAGGAAAAGAGAAGTTATTGCATGGCAGATAGCATCTTGGCCCCTGGTTGGGATGCACAACTTAATTTATGTTCCCTGTTTTGAGTTTTGTGTGGCTGCTTTTACTGCACAGCAAGTTCCTTCCTTTCTTGGTCCCCTTTTTTGTCCTGTCCCGAAAGCCTATGATAACCTGAGTTAGAACTCTGAATTAAGATTAAATACCTTGGGAGTGAAAATGCTTCCTATGTGTATTTGGCTGCATTATGTTCTTCACAATAATTTGTCACACTGCAATGGCGCTGCAATTTGTATGTTGCACAGAGGTGGGCATTATGGCTTTGGGGATGTGTGTGCTTTCTGTGTAGACATGTTTCTTCATAGAATCCTGATGCAGGATTCCCGAGGAGTTTTTTTTAATGTACTTATACAACTCTCGGAAATACTAGTGATACAATCAAGGAAAGGAAAGGTTCCCCTGTACAAGTACCAGTCGTTTCTGACTCTGGGGTAAAGTTGCTTTCACATTTTCACAGCAGACTTTTTACGGGGTGGTTTGCTATTGCCTTTCCCAGTCATCTATGCTTTCCCCTCAGCAAGCTGGGTACTCAGTTTACTAACCTCGTAAGGATGGAAGGCTGAGTCAACCTGGAGGCGGCTACCTGAAAACCCAGCTTCTGCCAGGATCGAATTCAGGTCCTGAGCAAAGCTCAGGACTGCTGTACTGCAACTTTAACACTCTGCACCACAGCCCCGGGGCTCTTGATACAAATCAAAGGAACAGACAAAAGCAACTCACGTCCATTGTCCCAGTCCATAAATTTGCTTTTCAGCCTCATTTTCGACAGGTGCTCAGAGGATGGAGCTCTGGAACCTCTAAATTTTATTGTGCTCTTTCTTTCTTAACCCTCCTCAAATAATTGCTTCCAGGCTCCATTGTTTAAACCCACTGTGAGAATTTTGTGGAACTCTTGACAAACTTTCTAATATTTTTCCCTACAAAAAATGGGAAAATAACCAAAACACAGAAAGCAGACAGAAATCTTTATCAGGCCACTGTGGCCACATAGGAGAAGCTAATTTTAAAAGTATGATGGGAGGAAGGTTTTATTATGACAATTATAATTCAAGAAGTATTCTAAGGTAGATACTGAGCTGATATACTCTGGTACACCTTCCGGTGATGTCAGGGGTGTGTGGCATATGTAAATGAGTTGTGCTAATGAGCTCCGGCACCTCTTTTTCTACAAAAGGACCCCTGTTTGAAAGTATGATATTTTAGAAAGGTAGAACAAAGTAGGAGTCAAGTGCACCTTTTAAAAACAGCAAAGTTTTATTCAGAATGTAAGCTTTCGTGTGCTCCAAGCACACTTCATGAGAGGAGGAATCAGGTACAGTGAGCAGGGCTATATATAGCTGGTAGGCAGTGGTTTAGAATGCAAAATGCTACAAATTTAAACTTCAATGACAGAATAGTAAAATTAACAAATTGAGCTGGGTGATCTGGGTAGCCCTGAAGTTCCTGGGTCGTGCACACGGCGGAGTTGCCCTACATGCCCACAAAAAGATCTCCAGCGGCTCAGCGCAGGGGTGTTTACGGAGGAAGTGCAGCAGTTCCATTTATAACCTGCTTGTCTTGCCGCGGAAACTGAGCTGCATTTCCAGAGCGCATTGCACGCCTTGGTGGGAGCGCCGTTATCAGTCCGAACCACCGGGCTCCTGCAACCGTGAATTGCTGACCCCGGGGCGGTAAAAAGTTCACCTCGCTGAGGTTCCACAAGGCCAGCCCGCTTGCAGTCTCCGCTCCGAGACTCGGGGGCCACCTGCTGGCTGCATCGCGGAATGCTTGCTTCACTGACCTTGCCGCTTTGCTTTATGCGGTTTTTAGTACGCCCTCTCCGGCTAGCCTGTTGAGGGTGAAAGAGGGGAGCACAAAAGTAGGCTTGAAACTCAACATCAAAAAAACTAAAATCAGGGCATCTGGCCCCATCATACCTTGGCAGATAGAAGGGGAAAACCTGACAGACTTCACATTTCTGGGATCCAAGATCACTGCAGATGACGACTGTAGCCATGAAATTAAGAGATGTTTGCTCCTTGAGAGGACAGCTATGGCCAACCTGGGCAGTATAATAAAAAGTAGAGACATCACCCTGCCAACTAAAGTCCAAATAGTCAAAAGCGATGGTATTCCCAGTGGTAGTGTATGGCTGTGAGAGCTGCACCATAAGGAAGGCTGAGCGCAGAAGAATAGATGCTTTCGAGTTGTGGTGCTGGAGAAGACTCTTGAGAGTCCCTTGGGCTGCCAGAAGATCCAATCAGTCAGTCCTAAGGGAAATCAACCCAGACTGTTCCCTGGAAGGTCAGATGCTGAAGTTGAAGCTCAAATACTTTGGCCACCCAATGAGAAGGCAGCAGCACTCCCTGGAGAAGATTCTGATGCTGGGAAAGACAGAAGGGGACGGCAAAAGAGGAGATGGCTGGACAGCGTTACTGATGTAACTAACACAAATTTGAGCAGACGTCGGAGGATGGTGGAAGACAGAAGAGCCTGGCGTGACTTGGTCCATGGGGTCCCAAAGAGTCGAACTCCACTGTGCGATTGACCAACAACTCCCGCTAGCGGGCTCAGGGCGGGTTAAAATACAACAGCGAAACACAAAAAAATAAAAATGCAAATAATTTGAATTAAACTCTAGAAGCCTCCGTTAAGCTACGGGATGATAACGGACCCGCGCATGATTCCGGCTGTATTCGATCTGGTTGGGGCCGTCCTCCCCCCCCCCCCCCCCTTCTCAGCAATGTTCCTTCTAAGCTGCAAAAATGCTACTTTGGGAGGTCTTGGCATGAAAGTGGTGAGCTCCTGCAGCCATGAGTGTGCTCTGGGGTCCTCCTTCCTGAGCTAAGACAAAACTGAGTGAGCTGGAAGCTAAAAATCTGGGCGCTAGCTCACCCTCGCTCAGCTTAGAAGAAATTCTCAGCCACCAACTCCCCCGGAATTGAACTAAAGTTTTTGCTGCGCTCGCCCCGCTCTTGCCGTGGGAGCTCAGCCTCCCTCCCTCCCTCCGAGTCCAAAGAATGCGTGGGAAGGCCCGGCGCTTTCTGCAACGTCTGAGAGGAGGGGGACTCGCCCTCTGCACGTGCTCAGAGGGGACCAGAGCGGATCGCGGGCCTTGCAAAAGGGACTCGGCAGAGCCCCACCCCGCCTGCAAAAAGGGCCCGCCCGCCCGCTCCCTCCCTCCCTCCGAGAGCTCCAGTTGCGCAACAGGCGGGCGGGGAGGGGAGGGACTGGCGGCCCCGACGGCGATTGGGGCCATCTGAACAGCGCTGCAGGGCAAGACGGGCTCTTCCTTCCTCGCCTCGCCTCGGCCGGTGAGTAGCCTTCCTGGCAGAGGGTCCGGGGCCGCCTTGTCCCTTGCAGGGCTCCTGCGCTCTGATAAGCTGCGCCAGGCGGGAATTCGGCCGGTTAAGCTTTTGCCCGTGCGCTGCTATGACGCTTCTGCCTGTTGGAGCTGCCGCTGAAGGCTCAGAGTTCAGGATGGCTGGGGAGGGAGCGTGGTAAGCCTTTGGGAAATGTCTGAAAGGCTTTTAAGGTGAGCCACAATTTAGCCCCAGGACCTGTTTTCAATGCCAAGGTTGTTTCCTAAGGCGGAATAAAAAAAAGGAGTGCCTCTGACCATGTGCAGATAGTAACCACAGACGGCTAACCTGCTAGGGCTGTTTCTTTAAGCCTATTGGCGGATTAGCTTTACTTGATTTGTTAATTAATTGGCTGCTGTGGGAGGTAACTGTGGAGTGCTTGGTGCCTGCTGGAGAGGAGTTTCTGATTGCTTTTGTATGTCTTTTGTGTAGCTGTAGCTGAGTGAGGAGAGCTTGTTTGCCTGCGGGTAACTGCTGACCCCACCCTCTGCTGTTCTCTGGCTGTTGAGTCAGAGGTGGGTGGGGGCTTGAGCCTTTAATTTGCAAGGCTCATCCTTGCCAGAGGCAGAAGTGGCTCAGCTGCAGTAGAAGAAGGGTATGAAGTTCCAACCTAGGATCAGTGTAGGGGTAGTACATAAACACCTAGTTTCTTTAAATGAAACTAAGTCCTCAGGGCCAGATGAATTGCACCCAAGGGTTCTAAAAGAGCTTGCGGATGTAATTTCTGAGCCTCTGGCTATTATTTTTGAGAATTCTTGGAGAACTGGAGAGGTGCCAAAAGATTGGAGGCGGGCAAATGTCCCCATCTTCAAGAAGGGGAAAAAAGATGATCCGGGTAACTACCGATCCGTCTGCTTGACGTCTATACCTGGAAAAGTTTTAGAACAAATCATTAAACAGTCAGTCCTGGAACATTTAGAAAGAATGGATGTGATTACTAAGAGCCAGCATGGTTTTCTCAAGAACAAGTCATGTCAGAGTAACCTGATCTCTTTTTTTGAGAAAGTGACTAACTTGCTGGATCAGGGGAATGCTGTAGACATCATTTATTAAGGTTCCACATACTATCCTTGTTGACAAGTTGGTAAAATGTGGTTTGGATTCTGTTACCGTTGACAGATCGCACCCAAAGAGTGCTTGTGAATGGTTCCTCATCCTCTTGGAGAGGAGTGACAAATGGAGTGTCTTAAGGATCTGTCCTGGGACCTGTTTTGTTCAACATCTTTATCAATGATTTGGATGAAGGAATAGAGGGAATGCTTATTAAATTTGCAGATGATACTAAATTGGGAGGGGTTGCAAACACAGAAGAAGACAGAAACAGGATACAGGATGACCTTGACCCGCTGGAAAACTGGGCTAAAACAAATACAATTAATTTTAACAGGAATAACAGCCGCCCTGAGCCCGCCTCAGTGGGGAGGGCGGGATATAAATTGAATAAATAAATAAAAGTTCTGCATTTAGATAGGAAAAATCCAATGCATGGTTATAGGATGGGAGAGACTTGTCTTAGCAGTAGTATGTGCGAAAAGGATCTAGGGGTCTTAGTGGATCATACACTGAACATGAGTCAACAGTGTGATGCGGTGGCTAAAAAGGCAAATGCAATTTTGGGCGGTATCAACAGAAGTATGGTGTCCAGATCACATGATGTGATGGTATCGCTTTACTCTGCTCTGGTAAGACCTCACCTGGAGTATTGTGTTCAGTTTTGGGCACCACATTTTAAGAAGGATATAGACAAGCTGGAACGAGTCCAGAGGAGGGCGATGAAGATGGTGGGGGGTCTGGAGACCAAGCCCTATGAGGAAAGGTTGAAGGAGTTGGGGATGTTTAGCCTGGAGAGGAGGCAGCTGAGAGGTGATATGATCACCATCTTCAAGTACTTGAAGGGCTGTCATATAGAGGATGGTGTGGAATTGTTTTCTGTGGCCCTGGAAGGTAGGGCCAGAACCAATGGGTTGAAATTAAATCAAAAGAGTTTTCAGCTCAACATTAGGAAGAACTTCCTGACGGTTAGAGCGATTCCTCAGTGGAACAGGCTTCCTTGGGAGGTGGTGGGCTCTCCTTCCTTGGAGGTTTTTAAACAGAGGCTAGATGGCCAATGAAGAACCTGTGAATTTAGGGAGAAGTGTTTGTGAGTTTTCTGCATTGTGAAGGGGTTGGACTAGATGACCATAGAGGTCCCTTCCAACTCTATGATTCTATAATGGTTACAAAACCTATGGTTTTTGGAGACGAGAAAAATGCCTTTTCTGTCTTCAGATTATGTGCTGAGTTTTAGAAGAGGCAGATGTTTTAGAATACCATTTTTAAAGACGGTATCGGTCCAGTTTTTGCGAATATCCCAGATTAAAACCTTTTAAAAAGTTATTTTTAATTTTAAAAACAACTTTTAAAAAGAGTTTAATCTGGAATGCTGTTTTTAGACAATCAAAAGACTGAATATGACCAAGGAGACCTTTGCTGGTTTAGAGGTAGGTCCCATCTAACCTGATAGCATTTATTTCCGAAAGTGGTTAGCACCACCCTCTGCACCAGCCCTCAACAAGGTGTACTGCCTTTGAACCTGGAAGTTCTACTTAGATTCAGTAATGGTAGTTAGTTGTAATAGCTGTCTTTTTGTGCATTGGGAACTAGTGTGGAGGGGCTTCAGGTAAGAGAACTGCTATGCTGACTGCATGTGGGTGCCCCCCCCCGCAGTGGGAGCCCTCCCCCCGCAGTGGGAGCCACATTCTCTCAGAGCTAGAAGTCTGCATACAGGGAAGGTGGTCCTTTCTACTCAGGTAGTAAGAGAGAGCTTCTAAAAGCCATTAAAATTGCCTTTGTTTTTCTGACAGCCACTGTGCCTTCAGCAATTGTGTGGCGGGCAGTAATTCAACAGGTGTGTTTTCCTTAGGGTGTTGCTTTGCCAGTTGAATTGCTGCTGTCATGTACTTGCTAATAGCACAGTGCCTCTTGAACAAGTGGCAGCCTAAGCCAGCAGATTCACAGCACTTGAAACTGTTCTTCCATTAGCACCCCAATCATTTGAATACTGATGTGGAAGAGTACATTTAACAGATTTCAGCAGAACATGCTTCCAAATTAAAGGAACCTAAAAGGAAAATGTGATCAGTGCTCCCTCTAAGCTGAGTTAGTGTGAGCTAGCTCAGTTTTTTAGCCTCTGGCTCACACATTTTCGTGTTAGCTCATGAAACATGGCCCCAGAGCAAACTAATTTATGCAGTAGCTCACAGCTTTAATGCCAGTAGCTCACAAAGTAGAATTTCTGCTCACAAGAGTCCACAGCTTAGAGGGAACATGATGTGACGCCACTCCATGGGTTAGTAACAACTTGGTGCTTGCACCTTTAATGGTGACTTGAAAGCCAGGGCATGGTAAGGATGTAAAACCTCCTAAAATGACAGTACAGGGCAGAGCTAACGTTGATCCCTGCTCTTGTAAGACTGGCAGAGTTTTGGAAGGTGGCCTTCGCCCCAAGAACTTGCTTAAAATAATGAAGTGTTGCATTGGCTTCAAATTAGCTTTTCAACAGCAAGTCCAGCTTTTGCTTTCTCCTTGATTGTTGACAATGCTTAATTGTCTATTTTAAAAAATAAAACCTTGCATGGCCAATAAGGAAAAGTCATAGGAAGAGGGGGGAAATACCCAGGGAAGAACAGAACATCAGAGGAAGGAACTGAAAAGTGGATGACGATCAAATGAGTGATTGAACAGAGAAGAGGGGTGTGACCAGGAAGTGTAGAAAGGAGGCTTAAAGTTCATGTTAGATTAAAGGGGGGGGGGTGAGTGGGTTTGGAGACTGGCAGGAGATAGTAAACGCCTCTTTGGAAGTGAGTGTGGTAGTAACCCCTGCCTCGAAGTGGGCAATGGTGCCCCCTCCCTAAAGAAACCTATCTGGCCCCTGGAGGGATGCATAACTAACATGCGCTCTCAAATGTCCCATTCTTGATGTATCTGATCCCCATGGAGATTTGACTCTTTTGCTGTGTTTGGGGTTCTAATTCTTTTTTTAGCTCTCTTTCCTGTTAGTTTATCTATTTGTATGTTTAATTGTTTTCATCCAAGCTGGGTGGAAAGAGATATAGAAATGTTTTCAATGCATGGCACAATCCTTGGCATCTAGATCCTAGATCTGCTGGTTATTATAAAGGTAGCAAAATGTTATTTTTGTGTGTGAGGCTGTCCTTGATAGATAGGCAGATAATAATTCTGAGAGCGAGCACATTTGTGCTGGCTGAAGGTCCCCGGTTCAACCCTAGGATCTCCAGTTGAAGGTAGCTGGTCTTTTGAAGGCTTGGCTTGGCTTAGGACCTAAGAGAGCAGCTGCCAGCCAGAGAGGACAATGCTGAGCTAAACGATCTGCCTTGCTGTAAGGAAGCTTCCTGCGTTCATAAACACGGCCTGTTATCCTTGGCTGTCAGCAGTCCCTTACTGTCCATACAATTCTATTCCTACTAGAGCAGGGGTAGCCAGACTTGCTGAATGTAAGAGCCATATAGAATAAACGCCAGATGTTTGAAAGCCACAAGCCATGAATGTCAGATGTTGGAAGGAAGGAAGACAAATAGATGGGAACAAGGGAAGGAGAGGCAGAAAGAAAGCAACTTTAAATGCATTCTCCAAGCCAGTCAATGGGGTGGTGGCTTCGAGAGCCACACAATATAATGTGAAAGAGCCACATGTGGCTCCCGAGCCGTAGTTTGGCCACCCCACTTCCATTTTTATGACCTCGGTATCCCAGTTTTCATCCATCACAGACTACAGGGGGTACAGAGGAGGCACTGATTTGGCATCAGCCTGTTTAGTTTCAGGAATGCTGCAGTGCTGGAGATGACTCTACACATTGTTCTTACAGTTTCAGCTATGCATGCCTATCATATTCTGCTTCCAGCGAAAGCTATGCACCAATAAAGTGATAACTGTTTTTAAAATGTTCACTTGTATGAATGAAAATGCCATAAATATCTGTTTTAGGGCTAGACCCTGGAGGTGCCTTCCAACTTTGTGGTTCTATGATTCTGTCCTGTGGATGCTTTCCTGCACACTGACCTATGCTACAGATTTGCGAAATTGCTGAAGGAGCAGCCTGGAAACTACACAGCCACACCCGCAATAACCGGATTGAAACAAAAGGAGCTTGCCTGTGTATATCATACTAGCAGAAACAATTGGATAGCAGAATCAGACTCTAGAGAACCGATTTGCCCAGATTTTTGTTTCAGAAATCTGTAAAAGGAAAAGATGCACTCCCCTCCCTCAGAAGGTACCAGTCAGTTCCTTTAGACAGAGGACCATATTTTATGTCATGCTGTAAATTTTAATATTCTTCTGGCTGCATTTCCCAAACATTAGAGGATTTTCTGTGCCTTAAAAGCAATTTGACATCAGGAAACTAAGGGAAACTTCCTGCCACAGACATAATAGTTGGAAAAAGCTTTTCTTTGCTTAATTTCTGTGTCTGGGTCTTGCTATTTAAAAGCCACAATTGCAGGGCCAGAATGAAGGTTGGCGAGCTTACTCCAATATCTTGAGCAGGATGGTGATAAAATTGCTTTGCCCTGCCAGGTTCTTGTAAGGATTAACAAGAACAGGTGTAGGAAGTACTTTGACATAACATGGAAGGCAAGGACTTAACAAAAAAGGTGAAATGTTCCCCATCACTTTGTCTGTGTGCTGGGATGAAATTACATTCTGTTCAAGGCATCCTTGCAAATGATGAAGTTACTAGTCAGCAAGGTTTATTATTAAGAGCCTTGCTACAAACGGTACAGAAAACATGTTTGTATTTTTTCTTAAATTCCTTATAAAGCTGTATGCTGTCACACCAACAATTTGCAATACGCAGCTTAGAGGTGTGTTAGATCTTCAGCTTATTAATGGCCAGGGATAAATTTAGGACTACAGTCATATGCACACTTACCTGGCAGTAAGTTCTACTGACTTTGGTGAGGCTTGTTTCCAAGTGAAATGCATGCGGTTGGGCTTTATGGTGCATTGACATTTTCAAGAGAAGGCACAGTTGCTGCTTTCCATTTGCTTTCAGAAGAACTGACTTCTGGCTGCCCTCTTTGCAGCTATAATTCTTTTAAACTAAACATATCATAGCCGTGTATGGGAGAAGAATCATACACGGTGGCCAGAGTTTCCTGGATTTCACAACCTGCATCCCAGTTAACTGTCTGGCTCCACAATGGTATTTAGTACACATTATACTGTATGTGCATATAAGTGCTGTCAAATTGTAGCCAACTTATGGCAAGCTCCATCATTTCAAGGCAAGCAAAAAGCAGAGGTTGTGTGCCTTTGCCTTCCTCTGCAGAGTCTTCCTTGGTGGTCTCTCGTCCAAGTACTAACCCTGCTTAGCTTCTCCCAGCAAGGGGCTTTCAAGGCAAGCAAGAAGCAGAGGTGGCATGCCCTTGCCTTCCTCTGCAGAGTCTTCCTTGGTGGTCTCCCATCCAAGTACCGGCCCTGCTTAGCTTCTGAGATCTGACATGACTGGGCTATCTCATGCTGCCTTCCCTCCCATGTTCTACCATAGCTGGGGTCCTGTGTTCCCTTTTGTTGTCAGGACAGGCTGTGGCTTAGTGGTGAAGCATATGCTTATATGGTTCCTGTTTCAGCCCCTGAAATCTCTGCTTAAATTATTCTTACGAGCCACTATCAGTCAGAGCAGACTAGAGGGATTTGTGGTCAGATTCATATTACAGCTGCAACCTGGGCAAAGCTGCCACCTGTTGGATTTTTTGTTTAAAAAACCAGCTCTACAAAATTCATCCACGGAAGTTGCTGGTCCACAAGATGTGGCTAGCGTTAGATCAGGGGCTTGCGGTAGCTTTGTGTGGTGAGGGGGACACCTCTTCCTTCCAGGTGATAAGGCAAAGTCCCTTAACCTACAACAACGTTTGAGTCTGCTGAATAAACAGCACTGTTGCCTGCATTGAATTGTGCGGCTTGCTTTGTGCTACACTGGCAGGTGGAGAGAAATGGTTGTTTAATAATTAAACAGTATAGTAAAGAAAAAACCGAATGCAGTTGCCCTTTCATTAGGCACAGGGGTTGTTAACAGGGGAGGGTTATCTATGAGGTACAAATGGTGATCTGCAGAGCCGGATGCTGAGTTCCAACTTGATGCTACCACTACAAAAAGAGGAAGGGTTGGCCTTTTACTGCTTGTGACTAGCTAGGAGGACTCTTTTATAGATACACAATAGTGCCAACAGGGTTGTGAACATAATCTGAGTGCCATTGCAAAGTTGTTTCTTTGGGAGCTAATCTGAATCGTGGAAAGCGAAATGCAACTTCTGGCCCAGCCTAGCTTGACCTTGTCAGATCTTGGAAGCTGAGCAGGGCCAACTCTGGCAAAGTGCTTGGATGAGAGACCTCCTTGGAATACCAGCAGTCAGGAGGGCTGGGGCAGGCTTTATTTAGCCACCTCCCTGAATATTCTCCAGGCCCCCAGTAGCGGTCACTCACCAGAAGTCACTATGACTTCCAGGTGTGCGAGCACACATATACATATAAAAATACCGAAAAGAGAGAGAGTGCATGCATGCATGCCAACTTTGCAGCCAGCTGGGTCTTCCCAGCCATCTGTCTGCTAGGTCAAAAGAAATTCAAGACTGCGAAGAGGAAAGGTGCAGGAGAGAGTAGGTCTCATGCTCCTTGTACCTTTTCCTAATTGAAATTCCAGCCTCCCTTCCAGTGTGATTGGGGTAGATCAGGCCTGGCTTAGATAGAATCCTGAAATGTGCACAAGTGTGTGTTGTGTTTGTGTTTTAAATTCTCTGCTTACCCTCATGCACAAACAAACACAGTAAAGATAAATCTTTTAATCTTGCTTGCTTTCTGCAGTCCGCCCCCACCCCCCATATGAGCAGAACCCATTCTGTCATCTCGGGAGCACACCTTGTTCTGCTGCACATGGCCAAAGACCAATCTGGGTTTATACAAACATGAAAGAGAACGAGGCGGCAAGACACAGCTGGTAAAATGGACTGCAGTGTTGTCCCACCCGTACAGGATTACATTAACCTCCCCCTGGGAAAACCAGCTGTTTGCAGAAAGCTGTAATTTATCATCTTCAAAGTAGCTGGTTTATTGCAGAGGAACTTCAGAAACAGAATGGAATGGGAGATTGCTGAATTAGAAGCTATTACAACACTCAGGATAATGGAACTCCCAGGACTTAACAGTGATATTGGCTTCTGATCTCACTATACATGCTAAATCACTCAGTCCTCATTTACACACAGAAATCAGTCTTTAAAGGTGCCACTGGATTCAAACTTAATTCTCACATCTGTTGTTAGCTCCAATATTATCTGTATGCCATTTGCTGCTATTGACATGTCTTACCTAATGTGCTATTCCAATCTTTATTTATTGGTCAGTTACTTTGCATCTTTACTCTAAATAGCTCTTCGTAGAAACTAAAAAGGTAAAGGTAGTCCCCTGTGCAAGCACCAGTCGTTTCCGACTCTAGGGTGATGTCACATTATGACGTTTTCACAGCAGACTTTTTAGGGGGTGGTTGGCCATTGCCTTCCCCAGTCATCTACACTTTCCCCCCAGCAAGCTCATTTTACTGACCTCAGGAGGATGGAAGGCTGAGTCAGCCTTGAGCCGGCTACCTGAACCCAGCTTCTGCTGGGACTGAACTCAGGTCGTGAGTAGAGCTTGGACTGCAGTACGCAGCTTTACCACTCTGTTTAACGGGGCTCCTTTCATGGAAACTACCCCACCCCAGCCAATATGTAATATTTGAGGGAATTTGTTTCAGTGGATCTGAAGGAGAATACATGTACACATGCTAAGTCTCTCAGTTCTCACTTATACCCAGAATTTAATTCTGTTTGTCTTGAAGGTTCTACTGGACTTTGTTCCCACATTGGTTTGTTAACTCTTGCAAATTTACTGCCATACACAGATCTACTCGACTGCCTCTATCCAATTTCAGCTATAATCATCTAAGTAGTTATGCATCTCCAGGGGTCATTTTGTAGAAAAATAGGTGGTGGAGCTCATTAGCATAACTCATTAGCATATCCCCCAGCCAAAAGCAGCCTGATTCAAGAAAGGAAAGCCCCGGGCAAGTGAGGCCTGCTTGGGCTGGCTAAAGATCCAGCCAGCCCAAGCAGGCCTTGCTTACCTGGGGCTCTCCTGGGCCACCCACCTCAGTCAAAAGGCCAGCAAGCCACCTGCTGCCCAGAATCACATAAGAAATGGGGAAAGGGTAGCATGGCCTTCTCCAGGGTTAATGAGGGCTGCTGGGAGTGTGACAAAGCTCCTAGTGTCTGGTTGGCTGTCTGCTTTCCTAATCTAGGGAATGTTATGCAGCTGCACCTACTATTCAATGGACAAGGTAGGTGAAGAGGAAGAGGGGGAGCCATCAGAAAGGTTCAGGAGCTGTGCTGCTGAATCTGAGGCCTGTGCATCTCCACTCTAACTGACCCTAAATGACAACCAACTCCTCCACCCCATGTATGTAACGGTTGAGGAAATTCTGTTTCACTATAGTTGAGGATTTTGAAAAGCAACATCCCGGTGTTCGCAAGTTAAACGCATCCATTTCATAAAACAAACTGGGCTGTCAGTAAAATTGGCATAATTTCAAAACATTTGGAATACAGTGTTAAAAAATTATGGGTTATTTAAGGTACTTGGTAGGGTTGATTCCCATGTATATTTCCACCCCAACACTTGCGCTGAATGTGTGAACTAACTTAATGGAAATATAATCCTAGAGGGAAAGTACGTTGACAGAAAAATTGATTTTGATCTGCAGTGGCTTATTCACACATGCAAATAGCCTCTTAATCTTACATGCTTCAGAGAGTGAAAATGCACATGTGTAAAATTACCCAGGGGGCTCATATAACCATGCAAACCTAATCCAAGTGACAGACACCCTCCTAAACCCAGCAACTTTAATGGACTTAAGTGTGATTCTCTTTGGAATTGCATTGTAAGGCTGGGTACACACAACAGTGTGTACCTTCACCGTCCTGGCTTGTTTTATCCACAGTGAAATCTAGTGAACAATTACAGTAGTGCAATGGTATTTTTTTTTTGGCCACTGTGTGACACAGGGTATTGGATTGGATGGGCCATTGGCCTGATCCAACATGGCTTCTCTTATATTCTCAGTCTCCAATAGACGTGTAGCTTCATCCTTATAGTGGAATTAAAATATATTATGATAGAATGTGTCTCATGTTCACATTTCTTTGGATTCAACCTAATACAGTTTTTAAAAAGATACTTTCTCATGAGCTGAAATGATACCGCTACTGTTGAAATATCCTTTCTAACATTTTCTTCCTCAATGCCCCTAGTATTTTACAAACTGAATTCCACGGAGGAAACAAAGATCTCTTTCTGCTGCTAGAAACATTAAAACTGTCTCCCCTGCTTGGACTCCTGCATTGTCGCTGCAAGAGCAAGATACAGCATGGGAAAGCGAAAGTAATGTCTCAGAGTGTATACTGAGAACATTTCTTGGTTGAAGTTTTTAGGAAAGCATTTTGGGGAGCAGATGCCAGGAATGCTAGGACAGCCAACAGGTGGGCCTACTTGGGTGTAGCCCCCCAAAAGGCATTCGAATTCTTAGCTGTCCTTAAGTAACAAGAGCTACCATGGGGTTATGTTGAGAATGTGATATTTGAACCAGGCAGTGCCCAATGTTATGCTGTTTTTAAAAACTTGGTCTTATTATAGGCCTTAGTGTCTTTGCAAGAGTAGCATTTGTACTGTATATTTTTTAAAAATGTTAGGCTGTTGGTAGCCACCTGTAGGACGACAGCTATTTTAAAGCCTTTACATTATAAAATGAAACAAATCTCACCATAGCCATGGGTTATAGCCCAAATAGCACTTGCTGTCTTCCCATTCTCAGCCTCCCTGTCTCTCCTTTTGGTATAATAAGACCGGCCTTCCTTACAAAAATGTTGTAAGGATTGTTAAGACAATATGTGAAAAGCATTTTGGAAACTGGAGGCGTCTTGTGTAAGTCCTGTCTAGGAGTGATCACATTCTGGGTTTTGCATGCTTTTTAAAAAAAAGAGAGAGAGAGAGAGAGAAAGACTCCTAAGTAAATTGGCTGGTTATAATTTCATCTCTCATAATGCAAAATATTTCTCTCAGGTGACAGTATCAAGTACTGAAGGATTAAGTGCAGTGTGCTCATGCACTAAGTGTGAAAGCCATGGTTTGTTTGTTCATTGCATTCCCATTATGTCCTCCCCCCTCCACAGTATACAAATTGCTATTTCTGCACCTATCCGCTTCTGTCTAACATTTTTCTCATGCTGTTCCTTCATGAAGCTCCGGGTGGCTCCCCTCCCCTCCTCTATTTTATCTGCACAACAGCCTTGTGAGGTAAGCTAAACGAAGAGAATATGACTTTATCAAGGTCAACCGTACAGTTTCATGGCTAAGGGGGGATCTAGGTGATTCTCAAGCCACTAAGACTGACAGTACAATCCTATTAGGGTTGCCAGCAGGAACTCATTTGCATATTGGACCACATCCCTAACACCAAGCCAGCCGGAACTGCATTCCTGTTCAAAAAAAGTCCTGGAGAATGGGGGCACTTTCTTTCGGGGCTCATAGAATTGGAATTTTTGAAACTTAGAGGGTCTTTTGAGGAGAGGCACTGGATGCTATGCTGAAAAATTGGTGCCTCTATTTCAAACAACAGCCCCAGATACTCACAGATCGTTTCTCCATTATCATTTATGGAAACTGGTCACCTTAGGATATAATGGAGTGTGCAGCAGACATTCACACCCTCCCCTGTGCTTTCTAATAACCCTGAAATGGGGGAAGGGCCTCCAAACCAGGGGATCCCTTGTCCCCAACTGGGGATTGGCAACCCTAAATCCTATGCAGCTATTCCAGTCTAAATTCGGTAGGTATAGATTGGAGCAACTCTACACAGGATTACATTAAAATAATATGAGGGAAGATTGCTTTGCCACTAGTTACTTTTACTGTGAACATTCTGTACTTTTCTCAATTGCCTCACACCCCATGCTTCCTCCTTTATATGGCCCTTTGACCCTGTTTGCATAACCTCTTGTACGTTTGTGGGATCTACCAACTGGGGTATTTACTCCATGCATCTGACAGTGGGCATGAGTTCAGTTATGCTTTTTTTAAAAAATTGTACTTTAGAAAAAAACAAACTTTAGTTCCTTCAATATTCCTGTTTGTCTTTGCAGATATTTTACTATTTTTTTTCAGCATAGTTGCTTTTTCTTCTGTGTGTGCAAAGTGCTGATCTTCCAGAAACTGGGTAGGAGCAAAATTAGAGGAAACAGCCACTTCTTTGCATTTTCTCCATTCCTCCAGGAAAACATCCTGCGTGCATGACAGAATTATCTGTGCAAGAATTGTTTCCAAGCTAGACACCCTTCCAGTCGGATGTGTTTCCTAACCCCATTCTGTTCTTCTCCTTTCAGTGTGGCATATCAGTTTACTATCCAGACTAGGTCTGCAAAGGCCTGGGTTCAAACTTACCAATCAATAATTGAAACTCACTGCATTACACGGGGCCAGCAGCTCCTTCTGCTCTGAACCTGGCCTCCTGCAAAAGGTTGTTGAGATCAGGGCTTTTTTTGTAGCAGGAACTCCTATGCATACTAGGCTACATCCCCCTGATATAGCCAATCTTCCAGGAGCTTACAGTAGGCTCTGTACCAAGGGCCCTGCAAGCTCTTGGAGGATTGGCTACACAAGAGGGGTGTGGCCTGATATGCAAAGGACTTTGGTGTAGTGGTTAAGTGTGTTGACTCTTATCTGGGAGAGCCAGGTTTGATTCCCCACTTCTCCACTTGCACCTGCTGGAATGGCCTTGGGTCAGCCATAGCTCTCAGAAGGGCAGCTTCTGGGAGAGCTCTCTCAGCCCCACCCATCTCACAGGGTGTCTATTGTGGGGGCAGAAGGTAAAGGAGATTGTAAGCCACCCTGAGACTCTGTTTCAGAGAGGAAGGGTAGGGTATGAATCTGCAGTCTTCTTTAAAGAGCAGGAAGGGGGAACTGTGTATGCTACCCTAAGTTGCTGCAGAAAAAGGGAGCAATAAAAATGTAGTAAACTCCCCCATACATTGCTGAGCATTATAAATGCATTGTACCCCCTCCCCCCCAAGCAATGTAGGGGATAATGAGAACCCAGCTAGTCCTCCTTGGCATGGTTTTGTCTTGGTCACTCAAGAGTATGATGGAATATTTCAAACTTCACCTGTTTCTGTTTTCCTTCTACCGTGCTCTTGTTTGCCAATCAGCAGACAAAGCATCTCCAGATCCTGTTTCAGGACTGTCCCAGTTATGTCTCTGAAGCTTCTTTGCTTGTTACACTCACTTGGTTTTTTATTTCTTCACAGATTGACATTTCCCAAAGATGGCGGCTGTTGGTTTAATCTCATCCTGCACTCGTCCCTTTGTGCCTTTACTTAGGCCAGGAGTTCCAAAGATGAGCTCATCCCAATTGCACACCACTGCCGGACGTGCTTCCAGGGATTATTACGAAGCGCTGGTGCTAGGCGGGGGAACCGGTGGGATCACCATGAGCGCCCGCATGAAGCGGAAAGTGGGAGCTGGAAACGTGGCTGTTGTAGAGCCACAAGAGGTATAAATGGCAGGTCCCCCCCCAATGGAAATCCCAGATCTTGATGAAAGTTTGGCTTATTCACATTCCCATCTCAAACATTTTCCAGACAGAATTAGCTCATGTAATGCTGTGGAATAGATGATGACATTATTTCTATTTATTGTGGCAGGTCAGGCAGAAAAGAAAATTCCTGCTTAAATGCAGAGCAGCTTTAATTACAAAAGACAAGATATGGCACGTTTTAGGTCACAGGGCAATCACACACAAAGAGCAAAATGACATAAAGGGTATGTGCTTTTGCCATTGGGGTGAGACTGAATTGCTGCTCACCTTCATACAGATTGTAGCCCCTCTGTCATCCCAACTGGAATATAAATAAATACGTGTAAACTTTTAAATATTTCATTGTGGTATCTAGTAATATAGCATCCTTTTAGGCTATGCTTAGGATTTAGAATGAGATGATGATGATGATATTGGATTTATATCCCGCCCTCCACTCCGAAGAGTCTCAGAGCTGCTCACAATCTCCTTTATCTTCCTCCCCCACAACAGTCACCCTGTGAGGTGGGTGGGGCTGGAGAGGGCTCTCACAGCAGCTGCCCTTTCAAGGACAACCTCTGCCAGAGCTATGGCTGACCCAAGGCCATGCTAGCAGGTGCAAGTGGAGAAGTGTGGAATCAAACCCGGTTCTCTCAGTTAAGAGTCTGCACACTTAACCACTACACCAAACACGCTCTACACAAAACTGACACCAAAATGGTCCATGCCTGCTCTCACAAAGTTAATTGGGAATATAAATATGATCCAAAATCTCAAGCCACTGTACTGAGGTTATTTACTTGATGAAAAATTCTGGGTCTGGACCAAAGAATTGCACAGAAGGTTCCAAGGTTGCCATCTTGGGTTGCCCAACACAAACAGTTGGTTTGGCACTAGCTTAGATGAGTCTGAACATCAGTTGCATGGTGGGTACAGTCATTTTTCCATTGCTTTCCCCTCCTGTTTTGTAACTCCAGATCTCCCTCCTTGGGTCACAGGGCAATCAGAAGTTAGACTTGTCTGTTTCAGGAGGCCTTTCTGGTATGATCTGGTTCATTCTGCTGGGCTTGTGTTATAGCTGGATTGTAGTTTTACTGTTGCTTTTACTTGTCTCTTCCAGAAACACTATTATCAGCCACTATGGACTTTGGTTGGGGCGGGGGCAAAGCAGCTGGCCACATCTTCACGCACGACAGCAAGTGTAATTCCTTCTGGTGTCAGGTGGATCCAGTCCCGAGTTCAAAAACTGGATCCAGACAACAGCTGTGTATACTTGGAGAACAACCAAAAGGTAAAACTCCCTTTTTGAAAAAATGCCAGTTCTGCTTATTCTTGAACATCCTTTAAACAGAAACAAATGGCCACATCTAAGGTGTCTTTGCACATGTAGTGGTCAGTGAATTCTGTGAGCTTCCAACTTCAGTTGCAGGCCCTCCCAGGACATTCAGTGCAGTCCCTGAGGGTCCCCTGACCCTGAGGAGAGCTTTTTGAGGGGTACAGTGTCAGGACAGAAGCTACAGAAGTCAGGGAAAAGTAGAGAAAATCTGCTCCAACTCAAGATTTCTGGCCCTCAAAGGAGCTCTCCCTGAACTGAAAAAATCTGAAACATGCAGACACAACTCTAGATCAGAAGTAGCTTTTGCATGACAGTCATTCCATGGGGCGGGGCACCAGTGAAGCACCACATGATTAGTGATATTTTTTAAAACATGCAAAATTAGTTAGAAAGGCCTGGTTTGGGGAACACAGAGCCATCCATTCTGCAGTGCTGAAATGCTTTTAAGTCAAATTACACTAGTGGCTGGCTCTGGCAACACAGCCTTTCAGCCTAGAATAATCTGGAGATCTTGTTTCATATACATTACCATGCTATAATCCTTACAACAAACCTGAAAGGTAGGCCAGTACTGTTATTATCCCCATATTTCAGACAAGTGGCTTCTCTGAAACTGCTAAACAAGTTCAGGGCAGAGGAGAGATTTGAATCGGGAGCTGCCTGATCACAGCTGATGCTCTTAGATATCTCTTAAGTACATGTGTGTGTGTTTATTAATGTACATGAATGCCCCTTTATATATTGATATTTACTGTCCCACCCGATGTCTTGCATTACAGATCTCTTACAAGTATTTGATCATTGCTCTTGGACTCCAGCTGCAGTATGAAAAGGTATATTTCTTTTGAAGCTCTTCTCTTCTTAGTGGTATAAACTTTGGCCAGGACTCAAACATCTGGAACAAGGGTATCGAACTCAATTGCTATGAGGGCCAAATCTGACATAAATGAGACCTTGTCGGGCTGTGCCATGTGTGTCATAAAATGTAATGCCAGGTAGCGGGGATATAAACTTTGTAAAGGACACAGACAAACACAAAGATTTTTTAAAAACTTACTGTGGAGAAATGCCATTTTGGCTGGTCTTCTACTGGGAGTTGGCTGGAGGAGTCTATTAAACTCTGGAGGCAGGCTTTGGGGCCTAGTCTCTTCCTCCTTCCCCCTCACCTCCTGTCTGGAAGCAGCAATTCTGAGGCCTCCTAGAGAGACAGGAAGTCTTTCAAGCTGGTCTCTCAGAAGGCTGCAGAAGGGTAGACCAGTTCCTGGACGGGAACTGCAATTTATATTGGAGATTTTGGGCGGGAAGCCTTCAGTTTGAGTTTGAGCTCAGTCTTGGAGATCAGTTAGTTAAGAAGGTATGGTCAGGCCAAGTGTATAATAGGGAGAGGAGTGTTTTTTCTTCCTACTATTTGTTGCTTCTGTTCACTTTTTTAAAATGCCTGTAAATAGTTGTATGTTATGTTTGTTTAAAGGAGTCCCTCTGTACCACATAGTTTCCCCAACCACCTTAGACCACGCTACTGTAAGAGGGGGGTCCAGGGAACGGGGAAGGCATTCAGTTGGCAAGGGTGCTAATTCTCCAGGGTCTCTCAAAAAAGGGTTTTGGTCTCTGTGATAACCAGGTGCTGGCTGGGTTGGCAGAGGACTTTGAGACCAGACCTCAGAACTGGCAAGAGAGATTGGGAGTCCTGTTCCTCTCAGTCAGGAACCCCTAAATTGAGCAAGTGGTGGCAGCACGCCCAAGTGACAGGAAGATTAGCTCCAGGAGTTGGCAACCCAAAAGGGAGCTGACGGGACTGGGTCTGAAGGTCAAATCAGGCTGGTTCCATCACACAATAAAACATGCTTAAAACATTAGCACTTATTGGTCTTAAAGGTGCTTTCTTTGGATCTCTCCCATGGGATCCAGGGAGCTGGGCAAAGGAAGCTCTGGCTCTTTCCTTCCTTCCTCAGGGGACCAGGAGGGGGAGGAGCCTCGGCTAATAGAAGGAAGAGAGGCTTGACTCAGTAGATCTGCTGTGTGATTGAAAGAGTCCGGTAAAACAAGCTGTCCCCCCCCCTCCCCAAGGGAGGAGCCTCAGCCAATGGAGAAAATAAAGGCTTTGCTCTGTAGCCGCTGTGTAATTGAGCAAACGTGGCAAAGCAAGCTGTGAGGCAGAAGAAAGCCAAAGAGAGGGCGAAGGAAACAGATGACAGTCAGTTGCTCAGGAGCCTGATTCAGCTCCGGGGCTGCATGTTTGACACCCCTGATCTAGAGGCTGCTGAAGGACTTGGGGGCATTCCCAGAGGGATTGGGGAGTGCTTTTCTCACTTTAAACAGCAGACACGTACCTCCCACCCAGTATTTGGGATACATTGACCTAAAGTTCACTTGGGCACACGGAAGTAGCTTTGTGGTTCTACGGAGCTCAGCCACCATCCAGAAAGACATTTGAAGGTGTTAGTCTTGCCATTTCTCTGAACTTGGTAAATGGAATTCACAACTTCCCAGAATTGTGTACAATTCTACCAGTGGTTACTTTGAAACTCCCTAGCTGAAGTTCTGCTTGCCCCCACCATTGGAATTATGGGGCAGAGCATGTTCCCTTCTGGTGAAAGACCAGAAGGGAAAACCATTTTAAAGGTCTGTAAGCCTCATGAGAGGCTGCTACACTTACTATCTCTGGTGGTGGTTTTACTTGAATTTTGAATACTAAACTAATGTTCTCATCTGTTCATCAGTTTTATGTGAATTTTATAATAGCTGCATTGTTTTACATTTATTGTGACACCCCCTTCCCAAAGGTTTTTATTAGGAAGACGTGGTGGGAAAGAATTTCTAAAAACTAAATACTGATGCATTGTAGCATCAGCGTAGCAGTGTGGTCTGAGACGGAACAGGTTGCAGGATTCCATAGAGGTATTCCGTCACACTCGCTACTTGAATGAGACTTAGAAAATACTGTGCAAACCTTTTGTAGGGCACCACATGCAACTACTATAAACATGCTCAAGTGTTCCTTGTTTCTTATGTGTTGACAAGGACTGAAATCCAGCATTGCAGTAGGCACATATAAGCTCAGGGAAGTCAGTGAGTTTAAGAGTACTTAACTGCATTAGACTATGCTAGGTGAGAAGTCACTAGTTCACAATGCACACAGTAGTTCTGCATTAATTCCTGCAAGCAGGTGCTTTGTGTGAAGGATTTGTGTAACATGAAAACCATGTGTCAGGCCAATTTATAGGGCCTTTGGGGGCCTCTAATGATGCATATTAGCATTTAAATTTCAGGGACAGGATCACTGGTATACTGAAAGAACTGTACTTTGAGCATACATGTATACAGGGTGGGTGTGCTTGTATAGTGACTGGGGTTGGGTTTGGAGGCACAGCTAGAAACAGCAATTTAGTTTTTCCTCCTTTGGATATTTGATCTATAGAAACAACATAATGACATGACATCGTAGGTAATTACAGAAGTGGCCTTTTGCGTAAAAGAAAAAAAAGATGGCCTAATTTAAATTATCATATACGTTTTGGATAAATATAGATCTGGGTTGTGCGCATGATTGTAACAGAAGATGAGTCAGATTCTGTATACAGAAGATCCATTGAAAATGAGGCAGATCCAGTATACAGCATGAAGAAAGACGTCACCTTTACTGCCCCTGTGCTTGAACTATTCAATACAGCCTAGCTAATTTTGTTCTGTTGCAGATCAAGGGCTTGCCTGAAGGTTTTAAATACCCTAAAATAGGTTCCAATTATTCCATTCACACAGTAGAGAAAACATGGAAAGCATTGCAAAACTTCGAGGAAGGAAATGCCATTTTCACCTTTCCAAACACTCCGGTGAAATGTGCAGGCGCACCTCAAAAGATCATGTACCTGTCAGAGGCATACTTCAGAAAGGTATGGACCAGCATAATTGATTAATGCATTGGTGGTGGATTTCTGAGCAGACATCTTTTTTAAATGGTTGAGTTTTTTAAAAGCCATATCTTCAGTTGTATAGATACCGGCAGCATAAATGGTTGCAATACTCCATCTGTTCACACAAGCTTTCAGCTGTTATGGTGGGGTGCTATGACTTCTCTCTCCTCCTTGTTCAAACTGTTGTGCAACTTTGTCTTTATTCTTTTATGGGCCTAGTGAACAGAGGGCTTGAATGTTGACTTGTAACCTATCCTGAGCATAGAAGATCTCAAAAAGTCTGTGTACCTACGTCAATCCTGGTAGAGGTGATAATCTTTAATTAAGTAATCTGTAGAGCAGCACAGGCTGTTAATGTCCCATAGCAAATCTGAAGCAATAAGTACACAGGATGCCATTGAAGCAAAAGATAAATGCTCACCATCTTTTGTCTCCCCCCCCCCCATCAAATGATTCTTGGATGAGTACACAAAATGTCGGAAAAGGCTCATTTACCTGGTGTCTGACTTGAGCCTGCTGCCATGAACACTGTCCTCATGAAAGAATGTTCCACAAAATGAGACGAGTCTGTTGTTCAAGTTACAGAGAGAGTAGTTGCTTCATGGGTCATAAAATGTATAACAACTATCTTTTCACCCATAGGTCACCTGTTTATCTGGGGCTACCTTGTCTCTAAAGATAGAACCAGTGACTCCCAATTCCTCAGTTCAAGATTGGTAGCAAGTAGCTGATTTTTCAGTAGCTTGATACCTGTTATCAATTATGCTGAATTAGGCCATGGGTCCATTTTATATTGTAATATGACAGACTGAGAGTATTTTATTTTTATTTATTTATGGGATTTCTATTCTGTTCATCCTGCCAAAGCGTGCTCAGGGAAGGCTATAACAGAATAAAATACATCATTAAAACATAAGAATATAAAAATTTCTCAGTATAAAACAGTGGGTATAAACAGCATAGAACAACAATATGGTGAAAGCCGCCCAAGGCTGCTCATCAATATTCTAGATCTATTTCAGTTCACTTTATGTAGTTCATGAGCAGTCAAAGAACACTTCTGGGCTAATTTCTGCAGCAGGGGTCAATCTATTTAGTGTCCATGACCTTAGCTAAAACCCTGGCGGAAGAGCTCTGTCTTACAAGCCCTGCAGAACTATAGTAGGTCACACAGGGCCCTGATCTCTATAGGGAGCTCATTCCATCAGGTCGGGGCCAGAGCTGCAGGCAACTCTTGCCCTTATTTGGACAGTCCAGGCTAGCCTGGTCTCATTAGATCTTGGAAGCTGAGCAGGATCAGCCCTGGTTAGTATTTGGATGAGAGACCAACAAGGAATACCGGAGCTGTGATGCGGAGGCAAGAAGTGGCAAACACCTCTGAATGTATCTTGCCTTGAAAACCCTGCAGGGTCACCATAACTCTGCTCTGAGTTTATCGCAGTTCCCATCATCAGACAAATCTTGAATGTCAACATATTCAGTGGATGGTGTGGCTCTTGTAGCAATAATGCTGTGTCTGCTGCACCTAGTTTTTAGAAGTCTAATGCACAGATAAACATAAACAGCAGCCCTTTAAACCACTTTTGCAGCTAGCATTATCTTTTTCCCCATTCACCCCCCAGACCGAAAAACGATCCAAAGCCAACATAATCTTCAACACGGCACTTGGTGTAATATTTGGTGTGCAGAAATATGCTGACTCTCTGCTCGAAATAATCAAATCAAGGAACATTACAGTTAACTACCGACACAACCTCGTAGAGGTTCGAGCTGATAAACAGGAAGCTGTCTTTGAGAACCTGGACAAACCTGGAGTAACAGAAGTATATCAGGTCAGAAAATGTAACCATTCCGGTGCTTCTGTTTGTAAGTGTGCTAAGACCTTGACATCTTCCTGTGTGTGGTGTGACAGAACATGCTTATGTTCTCTTGTCTTAAGAAACAGTATGTATTAGTGAATTAAATGATGAGGGAAGTGGAATGTAGTCAGTATGTTAGACAGGAGACTCTCTAAAGCAGGAGAGGTCAAACTTGTTTAATGTAAGAGCCACAAGACATGAATGGCAGATGTTTGAGAGCCACAAGACATGAATGGCAGATGTTTGAGAGCCACGTGACAGGGAGAGGTGGAAAGAAAGCAACTTTAACTTTAAATGCCTTCTCCAAGCCAGCTGATGGGAGTGTTGGGGGTTTCAAGAGCCACACAATTTGTGTGAAAGAGCCACATGTGGCTCCCAAGCCACAGTTTGGCCACCCCTGCTCTAAAGTATACCCTACTGGGATGGCCAGTTAACATAAGCCACATAAATTCTTTGTCCACACCACCACTCCCTTGGCCAGGGTGAAAACACAAGACACATCCTTTCACTGTGCCGCCTGTGAGGCAGAATCCTGATTTTCTGGGAAGGGTGGCTGCTGGAGAAGTGGCTGTGTTCTGCTGTCAGTTTGGTGCAAGGAAAGGATTTGATGGGGGGGCCCTGACGTTTTGTGGATGGCACAAGACATGCAATGATTGAGTCCTCATTTCTCAAAGAGAAGAGACTTATGAAGGGGGTTTGTTGTAGCAGGAACTCCTTTACCTATCAGGCCACACACCCCTGATGTAGCCAATCCTTCTTGGAAGTTATTTCCAAATAGCCAATCCTTGTACGAAGAGCCCTGTAAACTCTTGGAGGATTGGCTACATCAGGGGTGTGTGGCCTAACATGCAAAGGAGTTCCTGCTACAAAAAAAGCCCTGGCTAAGAGTGTCACAAACTACGTTTGGTCGAGCAAATGCCTCTGTTTGTGAAGTGATAGGGAAGTCTGCAGAAACTCATGCCACAGATCTAGCTGTTCTTCTGCAGGCCAGCACAGCCACCCTCTAAAACTACCTGCAGTGCACTGTTTCCTGCTAGAGAAACCAGTGAGAAAGAAATGGGGTGTCTCTCACTTGGAATGCTCTTCCTCTTGAGCAGAGCTTTTGGGGTGGGAGGGCTTACTTCAGCCAAGCTGCTACAGGAGAGGCAGGATGGTTTTCTGGCTGATGAGGGGGCACCTTCAAGAGACCCTAATTCCTCAGACAGGAAGTTAGCCATTGTTAAACTACAGCCGTGGTCTTCAACCTTTCCAGATGCAGGATCCATCTTTGAGCCCCAAGCAACAGCATGTGGCCCACTGAGAAGCGAGCTCCTCAGTCATGTGACAGGAAGAGAAACAGTTAGAGTTATAACTTCATCAGTATCAGGAACGAGGGGACAGAGAGCACTACTCAAGAACCCGAGGTGGTTTGTAATAGTGAACAGCAAGGCAGTAGTCAAAAGTACGGAAGGATCCATTCTACTCTGAGAGATCCAGTCCCACCCTCTTGCTGTTCCCTTGTGCATGTGAAGAAGCAGGAAACGTAACACTCTTCCTACATTCAAGCACCAGCAGCAGTCCATTCAAAAACCAGCAATCAGAGTAGTTCCACAGGGGGAGGCTGTTTCACATGCAGAAGGCATTGATCTACAAGTTCAGAATACTTGCAGCCGTTTTTCAATAGCTTTCCTTCTATCCAACCAGTATGGAATGCTGCACGTTACACCACCCATGGGACCCCCCGATGTGCTCCTGAATAGCCCAGTTTCTGATGCTGCTGGCTGGGTTGATGTAGACAAGGAGACGCTACAACATAAAAAATATCCAAATGTGTTTGGTATTGGAGATTGCACTAACCTTCCTACCTCGAAGACAGCTGCAGCTATAGGTAAATTCCATCTATAGTAATCAGTTGCATTTTTGAACAGATGGTACCAGGTTCTATAGCCCAACCTGGATGGCCCAGGTTAGCGTGATCTCATGAGATTTCAGAAGCTAAGCAGGGTTGGCACTGGTTGGTACTTGGATGGGAGACCACCTGGAAAGGTCAGGGTCACTACACAGAGGCAGACAAATGACACAAACCATCTCTGCTCATCTCATGCCTTGAAAAACTCACTTGGGGTTAACTTTGAGAATGACCCAGAATCAGTGCTTTGCATGAAGATGGTTCCAGGTGTCATCTGCAGCATCTCCATTTAAAAAGGATCTGGTAGCAGGGGACATGATAGACCACCTGAGACTGTGGAGCCAGCTGGAGCAGACAGCACTCAATTTGAGAGACTGATAGGTCTGAAATCAGTAAAAGGTAGCTCCATGCATTAGGCAGCTTGGTAGTAGGAAACAACTGGAGATATGTCTAGAACCAATTAGTTTAGCTCAGTACCTTGAATATCTAGGGCCCAATCCTGCTGAAGTTTTGACTGGGAGCTAATCATAACTAGGCTATGCCCCATTAGGCTCACTGGGTCTTGGTCACAAATAATTATTTGGGTTAGGTGGTTTACTTCTTCCCTTTCATTTTTAATTAGGAGCACAATGCACATACTCAACCTGAGAGCCAGTTTGGTGGAGTAGTTAAGTGTATGGACTGAGAGAACCAGGTTTGATTCCCCTCTCCTCCACTTGCAGCTGTTGGAATGGCTGTGGGTCAGCCATAGCTCTTGAAGATGATGATATTGGATTTATATCCCGCCCTCCACTCCGAAGAGTCTCAGAGCGGCTCACAATCTCCTTTACCTTCCTCCCCCACAACAGACACCCTGTGAGGTGGGTGGGGCTGGAGAGGGCTCTCACAGCAGCTGCCCTTTCAAGGACAACCTCTGTCAGGGCTATGGCTGACCCAAGGCCATGCTAGCAGGTGCAAGTGGAGAGGTGGGGAATCAAACCTGGTTCTCCCAGATAAGAGTCTGCACACTTAACCACTACACCAAACTGGCTCTCTTGCAAAGCTGTCCTTGAAAGGGCAGCTTCTGGGAGAGCTCTCAGCCCCACCTACCTCAAAGGGTGTCTGTTGGGGGGCCAGAGGGAAGTAAAGGAGATTGTAAGTTGCTTTGAGACTGAGATTCAGAGTGAAGGGCAGGGTATAAATCCAATATCTTCTTCAATATTGTTGATGAAATTCTCAATTTTTTAAAAAAGAGGAGAGACCAGCAACTAGCAGGCTTAAATAAATGGTCCTCTTAATTCATGGAGAATGAAGCAGTATAGGCTAGGAACATTTTGACATGTGATCTCTTCTGAGGCAAGGCAGTAACCATGCAACATATGTGGGGGTCATCCTAAAAATAACTCTGAGGCGCACTACCCCACAGCTGCCAAGTGGGCTTTCCTTTGGTCAGATAAGCAGCTGTTTACTATATCACAGATGTGTGTTTAATAGATAACTGTCAAAACTTAGTGTCTCATGTCCTGTACAGTCACCCTGTCTGAACTTCAGGCAAAAATATTTCTCATATTTGACCCAAGCAGTCGGGGTTGCAAACCAGTAACTTTCATATCTCAGACTGCATTCCTGCAGACACTTACAGTAATTTGGCAATAGAATTCCCCTTGAGTCAGTGGAAGTTATTTTCAAGTAATAGCCCTGACACAGCTGAATTTTGTGACACTGCCTTACCAAAGTAGTTCAGTTAACTTTGACTAGATCATAGCCCCTCTGTACAAAAGCTACACAAGTAATCTTCAAGGTCAGGGGAGATAAGCATGGTTGCATTAGTAAGTGTAGCATTCTCATGAGCACACTTGATTGTCTATCATTACAATTAAGAAAATGTGAAATACTTTTGTGCGTTTTCTATAAAAACAATACCAAATTAACAGAGCTGTGACTTGAAATATAATTTTAAGATATCAGCATTACTAATCCACAGGAAAATGTTTGGACACTAATGTAAACACTTTTATCTCTGATGTAGCTGCCCAGTCTGGAGTACTTGATAAAACCATTTCTTCCATAATGAAGGGCAAAACCCCAATGAAAAAGGTAATATTTATGTGGATTTGTCCTTAAGTGGGTAAAAGCGTCATTTGGAACATGGGATTTTTAAATCCAAGGTCTTTGTAATCTTAACAGCAATTGTTCAAGTAGTTAACGTTTTAATGTTTTTTAAAAGGTGCTTTACATTCTCTATGCTGCCTCCAAATATTCTCTTAGCAAGGATATTATAAACTTCAAATTAATAACTTGTTTGTTTTCCCTTTTTAAAGACATGTGTATCTGTCCAGTTGTATGACTTATTTCCTACTGAAGACATAAAGTAGACACCAGTACAGCAATACATAAGTTCACTGAACTAAGACATCTCATGATAGAAAGCCACTGTTGTAAAAAGATGTCATGGAAGCACTCATAAAATGCAAGATTAGAGGTGAAATATGATCTGATCAGGCATGGAATTAACTTGCACCTGTTTTTACAATAGGGTGCTATAAGGCAGATTGGTGGTTAAGTGTGCAGACTCTTATCTGGGAGAACCAGGTTTGATTCCCCACTCCTCCACGTGCACCTGTTGATGTGAACTTGAGTTAGTCACAAATTCTCACAGAGCTAGTCTACTCAAGAGCAGTTTCTGTTAAAGCTCTCTCAGTCCCACCTACCTCACAGAGTGTCTGTTGTGCGGAGGGGAAGGGAAAGGAGATTGTGAGCTGCTCTGAGACTCCTTCCAGTAGCAAAGGGCGGGTAGAAATCCAATCTCTTCTCCTATGCCCACCCTTCTTGGAAGCTGTTTCTGTTGAGCAGACTCTCTGGCTAGGTATGCCCAAATTTGGATTATGAGAACATGGGAACTGGTTTTGGTTCTGAATACTTTTAACAGTCTGACCTTGTATGAATTGTTTTATAACTTAATGAGGCACTTATGCAGAACTAGTATACATTTAAACAAATAACTTAATTAAGCAAATATTTGTCCCAGAATGTCCTCAGATACTGACTCTTCCAGCCCTAGGGCCGCCAGGATAGACAAATTGCTATCAAAGTTGTGATGGGTTTTGACTGGTACCTCAAGCGCACTGTCAAATATTTTGCAGTATGATGGCTACACGTCCTGTCCACTGGTAACAAACTATAACAGAGCGATCCTCGCAGAGTTTGACTACAATGCGCAGCCTTTAGAAACGTTCCCCATTGACCAGAGCAAAGAGCGACTGACCAGTTTTCACATGAAAGCTCACATGATGCCTCTTCTTTACTGGCACGGGCTACTGAAGTAAGTATTTTATGTCTATATCCCACTTAAGCCAACTGCAAATGCTCAGGCTTAGAGGAAAATAAGCTCAAGGAATGTTGGTAAGGAACTGCATTTATGAACTGCCTGCAAAGGGAGTCGAATAATGAAGTAGTACAGTAGTGAAGAACTTTCAGTTTTGTCTATGGGGAAAGTTAACATGAGCTTCATAAAAGTATTTTTACAAACCTACTGGCTCCATCTTGCCAGTTTGAAGTAGAATGCTGCATGAAGACAATGACTGCAGATTTATACTCCGCCCTTCCCTCTGAATCAGAGACTCAGAGCAGCTTATAATCTCCTATATCTTCTCCCCCAACAGACACCCTGTGAGGTGGGTGGGGCTGAGAGGGCTCTCACAGCAGCTGCCCTTTCAAGGACAACTCCTGCAAGAGCTATGGCTGACCCAAGGCTATTCCAGCAGCGGAGGAGTGGGGAATCAAACCTGGTTCTCCCAGATAAGAGTCAGTGCACTTAACCACTACACCTGACTGGCTTTCACTTAACCACTACATCAAACTGTTACTGCATGGAACAGTAACCTTCCATTGTTTGCAGCCACTGCAATTTCACTTAATGATTTTCTATTAGAACAAAATTCTAATATTTTGTTTAATAGATGTGGAGGTGGGTTGTTTGCAATTCTATCTATTGCAGGCCTACTGTATTCTGCGGGGCTGCTTGTCACCTTGGTCACCATAAACCAATGGCCCCCAACCTTTTTTCCCCCAGGGACCGGGTCTCAGGGCTGGCCGGCTGGCCTGCCGCAGCCCCAGAGCCAGCAGCTGCCCCCCTGCGGCGCCTCCTCGCCTGTTTCCTCCTCTGCCCCGCCCCCCACAGCCTTGCTGCCCAGCACAGCCTCACCGTCTCCTGTTTTTACCACTTTAGGGCCAGGGAAAGTGAAGTGCCTTCCAGACCAACCTCCCCCGCTAATCAGCTGATCCAATCGGCCGGGAAAACTATGGCAGTGGGGCTGTTTCAGCTGTCGTGTTGCTGCTGCCGCAGTTTTTCCCCGCTGATTGGATCAGCTGATCAGCAGGGGGCAGGGGAGGTCAGCCTGGAAAGCGCTTCATGGCACCTTTCCCGGCCTTAAAGTGGTATAAACGGGGGACGGCGAGGCTGCGCGGGGGGTGGAGGGGTGGGCAGCTGCGCAGCCCACTTGGAAACAGGCCACAGACCAGTGCTGGACCGGGTCCTGGAGGTTGGGGACCCCTGTCATAAACAATAACCAACAAAAACCTATTTATGGTCTCTTCTTGTCCTTCCTGTATACCTTCTTGGAGGGGTTGGATTTATCAACAAATTCTACTATAATAAAATGCAATAAATATTTCCCAGTTGTTTCATTATGTTCCTTTTTCCTCCCTCTGCAGGGGATTCTGGGGAGGTCCTGCTCCAATAAGGAAACTGGTACACCTGGGGTTGAAGTAAAGAGTCACTTTCTCCTGTATCAACAACCAACCAATCCATCATATTTTAATAAGCACCACAGCTTTCAGAAAGCAATCTGGAAGATATTCACCTGCACTTTCCATATAAATAAAATCCAGTTTATCTGCAAGAACCTGTGCTTCAGAGTCCTCTTAAAATTACAGATATTTCTCCCCCAATTCATTCCACTTGTTGAAAAAAAGATTAATTGCAGTTTAGGCTGTAATCCAGAAGATGTTATGTATTAAGTTCCCTGTACTCAGTAGAACTTGCTTTGGAATAAACATATGTGCACATCAGATTACAAGGCTACAAAGTAATAGGTTTCTCGGGAAGAGACAGTATACCACTTGTAACTCAGAAGTGAGAAATCATTCTTCAGAACAATATAGTCAATAGTCGTGTTCATGTCACTATTATTTTATTTGTCTACCCATTACGGTAATACTGAACTGCTGCTTGCAGACTGTATGGGCTCTCGGCATTAAAAGTGGCTGCAGTAACTAATAGCGTGACCTGGAAAGACTCCAGTTCAAATCTCTGCTCACTCGTGAACTCTGAGTGGCCTTAAACAAGCTCTTATAGCACCGCCTGTGCCACATTATCCCCTTCAATCACCAGCATAGTCATGTGGTTGACTTTGGAAGTCTGGTGTAAGGATGTTAACAAGTAATGCTTGATATTCACAGGGTGGTTTGTTTCTTTACAATTCAGCACTCTGTTCCATTCTATCCCAGTTAAGTACCTGCTTTTATTCTAAACATAGATGTCCTTCAAGATTTAGGTCTTAAAGCCTCTTAGACAATAATTTCTTGTAACAATCCTTGCTCTTAGTAAGTGGTCAAATGGGTAAGAACTGCCTTTTCCTGTAACTACCTGTAATGGAAGCATTCTCTCCGCTATAGATCCAAGTGTAAATAAAAGCAGTTACTCGCAGTTTTCTTGTGTGCCACCACAGTTACTATGCCCACCCCCAAGATACTGTACACGGCAACCGTAACACAAATACAAAGTCAGTTTCAGATAAAGCTTTATGGGTGTTGAATGCTTTTTAATTTAATCAAGGCCACATCGGCAGAGATGTATGTGAACCAACACCTTTTAACAAAAAAGGAAGAATCTTCACAGAAGCTGGAACTTTACTGCCAAACCAGGCATATGTAAAAAAAATAAGTTACTGAAAAGAATGTGTCTCGGACTTCTGAAATGGCACCAGCGGCTTGTCTAGCTCTGCAATGGTAAGAAAATGAGGGAGCTTCAGAGGCACATTCAATAGGACATGATTAAATTCGAATTGCACAGACAAGTTAAAGAGCTGTTTCAGTTTTTAAAACAGCATTACAGAAAAGAAGGGGCAACAAGTACCCAGCTTGTTGGGGGGAAAGTGTAAAAAGACTGGGGAAGGCAATGGCAAACCACCCCATAAAAAGTCTGCTATGAAAACATTGTGAAGCAATGTCACCAGAGTCGAAAATGACCGGCGCTTGCACCGTTACCTTTACAAAACCCACATGACAAACACCCACGTACATTAGCCATTAATAAGCATGCAGTAGCTGTGGTTCACCCCTCTACAGTATGGCTATTTTATCTACATTTAAACAAGAAGCAGTCTCTTAAGCAGGAGCCTAAGACTGCAGTTGTCTTTCCCATTAGCTTTCATATACTAAAATGTACCTTAACTATTGCTAGTGACTGTCCCAGTTACTTTAATGGAATGTACTTCTGAGCAAGCATGCACAGGATGGAGCTGAGACAGCTGCAGAATGATGTGCAGGGATTCTTCTTTTCACTGTTTTCACTCTGTTTTGTCTGGAATTAGCAGAACTCCAGGAGTCCAAAACATGGTAATTTACAAATAACTGTCACACGTCACACTTACCAGCATTTTCGTCAGTTCTTCTAAGCTGTTCTGGATATACCCATACACATGGTTGAAGAGCTCCTTCCTAGATCGTGTCCCGTTCAACTGAACTGAAATATAAGAATTGCTGCTTAAATGGCCATGAACCCAAAAGGCTCCCGACCAAACCAAGCCAGTTCAGTTTGGTTCCTCCTTTCCACCAGCCACTGTGTGTGTAATTGCGGGGAATGTTAAAATGGCTGGCAGCTTTGAATGGGTGGGGGAAGCGAAATTGACAGGTTTAATGGTTCTCAGCCATTTCATCTGTTCATTTTGCTCCCCCCCCCCCACTTAGCAACCCCACTGTAGGTTGAATGACCTGAACAACAGCCCCAATAAAAGTTCAAAGAAAGCACCTTCCCTGAACAACAGTTTGAGGACTTCAAACCAGCCCAAGTTTGTGCCCATCCAGCACTCTTACTTCATGAGCACTGGCCTCGGAGGCTGAACACAAAGTCCTTCACCCTCTGCACCTTCAGAATTCCATGCATCTACACTGGCAGGAGATGACAGGGCTCACACTTTGGGGAAGGGGTGGAGTGAGAACTTGCAAATATTTCGCTATCTAGAATATTTACACACTGCCTTTCTACTCATATCAATGCTCAGGGAAGCTAAGGAAACCCAATTTAAAATATAAATTTAAAAAGCAGACAATCCACACTGAAGAATTACTTGCACTATTGGGCTGTTAGCTTAAATCTGCACTATTCAAACATACAAATAGATGGTTATGAAGCCCCATTAACCAATGATGTTTACAGCCAGAATCAAATTCAGTGCTTTGGTAACAGCTTTAGTGACACATTTCTGACACAGATCATATTTGAATTAAAAAGCTATCCAGTTCACTTACCTACATCAACCTGAAGATCTTCCATTACCTTCTTATGTTTGACATACATGGGCCAGACGTGACCATCAAATAATCCAGGTGGATCTGGTACAGTGTAATTCCTTGAACTAGACATTTCGAGAGAGAAGAGAATTTAAACTTTAGTTCAAGCAAGTTAACCACAGACTCGCATCTAGTTCATCAGCAAATGAGAAAATGAACATTCAGATTAGGGAATGCCTCCTTGTGCCCTCTGAAGAGCACATGTCTACAACATGGGTAGGCCCAAATTTTGGAAGTGGGGTGGAATGCAATTGTGAAAGTGCTGGGAAATGAAATTGGGGGGGTGGGGGTGTTTACTTGGCCAGACATGCTTAGAGCAAGCTGTCATGATCTGTTCTGTGAGACAGAGGCCTAGGGAGCCTGTGAGGCCTGTGTCTCAGTAGAAAGAGAAAGCCTACAATCCCCAGAATGCTTGGTGCTGGTTTCAGCCAATCAGTGTCCAAGTAGGCTCTGAGGGGAACTGTTTAAAAGCTCTCTCAGGAGACAAACACTGTTCTTTCCTCCTGAGAGGTCAAGCAAGAAGGATGGCTGCTGTTTAGGAGGGAGAGAGTGAGCAGGCCGAGGCCTGGGGCCTAACAGACTAGGAACAAGTTTAGTCGCATTAGGGACTTTATGTTTATTTTCCTTCACCCACATTACTATAGTTTTTAAAGCACCTTATCTATTCACATCCCCTTTATTGATTTTCCTGTTAAAAATAAACCTTTTTGCTGTTCTTTCTTACTCTGCCCAATCTACACACCTAATTTCTTGGCCAAAACAAGGGATCTGAAGGGCTCGGGAGGGGACCCTAATTCCAGAGTGGTGGCAGTGTCAAGTGGCACCCCCCATCTGGGTCATGACACAAGCCAAACCCTATCAGGAACTGAAGGATTTGCCTTGGACTTGATTGGGGCTGTGCAGGCCTGGGAAATCATTATGGGCACAAGTCATTTCTACTGTCTTCTCCATTGCCTTAGGAAAATCTTGCCCCAAGCGCCAAGAATGTTAGGCTGCTTTGGCACTGCAGGCATCTGCGCTGGGGAACGCCTAACCCAAGTCTTAAGGGAATTCAGTCACACAGCCCTTTCTGCACCTTTCAGCTCCCTTCAGTCCCCGAACAGATCAACAGCTTACAAACAGCATCTTGCTGAGGCAGCTCCTCCCACAGCTTCCCTCTTGAGTTACCCAAGAAAGAAACCCAAGGTATCGGCTGCCAGTCAACCCATTGCTCTTTTGTTCTGCCACTGTACTTTTTAAAATATTTTCTAAGTTGTTTTGAATGCTTTGACAGAAGGGCAGTATACAAATAATATCAAAATGGCTGTTTTATTATTCTTTTTTAAAAGGCCTACCTTCTCCTCTTCTTGCACTCTTCATAGGGAATAGAAAGAAAGAATCGGTGGTCAAATACATCAATTAATGGTCTGCAAAAGAAAATGTTCTGGTTTCTATATATTTCACTTCACTGCTTACCTCCCCCTCTACTGTAAAACCATTCCCTTATTCCCATGCCACTCTCCTCTTTAATTAGTTGTCAATCCAAAAAACGATCCCTCTTACTAGTCCATGCTTGCTAAGTTTACTTACTAATTAAGAGAAGTTAAAAATGGCTTCGGCTGCAGCCAGCTGCTCTCTTGCCTCTAGAAACGTGAAGTTTTTTTAAAGACTCTTTTTTGTACTAAGTTTTGCAAAGGACTTTGTCCAAAGCTTGTGAGAAGTCTGAGTGTACACCACCGAGCAACTCCCAGCATGTCCACAGATCTGTCTTTACAGGACTGGTGAGCAATACTCCCTCGAAGCTGTGGAGTCCTGCATGCAAAAATTCTACTTTGGGAGCTACTGGCATTAAAGTTGTGAGCTACTGCATCAATTAATTTGCTCTGCTAAGACAAAAATCTGTGAGTTGGAGGTGAAAAAACTGTATGCTAGCTCACACTATCTCAGCTTAAAGGGGACATTGCTGGTGAGGCAGGACTCTTGTTTTGCAGAAGTCATGCTGACTGCCCCTTAACTCTCAAGCATATAGGGAATGCTGGCTGAACCTCTTACAGATTTGATCTCAGGATCGTATGTAAAGCACTCTGAACACTGATATGCAGCATTAATACAAGCATTTCTGTTCTCCCCAGAGCCAATTTGCATGTTGCCCCTGCAAACCTTCACTGACACAAAAACAGCCACAACAGCAAACACCACTCCATCCTAAAGCTATTGAAGGCAGATGAAGAAAATCTCTGATTAATCCAAACACTCATTAAACTAACAGCACTTTAAAGCTTGTGACTAAGAACATACATTAATTTCTTCCAAGCTTCTCCATAATGATACGCCCAACCCACTGACAGCCAACTGCCTCTTCCCTGTTTTTCTGCCTTGGTCCTTTGCCATAGTAAACAGACAGGCAAGCCTTTACACACAGTCAGAAGGAATAGGAACAGTGAAAGCTTATCTTACTGCAACCTGCTCTCAAGTGCTTCTAATCAAGACTTCCCACACAGCACCCATTATATCAGCTGAATACCTGCTGAGAATAAGCAGGCACCTGATCAGATAATGCAGCCTTCCTACAGTGTCTGAAATTTTTCAGACTAGCAGAAGATGTATCTGACATGTCCTGGAACTCTGAAGTAACCATCCATTCAGAACTTGTTTAACAAGGTATGAGCGAGCTTTAGTTACCTGTAAGTATAAAGTAAGAACCCTTCAACAATAAGAATATGGATGGTGGTGTCCTTCTCCTCTGAATCTTCTATCGTTCTGGCATCTAGAGTGTTAATGCCATGTGATCGTTCAAACTTGATTGGGTTTTTCTTCCAGGCATTGATGGTATTCATCATGGCATCCATATCCAATGCATTGATAACTAAGACAAAAGACCAGCAATGCAAATTAGAGCCAAGCAAAGCAATTAAGGCCATTCAGTGATAAGGTGCATAACAGAGAAGGAGCCTGAGTTCTAGGGCCCTATCAACTCACACTTTTATCATGCAAAATACACCTTCCAGGACTAGAGTGACAGATTCCTCTCAAAATAAACTAATTACTCCATGGATATAAACAGAACTTACCATCATACTGTTTAAATCCATCTTCAACCACTATCTCATCCTGGGGCTGAAACAGAACAAAAACTGTCTGCAGAGCTACTCACAAATTTTAAGAAGAAAAAAAATATGGTAAAATAGCCTGAATACCTGCTGCTGCCAAAAAGCTATTAAAGCTGGACTTTCAGCAAAGCAAGGCAGCGCAGAACTGCAAAGTGGTGACATGACACTTTCTTCTTTATCTCAGAGCTGGCAATGAGACAGCCTAACACATTTGCAAAACAAAAGTCATCCAGGCAGCACACTAGGGTGTTATCCAGGAATTGCAGAGCACAGCCTCCTGCTCCAGCCAGAATAAACTGATACCTTGCAACTTAAAAGACTCACAACAGGAATGGCGTGAGCCACAATTTAGTTTCCAAACAGAGAACAAAGGTATGTTGAACACTGAGGTAGGCAAATTTCACAATGCACCAAATCTACATACCTGGAGCCCACAGTGCACAACAGAATAATTTCCTACAGCATTGCTATAATCAGTGATGCATTTAGGAATATATCTGCAGCAGTGTTCCCTCTAAGCAGAGATAGTGTGAGCTAGCTCACAATTTTTTAGCCTCCAGCTCACACATTTTTGTCTTAGCTCAGGAAGGATGGCCCCCAAGCAAACCAATTTATGCAGTAGCTCACAATGCCCATAGTTCACAAAGTAGAATTTTTACTCACAAGACTCCACGGCTTAGAGGAAACATTGATGAGCAGGAGCAGAGAAAGCCAGAAGGGTTCAGCCCTGTTCACCTGTAGATGCCACTGGCTTATAAAAATTCACACACAGACTCCCTCCCTGTTCCTTTCTGTGTGATTGGAACAGGTCCCCAAACATGCAAATCTGTTGTATGCAGTTTGAGCCTATACTGTGTTGCACAAAGCCCTCAGAGAGTCCATATTTGCAAACAAAATTAACTACATAACATAACTTTTTTTAGGTTCTGTTTCTTTTAGCCATACATAAAGGACAAATCAAGTCCTTAAATCCTTGCAAACACCAGCTGCCTCCCCCACACAAATCTATCTTTATGATCCTAATGACCAAAAACTGGCCTGGCCAAGAGGTATCTGGTATCAAACCCTGCAGGGATTTTTCATTTGTTTGTATACACTTCCATGGAAAATGTGAAACACCGTAACAGCTATCAAATTATGTAGTGAACACCCTCCCTACCGCACATACAGAAGTGCATCTTACTACAATGGCAATGTAACAAAAAAGGTGGCAACTCCCATTTTTGTTGACTTTACTAAAGTGAGTGTATTAATTGCAGTACATGTGGTTACTAAACAAATCAGAGCCAGTTCATGAGGCTAATGGCTGCCATTCAGCACACAGAGATACCTGGGTGACTACTCTGGCAGGGACACAATGAGAATTCTGCCTGTGCTGGTCTTCCAAGCTGAAACTCAGCAGTGTGTCAAGCTCAACCCAGTGTGTATAAGTAATTTCAGAGCATTTTTGGCTAATCACAGCCTTACAATTGTGCATACCATAAACTAAATCACCTCACAAATTATTCTAGTATGTTTGTATAAGACAGGAGATTCTAGCCACTACACCCTCCACAAGCACTGCACTAATGCTTCTACAAAGTGCAGCCCACATTTTAAAAATTCAACCCACAGCACAAAACCATCTTGCACACCAGCTGGCTTGTTGCAGCATTCTGTGTGGCACAGTGTACTAAAAATCAGATGTAGGTTGCTAGATGCTTCTTGTTTTCAATGCAGACAAATAATTCACAGACACCAATGCAAACTCCTTATCTGAGACTGGCACAAATCAGGCATCTAAAGAGGAAACTTCCTACTTAGTGGACATGTGAAGGTCAACTGTAACTGCTACTGCAGGAAATGCAGAGGCTTAGATAGGAGAAAAGCCTAAACTTCATTGCCAGGCTCACCTTAAAGAAATCATCCTGGTGCACAACACTACAGTTGGGTAGAGCTTGCATGAGTCTGTTGGTGAGGGTGGTCTTCCCACCATTGGTGATCCTGAAACAGGAATTGATGGGGGGTGGGGGAGAAGTAGGTTATGAGTTCTGTCAGAATACATGCAAAATCCAACATTGGTAGACAACTGGCAGCTTTGCAGTAAACAAAGACCATGGCAACTTCTCAGAAAACAAAAGATCATAACAGCCTTGATTTGCAAATTTCAAGACTGCTGCAGTTCCTGTATCCTGACACAGGGACTCCAAAATACATCCGGACTAAAAATACACTCTCTGCTCCCCATCCACTGTTTGCCTTCTCTTTCTTACACCCCACCCATAGTTGTCTGATTTAAGTTTGTTGTTGCCATTTTAACCCTCTCCTGCAAGCCAACAATACACACACACACACACAGTTGTCTATCTATGGCAAAGCAGTGCAGATTATCTTTTGCTGCTTTTTTTGGGGAGGGGGGTGCAAGGAGAAAGAAAAAATGTAATTACAAATGCAGAGGATGTTCTTAGGGTCATGTATACATACATTAGCTAATAAGATTAGTATCAAAGAACAGGCATCTTTTAAATTAATTTAATTAACATCATCTTACCCAGTTCTCAAAATTCAAACCCTCCATATTCATTTTTTTCAACTTTTAACCCTTTACTGCCTCATACCTTCATATACCTCACATCATTTCTTATCCCCCAACCTTTAAAATCTATTTGTTTTGAAGGATCTGGGACACGGTGGCAGCTACCTTGCACTTTTAAGTGTTACTATTTTGAGATTTTAGATTATATAATTTCCCCCCATCTTTCTCCCCGAAACTCTGAATGCATATACTGTTCTCCCCCCCATCCCCGCTCTTCCATTCTCAAAACAAACCAGAGTAGTATGTTAATCTGTGGAATACGAAAACAAGCCCCACTGCAAGGTCGCCCAGCAAACTTCACTACTAAAAGGGGCAGGCAGCACAGATATAAAACAAAGATTCTGGCTCTGGCAGTCTCGCCTCGTTTCCACACTGCATCGAAGCAGAACCACGACAGGAAACACATGGGAACAGAAACTTCCTGAATCGCCATCATGCATGGGGGGGGGGGGTGGAATTCAAGGAGGGGGGGGGGCTTTTATTTCTTTTTGTTCTTCCTATGCCGTGGAAAATCCCCAACTCCTATATTAATTATGTTATAGGTCTTGCTCATAGTTATTAAAGTTTCCATTTTTAAATTGTTAATATTTTTATAATGCTGTAGTTGTTGTCAGTGTTCCCTCTAGGCCGGGTTAGTGTGAGCTAGCTCACAATTTTTTAGTCTCTGGCTCACATTTTGTCTCTGCTCAGGAAAAACGGTCCTAGAGCAAGCCAACTGATGCAGTAGCTCACAACTTTAATGCCAGAAGCTCTCAGTGTAGAGTTTTTGCTCACAAGCCTCCACAGCTTAGAGGGAGCATTGGCTGTTGTCTATATGTATTAATCTAACTGTGTAATTGAAATGCCAATTAAAAATGAAAAAAAACCCATCAACCTCCCAACGAATAATTAAGTTGCATGCGAAAGCACATCCCAGCCCGCGCCTGTCACCGTTGCGCTAGCTTTCTACTTGCAGGGAGTCAGCTGTGGAGGGGGGGGGAGACTTTTTTTTTGGGGGGGGAGTAAATGTTTTAAAAAACATGCCTGCAACACTCACGCTTCCCCGACCTGGTTCATGCAATCCCTCCATCCCGCCTCACGTGCAGACCCCCCACCCCGCACTTTCTTCCCCTCCCCGCAGCCCCATCCGCTCACCCGCCGATGCCGATAATGACTTGCATGGTGGTCGAGGGCTGCAGCGAGGATCCCACACGAGTTGGTGCTTCGAGGGCGGGAGCCAGGAGAGAAGATGGCTACGGCTGAAGAGAGGAGAAGGAGAGGAGGGGAGAAGCACCACCGTCAGCTACCGAGAGCTGCCATCGTCTCCAGAGAACGACTGCAGAGAAGACCCGTCCGCGCTCTACCGGCGCCGCTCAGCGAAAGAGAGAAGCTCCTCTGGCGGCGCCCAGTTCCTCCCGCCCACTCACACCCGCAACCCAATCCGCGGCGCTGATTGGCTAGCGGAGATTCGTTAGCGCCAATAGAAGGTGTGGAAGCGGCAGCCGGCTCGGCGCACCGGCTCTCGATGACCAATGAGAGGCAGTAAGAAGGGTTCCAAGCGCCCATTGGTCGTCCGTTCTTTACTTGGTCCTCGTAGTTCCCGCCCTCCGTCTCGCGCCCCCTCACGGCCTGGCAATGGTTTTGCCTCCACGCGTATTTTCTAGAGAGGGAGAGAGGGAAAGGGGCGGTGGCCGACCACCCGTCGGACAAACACACGAAAACCGAGAAGTTCTGTGTTTTACATCTAGTATTTTTGCTGCCCGTTTACAATCTATAAAGACAATATGTAGGTGGTATTTAACACCATCTGACCTAAATAGAATAAACTCTCCACACTCTCCACTGTGTTATGTGGGCAGGAAGCGAATTATTTACATTGCTGGTGGTCATGCCCAGTATTACAAGTATACTGGAATAATATTCTTACTAAAATAAAGGAAATAATAAGAACATAAGAGAAGCCATGTTAGATCAGGCCAATGGCCCATCCAGTCCAACACTCTGTGTCACACAGTGGCCAAAAAAAAGTATATATATACACATAGCCACTGATGGACCTCTGCTCCATATTTTTATCTAACCCCCTCTTGAAGGTGGCTATGCTTGTGGCCGCCACCACCTCCTATGGCAGTGAATTCCACATGTTAATCACCCTTTGGGAAGGGAAGGTAAACGTTCCTTTCACTCAAAAAGCAATTTTATTGGATCTTTGGAAAACAGTAGATATGAACAAATCAAAGAAAGGTATCAGTTTAACACTCATTAATATTGCGAAGTCATTAATAGCGTTAAGATGGAAAGAAGACAAGGCACCAACAATACAAAAATGTGGATAGATAAAGTTTGGGAATACTTTGTATTTACAAAAATGGCTTTTATGACATATAATGGCTCTCCTGAAACGTATGAAAAAAGTTGTAGGACCATGGTTTACAGTAATAAGCTGTTACAGCATGAGTATATACCAAATAATTGTTTATATGAAAAACTTATTTTTAATTAACCTAGGGTACAAGCATAAGACTTTGCAATGCTACTCTACATATCAATTATTTATTTATTTATTACATTCTACTTATATCCCGCCCTTTCCACAACCGGACTCCTTTTATTGGTTTTGTCTATATATAAAACTTAATAAAAATTGAAATTGAAAAAAGAAATGGTCTATGTTCGTATTACACAAATATGAAGTAACCTTTTAACTTTCTCAGAAAAAAAGTATATTTTGCATTGTCTTGATAATGATACAACGGCTGAGGTCAGAGCTCAAGAAAGAAAAATGAACATAACCCATTACTATCAGGGGTGTCAAACTCACTTGTTATGAGGGCCAGATATGACATAACTGAGACCTTGTTGGACTGGGCCATGTTGGCTCGGGCCATATGTGTACCTATTTAAGGTTAGGTAGCAGAGATATAAACTTTATAAAGAACACAAACAAACACAATTAGCAATTTAAAAAATAAATAAAACTAGCTTAAAACATTAGCACTCATTAGTCTTAAAGGTGCTTTCTTTGTATTTTTCCCATGGGATTCAGGGAACTGGGCAAAGGAAACTCTTTCCTTCCTTCCCTAGATTCCCCAGGCTCTTTCCTTCCTTCCCCAGGAGACCAGGAGGGGTGGATCCTCAGCCAATAGAAGGAAGAAAGGCTTGGCTCAATAGCTCTGCTATGGGATCGAGGGAGCCTGGCAAAGCAAGCTCTGCCTTTGCCCTCCCCCTTTTCCTCCCCAAGAGAGGAGCCTCAGCCAATGGAGAAAATAGAGGTTTTGCTCTGTAACTCCTGTGCAGTCGAGCAAGCCTTGCAAAGCAAGCTGTGATGCAGAAGGAAGCAAGAGACAGGGAGAAGGAAACAGATGATCGCCAGTTGCTTGAGGGTCTGATAGGAGCCCTCTAGGGGCCTGATTTGACCCCCGCCTTGCATGTTTGACACCCCTGTTCCAGATGGAAACTAACATTCAGGCCACACTAAATAATGTGTTTTGCAACTGTTTTTTTGCTATAAAATCCAGTTGTAAAGCGCATTATATAATGTAGTGTGAACACACCCAAGTCGATTGCTATTTTATTTTTTAAAGTACTTCTGTACACAATGCCCAATTATCTTCTATTTTTATTATTGTTATTAGGAAGGTGATGGGAGTGGACTTTGTAACCTGCCTTGAGCTCATTAGAAGAGAGGTGGTATAGCTGGTTTGGGACAAGAAAGAGGTTGCTGGTCGCTACATTGTTCCAAATTGCACATTGTACATTGCACACGTACAAGCCGTAGAATATCTTACTAGCAGCATCCAAAATGCTGTTCACCCAGGCTAGTCAGATCTCAGAAACTAAGCAGGACTTGGATGGGAAACCACCAAGAAAGTCCAGGCTTTCTACACAATGACAGGGGATGGCAAACCATCTCTGTGTTAGATTCACTGGTAAAACAGCCGAGTGCACAAAAAGCTACATGCAGCAGTAGTTCCTTTGTACTCTAAGTGATGGCAACGTTAAAAAGTTACACAGAGTTTTAAAAGCTGTCAGTTTCAAAACTAAGTTCTTTGTTTAGATCCAGGTGGGTAGGCATGTTGGTCTGAAGCAACAGAATAAAGTAGCACCTTTAAGACCAACAAAAATTCATTCAAGGTATAACCTTTCATGTGTCACACACATGCTTCTTCAGATACAATGAAACGGGAGAAAAGCATTTACATTTATAGACAGTTTTAAAAACTAAATAGCATATTGTTAAGGGAAATGCTTATGTCTCCTTTATAATGGGGAAATTAGCAATATGGAGACTAGGTAGAGTAAATTTGGAGCAAAGGATCTTTTCTTCAGTAATACAGAGGTTGGGTTTTCAAACAGGAATACTCCAGGAAGATATATTGTTATAATTGTTTACTTAAAATATGTGGTGCAAAGTGATAAAGCAGCAGTACTGCAGTACCGTGGTCTGAACTCTCTGCTCACGACCTGAGTTCGATTCCGGTGGAAGCTGGATTCAGGTAGCCGGCCCAAGGTTGACTTAGCCTTCCATCCTTCCGAGGTCGGTAAAATTAGTACCCAGCTTGCTGGGGGGGAAGTGTAAAAGACTGGAGAAGGCAATGGCAAACCACCCCGTAAAAAGTCTGCCGTGAAAACAAGAAAGCAACGTCACCCCAGAGTCGGAAACAACTGGTGCTTGCGCAGGGGACCTTTCCTTTCCTTTCCTAACATGTAAAAAAGGTACATTCACACACAAATACACAATACAGGCAATCGAGAAGCTAGGAAGGGTAGAGGTTATCGATAGAGGAAGTGAAGGATCCTTGAAGAAGGTGATATTACCTGATCCAGAAGAGGAGACGTCCGTCTGGCAGAAAAACTGATGAGAAGGGCAAGCACAACCAGTGTGACAATAGTCCCAATTACAAAAGTAACGGGGGGGGGGGGTACAGACTGCAAATGGCACCCTAAAGAATTAACATTGAAATGGGGTTTTCACCCAGGTTATATATACATAATTCTGAGGAGTGGGAGACCCTTTAGTAACTATAGAGTCCTTAATGGCCCGGTGATGGTCTTCCTGGGATACCTGAATGGAGTCCCAGTCGAGAACAATAGATCATGATTTTCATGTATTTACGAAAAGGGTGGGCCAGGGTGCAACTGGATGGTTTTGAATCAGTTTGGGTTCGACACCCAGGAAGGAACTCAGTGTGGTAGACAAAGACAGGATAGACTTATCATAGGAGTGAATACAAGTAGCTAGGTGGGATAATGGGCCTGAAGGATAGGCCATTGATCAGTAGCTGAAGATTAAGGCGTGAGTAATACTTACCAGCAGTCCCCATTGTTATTATGCACTCTATTTGGGTGGGGGAGAGGGCCATGTCCAGAGGCTGCCTTTAGGTGGGGACCAGAACAAGCTCTCTGCTCTACTCCATTTTGAATTAAGTATTTCTTGGCCTGTTTCTGATCAGACTCCGTTTTGTTTAGCTCAGGGTCCCCTTAGCTCAAGTGGGGTACCCCTAGAGACAATATAACATGATGCAAACATTTTGAGACAAAGCAGAGACGACAAGCCAAGTGCACAGGTTCAACAGCTTTTATTTAGTTAACTCCATCTAGATAGGAAATATGAGAGGAAGAAATTGGATCTAACTATGATGGATGCAGATGCAGAGATGCATGTCCTGCATCCATGATGCAAAAGATGGAGAGCAACATGCTCCTTTGTATATGTGCAAGAGACGTGAGAATGGAAGGAAAGACGCAGTTCCCTGAGAATATCAGTCTACACCAAGGGTGGCCAATGGTAGTTCTCCAGATGTTTTTTGCCTACAACTCCCATCAGCCCCAGCCATTGACCATGCTGGCTGGGGCTGATGCGAGTTGTAGGCAAAAATCATCTGGAGAACTACCGTTGGCCACCCCTGGTCTACACATCAAAGGACAGAGGCAGAAGAGTAAACAGGAAGGATGCTCACAGGTCTCCCCCTCCCTCTATCAATCTGACTCTCTTGTAACTGCTGCTGGAGGCTGAGGCTAAGAGACTGCATCTGGTCCTTCTCTTCCAACACTGTTTGTCTCTTGCCTTGAAAATCCTAAAAGGTCAACTGCAACTTTAGGGCATTTCATACCACAAAATAGGCAAAAAAGTAAGCATGCTTTTGAGTTCTCCAAACTCTCCATCAGGTCACATGTTCCTGGGGGTGGGGTGGGGGACGGGCACTGTTGTTTCCAGCCATGATCTGGCATTATTCTTGTCTTGTCAGCATCCTTATCTGAAATATTGATCAAGTATGCAGATTTGAAATGGCACTGGGGTTGGGTCCAGCCTGAGAAAGTGTTCTGTAGAAGTCAAAAACTTACACGCTTTCATGTCATTTTGGTTGGTGTTAGGCATGCCAGGTTTCCCCGGGCCACTGGTGGGGGGTGGGAGGGTATGGCTGCCAGATCCAGATTGGGAAGCTCATGGAGATCTGGGAGTGGAGCTTGGGAGGACTGGGACCTCAGTGGGGTACAATGCCAAAGACCAGGGCTTTTTCTGACAAAGCAGAGTCAGGCTCATGAAACCTTATGTCACAATAAATTTGTTAATTTTTGTGGCACAACAAAACCAGGAGATTTGGGCTGCAACCAAGTAACACCCTCTGAAATTTGTCAGTAAAGGCACAGATCAATTAACAGGAAAAGAAAGTGGTGTCAAACCTCAAGCACACGTTAACCCCACACAGTCCTTGTTACATTAAACAAAGAATACTCATAGGAACGCCTCAATGACTGAGAAAAGGCTTAAAAATAAAATATTGTTCCTATTGATTTTGCATTATTTCTGACTTCTCACATTCATGCAAGCCTGCAATGCCCAAACAATCACAGAGACCCACTGACTGCAATGGTGTAGTTTTAAGAAGCTGGGTGCAATTAAAGCTGCAAGTCTATGCAACTCCTGCTTGGAGGTAAGTGCCATTAGACTCAACAAGACTTGCTTTCAAGTAAATGTGCCAAGGACCTGCAAGATAAAAGAAGGAACAAGTACTCCACCCCAAGGATTAAAAAGAATGCCAGGATGCTGAAGAAACCTGGTAAACTAATGTTGATTAGGTGAAGGGGAGAGATGTGGTGAGTGGTTAATCATGTATCTTTAGAAGGGGCTCATTCATTATTTTATTTATTTTTTAAGGAGGCTGATGTGTTTATGCAAGCTGTTAGTTCAGACTTGTGAGTTTATTCGTAAATAATTGTCCTTTATTTGTAAAAGTTTTAATATATGCAATTAAGTAGTAGATTACCGTAAGTTTATTATATTAGTTACAATATGTAGTATATAACCTAGCATCCAAAGTGCAATGAACTCAGCTATGTTCTTAAGAAGCCGTAAACCTAAATAAAACTAATTAAAGCAACATAACTGGCTCTTGAGTAAGTAGAGGACCTGGATTATTTGGTTGTGCCACGATATCACATGTAACTTCAATTTCTGAGGTAGTCTTAATTTTAAAGACTGTTTAGTTAAAAGGTTTTACAGGGCATAAAGGATATGATACAAAGACATTATTTTAAATTATATTTTTGTTTGCTTTTTCAGTAGTGGGGGGAGGGGGTTAGTCTAGCAAAACATGCACTATGGTGGAGCTGCTTGGAGCCTGGAGGGATCGCATGTGACATAAAGCAAAGTTTAGCAACTTCTCCCAAACTGGTTTCTGGTGTTTAGGCTTGCCTGTTGCAATGCACAGACACACATTTTTGTATGTTGTGTAGGTTAGATATGTCAATAGAGAATACAGGGCCTTTTTTCTAGGGGAATGCGGTAGAATGGAGTTCTGAAACCTCTTCATGGAAACAAAATTTACAATAAACATTTAAAAGTTTATGATGGGTGCCCATGTGTTTCTCTTTAATTTCCCTCTTGAGAATTCTGGCACCTCTTTTTTTTTTTTAAGCCCTGACTAAACCAAATCCATAATAAAAAAAAAAAGAATGTTAGTAACGTTTTCTTGTGGAGGATAGCATATTGGCTTTCATTAGTATGTTTAACTGTGGGAAAACTAATTACTCTCGTTTTTCCCACTCGAGGCTGAACGCTACAATGACAGAATTTCTGGTTTGTTTTAACTGTTGTATTGGTGACCAACCCCAGCCGGTAAGTTGACCTAAGACCTTATTTGATTGGGATATAAGGACTTGGGGATATCCACTCCTATTTGTTTCTGATTAAAGAAGCTTTGGTTCTTGAAAGCTTACCTCCTGAAAGTCTTGTTGGTAAGGTACTTACGAACTTGAATCAAGCAAGTCTGTTATCTATCGTCAGTGGTGAAATAGGTTTAATCGTTGTTTGTGCAAGATCATCTGACTTTGCAGGCTCAAAAAGAAAGCAAGTTCAGAAGTTTTTGACTAGTATATAGGATATAAACCCTAGTGAAGACTTAGGGGAATGTTAATTAAGGTGTTCCAGTTGTTAAGGGAGTTGGTGCTAGTGGGAACTGAGAAGCATAGCAGATGAATGTTGTTTAAATGTTATGAGGGTATGGATGGTAAGCCTAGCTATGTAGGGAATGCAGAAAAGTTATAATTCACTTGACAACAGGCAGAGAAACAAATGTGTTGCACAAAAGTTGTATTGTCCATAACATGTTAGGAGCTAATTGTAATAGCTGCAATAACTTACACCTTAGCCTGGGTAAAAAACTTTGCTTCCCTCCACCTCACCTTTTGAAAGAAGAGGCATAGAAGACTTGACAGAAACATGATAGGAGAGCCAACCAACTTTGTACACATCACCCATGTTGGAACAAAAGGAAGAGCCTCTTGTTTTTCAACTGTAAGTATATGCTGGTTGAAAACGTCAAACTGTATCTGTGATAATGGAGATCTATCTCACCATGTGTAGTAGAATTAATAGAATGGGAGGTTTTTAGTATTCCTGGGTTATAAAATTTAACTTTGCGTTTCTTTGTTTTATATGTTAGTTGTTGCTGTGAGCATGTTAAAAGTTATTTTGGGGAGAAAAGCAGGATATAAATATTTAAATATCTGTATCTAAAATACAAATGGCACATAAGTTAAAATGTTGCATGTGGAGTAAACTTTTTGTGAAAGGCTGAAATTTTGTTTAATTTTTGTTTGTAGAATAACTAGTTTCTCTGCATTCCACATTGTCTCTATATTGCTGACGCAACTGTACTTAACTGACACATTGCCTTTTTTAGTAATATTGAAATTCAAGGTAACATATAGTACTTTTTTTTTTTACCAAGACACAAAAGATGTAAATTGTGAGAAGTCCAAATAAGTCATTGGAGGCAGCAATCCTATGCACTTTGGACTCCATTGAACATACTAGGACTTGCTTCTGATAAACAGGCATAAATGGGCTATGTGTTTATTGCAAAGGTGACTTATAGTCTGAATATGAATAACTAGTGAGATCCAGGTTGTTTGTACCTGTCAGGGTTCTCTCCATACTTGGGAGAAATTCAGATCCACTAAAAGCTGATTGGAGCCATTACCTAAACGTTCAGGGAGCAGCAAACTGTGTGGGCTAGAGCTTATTTTAATATAGTGTTTTATTAATTGGACTGAGCCATTTGGATTAGATGGTGAGCTGAAGCAGGAGGATTCAAAGTACTTATACAATATGCTTTCTAGGTTGGGCCAGTGCAGGAACAGATGAAGTCCAAAGGAGATTACAGCAACAACCATTCTGCAGGTATTCAGATATAGGATGCCCTCAGATGAGAGACTAGTGAAAGTCTGGCATGCTGGCTTTTGTGGAACAGAATTGTCCAACCATCTCCAGCTGCAGCATGCAGACCACTCATTCCTGTAGTATGGCTGTAAACAATTAAATTAACTCAACCATTTGCTTCTGTGTAACCCTGGGAATACTTTGCCTGAGCAGTTCTAATCTGGCACTGAAAATAACTATTACTAGAAATACTTCTGCATTCTGACCATGCCATATTCCCTGAAGGGCCTTGTGAAATAAAAGGACCTGGTGAAGGATATTCCTGTGAAAAAACAAAGAGGGATAATTTATGTTCCAAATAGAACAAGGTGATGGGATTCTTGCTTCTGTTGTGAGGGGAACTGTCAAGCAAAAGTTATAGAAAGGAGACTTGTGTCTAGATCCAGGTTATGGCTTTGACCAAGTTAGTTCTTATGCCTTAAACAGTGATTATGAATACTATGTTATGCAATGAATCTCTGCTGCTTAGTTTTGGTGTCTTCCACTATTAGTAAGTGGCTTCTAAGAACTGTGCATTCTCCATCCCAGCTGGACATTAACTTGTAAGCAGTGTCTAATGATTGGATAAATTGGACATTTATAGCTTTGAGTCACTGAACGTATAATGGAAGCTGCAGTATGAGTTGAGTGTTCCATGTATTCTAATATCAAGTTCCTACAAACTGGATTATAGAACATTGTTCTTCTGGAACTAAAGCTTTAGGCTTAAACTTTAAAATAATAACTTTGTCAGCTGCATAAAATGAAAGCAAAGGGCTGACATCATAGTTTTAATGAAGATTGCCAAAATCCTTGGGCAAGTAAACCCCCCTCCATCATCAGGAGTAAGATGGCCCCTCTAAAATTTCAAATGGGCATTTTTAAAACTAGTAAACCCTGTGTTTTAAACATTAATCAGTCACTGAAATTCCTGCATATTTAATGTCATAACGTAATATCAAATTATTCTAATTTATGTACTCTTCAAATAAAAAGATAATATTACTATGGCCTGGTGTTAATGTTCAGTAATTATCTGATGTGGCATTCCAACATTTGCACAATGGATTGGATGGTGCTGTAAATCTTAAGTGCTAAACTTGACACAAATGGTTTTGTACTTGTTCCAGTTAAACTATTGTGTATTAAATATTTTTGGAAACTCAACTTTGCTTCAAGTGTTAAGATCCTTTCAGAACTAACATGCTGGTAATTAATGCTGTCACTTTAGTACAGCTATCACTATTTGAAGTTTAGTGACATTAATTAGTGAATAATTGTACACTGAAATTGTTCAGTGTTGTTTGGGGTTTTTGTTTTGTCCTAATCTCCACCATTCAATAGATACTGTCCATGTCAGCAAAATGCATAAGAAGAGTCTATGCAGCTCTTCTTAGAATATGCCAGAGTGGACTGAATTCCAAACAGCAAAGAACCAGACACAAATACTAGTTAACTCTAGCTAAAAATGTTCTCTGTGTTTGATATGGCGGCTATCTCAAAGTGGTTGCAGCATCTGCCTTGTGAGAACAACTTTGAAAATGCTTCAGTCTAAGCTATTGATTCTACTAGATATTTCCTTCCTTCCTGAACCTGCAGGATATATACTGGTAAATAAAATATAGAATTACAAGTACTAAAAAGCACAACTGTGTAAATACAATTAACCGAAGATTTTGTATAAAAAGATGGTTAATTATATATGTTAAAATTATATACAAGAAAATATGAGCCATAAGATGTTTAACAGAGATGGATAGGTAATCAGAAGAAAGCATAGACATAATTTAATCCTTGTCCAGCATAAAAAGTTATGTTAGAATGCATTTTGAAATGAAGGTTTTTCCTTGGCTGATGTTCACAGAAGGTTGTACTTCTAAAGAGCAATACACTATATATGTACTCAGGGCTTTTTTTTGTAGAAAAAGCCCAGCAGGAACTCATTTCCATATTAGGCCACACCCCCAATGTCACTATTTTTCCACACAGGGCTTTTGTAGGAAAAGCCAAGTGGGAACTCATTTGCATCTTAGGCCACATCCCTTATGCCAAGACAGCTGGAACTGTGTTCCTGTGTGTTTCTGCTAAAAACAAAAAAAGTCCTGTATGTACTTATACTTGAGCCTTAGGACTAGAGGGTGGGGGAGAACAACTGTAATTGAAAGCTATGTGATTCCAAAGCACAAACCTAGGGCCATCTCCTAGAGGGTGTACGAGAGGGGGCCCAGGCAGGTGTGAGTGGGGTTCCTGATGCTTCCCTCTACAAGAACCCATGGATGTGAGGGGGAGGGTATATTCATAATTTCCTATGCACATGAACTATGGACAACAATTCTCACATTACATGTAGAATTACTCATTCCTGGGGCAAGAGCAGCTAATTGTAGAGAGTGTTAACTGCAGAGACTGGCTGTCAAGGCAAAAATCACATTAATAAAGTTTGTAGTAAACAAAGCTGAGAGCCAATTCCTGGAGATTGCCAGACTATTCCAGATTTGAGGGTGGATCTTGGGAAGGGTGGGGTTTGGAGAGGGAGGAATCTCAGCAGGGTATAATTTGAACATATGAAGCTGCCTTATACTAAATCAGCCCATTGGTCCATCACAGTCAGTACTGTCTACTCAGACTTGCAGTGGCTCTTCAGGGTCTCAAGCTGAGGTCTTTCATATCACCTCTCCTACCTGATCGTTTTAGCTGAAATAGCTGGAGAAGTTGGGGATTGAACATGGCACCTTCTGCAGGCCAAGCAGATGTTCTCCCATGGAGCCATAGCCCCTCCAGGGTATGATGCTAGAGTTCGCCCTGCCTGGAGGCTAGCAATCCTCATATATATGATGTGAAAGCTGCTATTTGAAATGAACCAAAGTGAAATTAATCAGACTGACCATGTGGCTTTTCACTTGGTCCATTTCCTCCCATCACAGAAGACTACAGAACAGTAAGGGGCTTGATAATAGATAATATAGATACATAAAGTCTATATACAAAGATGGGTTTTGTTGAGTTCAGAAGGCCTGGCATGGAAAGCAGAACAAGCCAGCTCCCTTGTGCTACTCCAAAACAAGCCCCTTTGTCATTGCAGCTGAATAAAGCACATAGTATGATCAATCACCCACTATAAACTGATTACCACAGACATAAGTCATCTATTTGGCTAGGGATTTCTTGCTGATCTATTATATATTCCAAGTTTGGAAACCATACGGTTACAAAATTAGAAGATGTGGTTATGGTTTTCAAGCTGTTACTGTGCTCTGCTATATGAAATTGAAATGCGTATTACGTAAACTTTTATTTTGAAAACTAACAAGCTATCTATTTACAAAACAAGTCCCTTTGCTCACACACAAGAAGAGTCTTTTTTTTAGAAATGGAAGTGAGCGTGAACAGGGCATTTTGCAAAAGTGACTTCAACTGAGGTGTATCTGAAGAATTTGTTGCTGACTGTGTGGCGGGGGATTTGGAGGCCATAAAGCAGGGGTCCCCAATCCCTGGGCCATGGACCGGTACCAGTCTATGGCCTGTTAGCAATGGGGCTGTGAGTTGCATAATTATTTCATTATAATATTACAATGTAGTGGTAATAAGACGACACTGGATTTAAATCCTGCCCTCCACTCCAAATCTCAGAGTGGCTCAAAATTTCCTTTATCTACCTCCCCCCACAACAGACACCCTGTGAGATGGGTGGGGCTGAGAGAGCTCTGACAGAAGCTGCCCTTTCAAGCTCTGCCAGAACTATGGCTGACCTAAGCCCATTCCAGCAGCTGCAAGTGGAGGAGTGGGCAATCAAACTGGGTTCTCCCAGAGTCCGCTCACTTCACCACTACAACAAAATAAAGTGCACAATTGTATCATCCTGAAACCATGCTCCCCACCCCCGTCCCAATCCTTGAAAAAATTGTCTTCCACAAAACCAGTCCCTGGTGCCAAAAAGATTGGGGACCGCCGCCATAAAGGATGGGCACTGGTGCCCTTTGGGAGAGGGAAGGCGATGCTGGAGACCACTTCGATCGGCCAGGGAAAAGTGGGTGCCTTGCATCTCCCCCCATCCCCCAATAAGAACATAAGAGCATGAGAGAAGCCATGTTGGATCAGGCCAATGGCCCATCCATTCCAACACTGTGTCACGCAGTGGCCAATATGTGTGTACACACACACGGTGGCTAATAGCCACTGATGGACCTCTACTCCATATTTTTATCCAATCCCCTCTTAAAGCTGGCTATGCTTGTAGCCGCGGCCACCTCCAATGCCGGCAAGGGCAAAGACCCTTTAGTTCTACGGGCCCCCCAAGTCGCCTCAGGGTCCCCCCTTCGGTCTGGTTCTCGAGAGGTTCGCCTCCTCCTTCTTCTTCTTCTCCTCCCTGAGGAAAATCCCGCCCAGAAGAGGCGAGTCCTATGGCCGGCGGTTGAGAGCGCCGGCAGCCGGGGAAAGTGAAAGAGGAAGTGGCCGGGCTCGGCTACGAAGCGGACGGAGAGTTGTGGGGCGAAAGAAGGGGGCGGCTGCCTAAGCGACCCCCCTCCGTGGGAAGGGCCGGCCGGCCGGCGAGAGAGGGAAAGAGGCCGGCGGCTGCCCGAGGGAAGCGCCGTTTCCAGGGAGTAGGCGCCGAGGAAGGAGCATGGGGGCCGCCGGGGTGCTGCGGGCCGCCCTCTGGGGCCTGCTCTTCCCGCTGGTAAGGGGGCTCGGCGTGGCTCAGAGCCTGGGCCGCCCGGCGTGCGGGGTGCCTTCGTTTCCAGGCCGCGGGGAACGCGGCCGGGCCTTGTGGGGCGGGGAGAAAAAGGACTGCGGGGTTGTGATTTGGGCGGCGTTCCCGACTCCGAAGCGTCCCGAGGGGTCCGGCTGGGCGGACCACATCCCACCATCGCATCCTTGGCGGGCCAGGCAAAACGAAACCCCCGTGAGCACAGGAAGTGTACCTGGCGCCTCTCTTAAAATGGGAATGGCCACCGCCTGTTGCCTGGGAGGGTGTCCCGCTGGCAGGAGAGGGACTGAGGCAGGGGTGGCCAAACTGCGGCTCTTTCACAGATATTGTGTGGCTCTTGAAGCCCTCACCGCCCCATCAGGCATTTCTCTCTTTAAATCACTTCTCCGAACCAAGCCGGGTGGCAGTTTGGGAAATGTATTTAAAGCTGAAGTTGCTTTCTTTCACTTCTCACTCCCTCCTCCCATGTATTTTCCTCCTTCCCTCCTTGTCTTGCGGCTTTCAAACATCTGATGTTTTGTGTCTTGCGGCTCTCAAACATTGACGTTTATTCTACATGGCTCTTACTTTAAGCAAGTTTGGCCACCCCTGGACTAAGGGATTAAAAGGGCTTTGGGCCTGGGAGGTATTATTGGGGCTATTTTTAACTCCGATTCTGAAACGACTTTCTGGGGTAGGACAGAGAAACGGGGCCACCTGCAGACAAGGTTGGGCCGAGCCATGTTGAGGTAGTAGCAGAGATATAAATTTTATATAGAAGAAGAAGACTGCAGATTTATACCCTGCCCTTCTCTCTGAATCAGACTCAGAGCGGTTTACAATCTCCTATATCTTCTCCCCCCAAAACAGACACCCTGTGAGGTGGGTAGGGCTAAAAGGGCTCTCACAGCAGCTGCCCTTTCAAGGACAACCTCTGCCAGAGCTATGGCTGACCCAAGGCCATTCCAGCAGGTACAAGTGGAGGAGTGGGGAATCAAACCCAGTTCTCCCAGATAAGAGTCTGCACACTTAACCGCTACACCAAACTGGCTCTTACTGACACAGACAAACAAAGATATATATATATTTTAAAATTACAACATGCTTAAAATGTTAGCATTCACTGGTTTTAAAGATGCTTTCTTTGTATTTCTTCCATGGGATCCAGGGAACTGGGCAAAGGAATCTCTGGCTCTTTCCTTCATTCCCCAGCGGACCAGGAGGGGAAGGAACCTCAGCCAATGGAGAAAATAGAGGTTTTGCTCTGTAGCTCCTGTGCAATTGAGCAAGCCTTGCAAAGCAAGCAGTTATGCAGAAGGAAGCAAGATATAGGGAGAAGGAAGCAGATGACAGCCAGTTGTTTGGGAGCCTGATAGGAGCCCTCCGGGGGCCTGATTCGGCCCCCAAACTGCATGTTTGACACCCCTTGAATCTGATGAAGAGAGAGATGTTCCTTGAATAAAATCAGTTCATTTTAAAGGTGCTATTGGACTCTTAACTTTGTTCTGTGGCTTCAGACCAACATGGCTACCCACCTAGATTTACCTGCAGACAAGGTGAGAATTTGTGCGTGCTTAAATGCCTTCTCATCTATGCAGAAAAATCACAAGTTTTGTAAACCTCTGAATACCAGTGCTAGGAGGCATCACTCGGGGAAGGCCTTGGCGTCTGTGTTCTGTCTTGTCAGGGATTGATGAACAGGAATAAACAGGAAATGACTTATGTAGCCCCAAACAAGAATGTCACAATGCAGAAAAGGAGCATTAGGTCCCTGGTTGGCCACTCTTTAAAATAGGATGCAGAACGAGATGGATTACTGTTCTGATGCAGCAAGGCACCTCTTTTGTAAGATTTAAATAAACATTCTGTTCCATACATGGCCAGTTGGTCGCAAAAAAGACCAATTGCCTTTTGAGAACCACAAAATATAGATGGCACTTGAAGGAGAGGAGAGATGTGAAATTAACCTGCTTATTTCCCTTGGGTTCAGGGCCAGCCCTACCACTAAGCAAACTAGGCAATTGCCCAGGGCGCTGGCCTTCTGGGGGTGATGAATTGGGTGCCCCCATGTGACTCAATGAAAGAGGTTTCCCATCCAAATACTTCCCAGAGTTGGTCCTGCTCAGCTTCTGAGATCTGATAAGATCAGGCTTGCCTGGGCTATCCAGGTCAGGGAGCAATTTCAAGTTTTGTGCTTTTCATTTTTCCCACAAGTCATCTCTTTTTCAAAAATTGTTATCAGTGCAGGGGGAGGGGAAGTTAGCCTTTCCTAGGGTGCCAGATAGTATACAGCCAGCCCTGCTTGGGATCTGAGGGATGGAAGCAAACATCCCCTCCCCCAAAGTACAGTCAAATCCCACCATCTCCTGCCACATTATGTGTGTAAAGTGCCATCAAGTAGCAGCTGAGGTCAGGTGACCCCATAGGGTTTTCAAGGCAAGTGATAAAACAGAAGTGGTTTGCCATCAAGCTATATGCAGCAGTATAGATTACAGTCCCTGACTGTAAGATCATAGCTCTGAAATGTAGAAACAAATTTTTATGTCTTATGGTTGTTAAATTGTTTTATGGTTTTTATCTTATTTATTATATGTTATGCCCATGCATATGCATGAATATGTAAGCCACCCTGAGCCCTCTTTGGTGGGGAGGACAGGATATAAATGGAATTAATTAAATAATATTTTCTTCGTCTGCAAAGCGATCTCCCATCCAAGTACCAACCCTGCTTAGCTTCTGAGATCTCTCTCTCTCTCTCTCTCTAAAATACAACTCCACATTGCCCTGCCAGATTAGGATGCTATACATTTTATGTGTTGGGAGGATGGGAGGAAATGTGTTTCTGGAATACAGGAAGCTTTACACTGTCTAACCTTTTAGTCTGTTGAGGTCAGAACTCTCTTCTTTGATAACAGCTATCTAGAGTAGTGGTCTTTCACCTACTTGGTTGTTGTAACTGGAAATGCCAGGGACTGAATCTGGACCCTTCAATATGCAAAGCGGATGCTCTACAGCTGAATTACAGTCCTGCCCCTTCTTCCAGTCCTAATTAATTATCTGCAAAGGAGATGGATCCCCTAATAATTCATAGTATCCATGAATGGGGTGCAATTAGGTTGGGGGAAGTATCCCCCCCCAACCCTCATTTATCCCCTCCACCCCAATTTAGCACAGAGAAGGAATGTTCCTTTTTCTGCATTGTACCATTCTTGTTTGAAGAAGATGATACTGGATTTATATCCCACCCTATATTCTGAATCTCAAGAGTTTCAGAGCGGTCACAATCTCCTTTACCTTCCTCCCCGCAACAGACACGCTGTGAGGTAGGTGGGGCTGAGAGAGCTCTCCCAGCTGCTGCCTTTTCAAGGACTACAAGAGCTATGACCCAAGGCCATGCTAGCAGGTGCAAGTGGGGGAGTGGGGAATCAGATCTGGTTCTCCCAGTTAAGAGTTCCCACACTTAACCACCACACCAAACTGACTCTAGATTAGTAGTTTCCTGTTTGTTTATCCTATGAGCAGCTAATTTTTAATCTATTCCTGTAATGCAGCAGTCAGGACAATTACTCTAAAATGCTAGCCTGCTGAAGTTTAAAACTAGATGATCTGGAAGCTACTCTTCTGACTCCCAGTGCGCTTTAACCATACTGTATCTGTTGAACTCAGTTTCCATCTAAGTTAATATTTGATCTTTTTAGACTAGTATATCTTCTGCTGATATTATCTTGTGAACAAGAATTGTTGAAGTTATTCCTGACAGGTTAGTAGAGCTGAAAGATGAAGAAAGAGTAGGCAGGGAGCTGTCGTTGGCCAAAGAAGCAAAAGAAGACAAAATAGTTACAGGCAGTGTTCCCTCTAAGCTGAGTTAGCATGAGCTAGCTCACATATTTTTAGCGTCCAGCTCACACATTTTTTACTTAGCTCAGGAAAAATGGCCCCAGAGCAAGCTAATTTCTGCAGTAGTTCACAACTTTAATGCCAGTAGCTCACAAAGTAGAATTTTTGCTCACAAGACTCTGCAGTTTAGAGGGAACGTTGGTTACAGGGTGTTCCCTAACCCTTCCCTCCATTAACACAATCCATTGTTTTAATCCTTTGTTAATTCAACTTGGATGATTCACTGACAAAACAAGGCAAGATACAGGATATACTATACTGTATTTTTATATCCGACTATCTGAACTTCAGTGAGACCTACTTGCAGATCAGTATGCTTAGAAGTGAGTCCTAAGTATAAATGCATGCAGCAGAAATAGACTGTGATCTTCTAAACTCCACCAATTTTATGAAATTAATATTAGTTAAGTAGTTTTTTAATATGAAATTTATTCTGAAATGTAAGACAGTTTCATCAGAACTCAAAAAGCTAAGCAGGGTCGTCCCTGGTCAGTATTTGGAAGGGAGACCAAAGGATACCAGAGCCGTGATGCAGAGGCACGTAACGGCAAACCACTTCAAAATGTCTCTTGTCTTGGAAATCCCATGGGATCACCATAAGTCAGCTGTGATTTGACACCCTTCCCCCAAAGGAGAAGAAGAGTTTGGTTTATACCCCACCCTTCACTTGGACTCTCAGAGTGGCTTACAATCTCCTTCCCTCCTCTCCTCACAACAGACACCCTGTGAGGTAGGTGAGGCTGAAAGAGTTCTTAGAGAACTGCTCTTGAGAGAACAGTTCTGACTAGAATTGACTAACCCAAGGTCACCCAGCAGATGCATGTAGAGGAGTGGGGAATCAAATCCTGTTCTCCAGGTTAGATTTTGCTGCTCTTAACCATTATACCAGTTTTTAAATGTCTCCAAATTGTGTGTCTAGTTGGGTCATAATAACTGCTGAGTAATTTCCCGACTAGGCAGATTTATTTTTAATGTTTCAGAAATAATGACATTTTAAAATCACTTCTGGAGCCTATGTCTGCTATTACAGTTCTTAAATAATTTGTGCTTGTTGCAAATCTGGAAAGGCTCTGTGGTTAAGAAGGTTACATGAACATATGAAGCTGCCTTATACTGAATCAGACCTTTGGTCCATCAAAGTCAGTATTGTCTTCTCAGACTGGCAGCAGCTCTCCAGGGTCTCAGGCTGAGGTTTTTCATGCCTACTTGCCTGGACCCTTTTTAGTTGGAGATGCCAGGGATTGAACCTGGGACCTTCTGCTTACCAAGCAGATGCTCTGCCACTGAGCCACCGTCCCTCCCTGAATGATGCATGACTCCAGACTAGCTCTCTTGCTGAACTTCATTTTAATTTTTGTACCTTACTTTCCTGGCACTCCTTGTAACACATTTCCCGTATGTGGACTTCTTTCTCCTAGAACTGTGGACTTGGTTTGTTAATTTGCTTTTTTCTTAACTGATGCTGAACTTCTGCATGATTTGTGCATGTATGCATCTGTGCACTCAGCAAATGCAGCAATGTATTTGATGAGGTATCTTGAATTAAAGTGATGCAGGAATAGGGAAGAGGGCATTTGTTTCTGCAGAGAGAAACCTAGCTGATGGGCACATGGGTGATGCTGATTAACAAATGCTGGGATGAACGGGCTCAGATTCATCATTAGTAATGGGAGGAATAAGAAGGGTCATGAAGAGGGAATTCCATAACAGTTGTAGGAAGATTTGTGTCACCATCAAGGAAGTCACCATGACTTCCAGGCATGCACGTGTGCACCCACAGTGGCAGATTGGCCAGGGTGTCAGCTTGCCCGATGGCAAGTGGGCCCCTGATGAAGTGGGCCTCCTTAAACATTAGACAATATGTTAAAAATGTTAATGTCCTTTTAGTAGCTTCAAAATATAATAGAAGTTCCATTATTATTACTGTAATGCAACTAAAATTTACATTGTATTTAGAGTCACCAGCCTCCAGGTGGGGCCTGGAGATCTCCTGCTTTTACAACTGATCTCCAGCTGGCAGAGATCAGCTTCCCTGGAGAGAGAATGCAATCTGTATTTACATTTAATATCTATTGCATACTGCAAGTAAAATGTACAATATATGTACACTGTTATCTATCTATCTATCTATCTATCTATCTATCTATCTATCTATCTATCTATCTATCTATCTATCTATCTATCTATCTATCTATCTATCTATCTATCTATCTATCTTCCTCTTCTTCTTCTTCCTCTTCTTCTTCTTCCTCTTCTTCTTCTTCCTCTTCTTCTTCTTCCTCTTCTTCTTCTTCCTCTTCTTCTTCTTCCTCTTCTTCTTCTTCCTCTTCTTCATCATCATCATCTCTCTATCTCTCTCTATCTCTATCTATCTCTATCTATCTATCTCTATCTTTCTCTATCTCTCTATCGTCTCTCTATCTCTATCTATCTATCTTCTACCTACCTACCCATTTCGCAAACATTGTGCACTTTTTTCCACTTATGTAGTTTTTGAAATTTTTATTATTATAAAAATTAAATGATAGCCTTAGAGTTGTGAGTGAGCCCCCTTTGTCTTCTGGCAACCAATATTTTTAGACCCAGTCCGCCACTGCACACACACATGCGCTCTTTCTCTCTCAAAAAAAAAATACGAAGAAAAAGATTTCACTGTTAGTCTTGTTAAGTATTAATATTAGAGTGTTTAAATCTTTGGGGAGTCTGAATTCTGCATATTTTAAAACTGCTGATGGGATTAATGTGTTTATGATATGATATGGTGGGATTTGGATGGTTCTGCCTTAGGTTTTTGATATTTGAGTAAGCATTTAAACTGCCTTTTGATAAAACCCATCCCAAATGGGAAACAACAGCATAATCAATAAAAGCAACTATCCTAAAATCAACAAAAGAATAAAAGAATACTAAAGGCAAGCATAATGCAAATATAAAATATGCAGTGGTTTGTTTGTTCCAAAGTTATGCTCACTTTCTGGATATTTTCGAGACATCTGAATTGTGTGAAAATTCATTACAATTCATTTCCTTACATTGAAGTTGTTCTATATGAGAAACGATTAACTAATGTCTTTCCCTGATCTCAGTTCTTAATTGTATGATACTAGTCTTGTCAGGGTCATCATACTGTCTATAGACTAAGCAATGTTTAATGTTGAAAATTTCTTTTTCTATTTTAGATAAGTGCCCAAGAGGGACTCCTTCATGCTTTTAGTAATGACAATCCTCTATTAAAAAAGGACTACTGCATAATGTATAATTCTTTTTGGACCTCTCTTCCTAGTTCATTAAGTAATGCTGTAAGTAATTATGTTTCTTGCAATCTTATTTATCTGTCACATTTTTATCCTGCCCTTCTTGAAGCTAATGGACATACATCATTGTCTCCTCGTTCATTTTGTCTTCACAACAACCTTGTTAGAAAGGTGAGGCTGAGATAGAGCGAGTGGCCCAAAGTCACCCAATAAGCTTCATGGTGGGTCTTCTGAATCATAGATGGGCATTCTAATGACTATACAGCTCTACAATTCTTAGGATTCAACTGAATTCCATTTGAAAAGAGGTTGTATCAGAACTCTCATTGTCCTCTTCCCTGAAATTTGGTGTTGCAAATTATTGGAAATCTTTACTGGAGTCACTCTCATAATTTCAGGATTTGGAGTTCTTCTGAGGCTGTATTTCTGGAATGCATACAATAAAAAGAAATAAATATCTTTAGGAAACCTTGCCAAAAGAGTTATTTTTTGAAACATCAAAGGATTTTTGTTAGTTTTTCTGTAGCAAAAGAGTGAAGCTGCACTGTTCTGCAATGTTAAAAATATATTTTTTAAAAAGTTTAATCTGTCCTTGGTTTTCATGGAGTCTTGGATGGTTTGATTTCCTTTATCCCATTTTTACATTACATTGGAGTGCTGTCACATTTCTGTGGAATATGTTATTATTTATTTATACCGATTATGTAGTGCTTTTCAATTAAGAAAACTCAGAACTCATAGTACAGGTTCTTACTATAATGATCCAAAAAGGATACATAAATTAGTTATTTAAAATCAGATTTGTATATTTGTGACTGTAGAAGCCTTTTTTCTTGTTTGAAATTAGTTTTCTGCTTTTAATAATTCTTTCTTGTGGGAAAGGTAACTGCAGTAAACCCAAGGTAGTAATGGAATCACAGGAAAATAATGAAGGAGATAAGTCAAAATAATGTGGCATCCCAATGGCTGAAGTATTCATGAGCTGGAGTAAGCCCCAGAAACATAGGTGTAGCCGGAGCTCTGCGTGCAGCAGAACGAAAAGAGATAAGGTGGCTATCAACCAGTGGCAGTAGAACAGTTTGGAAGTGCAGGTTCAGAATCATTGGTCTGAATGCTTTTCTGTTTAAAGAAAAGCTTCTCTGAAAATGAAGAAAACTTTCAGTAGAGAGAGCTAGAACTTTTTGCTGTCTGTATTGCTAGCATGGAGCTTGTAACATTGCAGAGCATTCAAAAATATTATCTCCAGAGAGCAATATGTATTGTACAGTAAATTCTAAAGATATGTTTTATTTTGTACTGAATAAATATATTTAGTGCTTTTTGACCTAGCCTTTCTTCTAAGGAACTAAGGGCACTGTGCATGGTTCTTCCCTCCTCATAACAACCTTGTGAGGTAGGTGAGTCTGAGAGAAGAAGATAGAAGATGTTGGATTTATATCCCACCCTATACTTTGAATCTCAAGAGTCTCAAAGTGGTCACAATCTCCTTTACCTTCCCCTCCCCCCAACAGACATCCTGTGAGGTAGGTGGGGCTGAGACAGCTTTCCCAGAAGCTGCCCTTTCAAGGACAGCTCCTACAAGAGCTATGGCTGACCCAAGGCCATTCCATCAGCTGCAAGTGGAGGAGTGGGGAATCAAACCCAGTTCTCCCAGATAAGAGTCTGCGTACTTAACCACTACACCAAACTGGCTAGAGAGAATGACTAGTTCAGTGTTGCAAGGAATTTCATGGTAAGCAGGAATCTGAACCCAAGTCTCCCCAGTCCTAGTTTTCTCACAAGAATGGCTTCACATTGCAGAGTAAGGATCTTCAATTCACTCATTTCGATACATATTAAAATGTATAAAATAACTGTTTGAACTACATCACAGGTTTTAATATTAAGAGATTTCCTTATCTTTGTAGACTCCTACAAGACTGGTAATCTTCACTCCCAAAATGCTCTGCAGTTCTTCTGATGTTCCACATCATATCGCGAAGGACAAGGCAATTGTAGTGAAGAGGGGAAACTGCACTTTTTTGGAGAAGGCATGGATCGCTCAAAACCTGGATGCTAAAATACTGCTGATTGCCAGCGAAACTGGTCTAGTAAGTTATAATATGTGTGACTGTCTTTCAATTAGGAAAAAGTTCTAAACTGCAACAATATTTTATAGCATCCTTGTGATTTTCAGTAAGGGTTGTTCCCCCCGCCATGTCAGAAACTACCAGCTACAGGCCATAGTTGTTCATGCTTCCTGAACAACTTTATCTGAGCCCCTAATAGCTTCACCTAGTCTTAATGATGGTGTCATAAAAAACTATCTTCACAGTTCTACTTGTAGGTTAAAGTAAAACCTTTTCAGATCGTAGGAAAGAGATACTGTATGTTTGAATAAAAAATGGAATCTGGTGGAAGCTTAAAGGCTAATGAAATCATGCATCTAATGAAGAGACCTCTGACTCAGAAAAGTTTATACTGGAGTAAGTTTTGTTAGTCTTTAGGGTGCCACTGGGTTACTATTCTCCTACTGGAGACTAATAGAGCTACTTACCTAGAATTAACCACCCTTCAATGTTATGTAATTCTTTGAGTTTGTGTATATTATGCATGCAAATGTTACTTATTTTGTTTGCAATTCTCTCTGTGAGCCCAGATGTACAACTGGGAAGCCTTTGTGACTAGGTGCTATATGCAAGGGAGTGGTGGGTGGGTGGGGTTTTTTTTTTGCCATCTTCTGGGCGTAGAGCAGGGTGGGGGGGTGTCACTGCTGGTGTGTGTGTGGGAGGTATTTGTGAATTTTCTGCATTGTGCAGGGGGTTGGACTAGATGATCCTGGAGATCCCTTCCAACGCTGTGATTCTGTGAGTCATTTGTATGCCAGAGCTCCTGAACAAATGGTTGCAGAAGAGAAAGGATCCCAAGAATACAGAAACTGGCTATCCTTGTTCTAAAGTACAGTTTTTGTGGGGCAACAAACATCCACCTCATCTTCTTTTCTATCACCTTGTTCTTTCATCTTTACTTAATATTTCACTAAAAGTGTCCAATATTCCCAGTACTCAAATTGTAATATTTTCTTCTTGGGATAATGAAATTATTCTCTAATATAAAGTGTACATCATCTGTAGAGAGTCATGATGGATACCATTTCGTTGATAAAATGAAATTGCAGGCTTGCAGAGCCTCAGTTCACCTCTGGGCCATGTAGAGAAGAGAGGAGAAAACGGATCCTTCAGTCTCCATAAGTGAAACCAGTTCTCCCACTCTATTAGCATTTTAAAGGCTAAAGTGCTAGTAACAAGGCCCCAGGGGCTGAAGGATTAAACCTCTTCTAACCTCCCCACACAGCCCTGATGTAAACTGGCTGCATAAGCCTGTTGATATCTGTTTGGGATTATAGGTAGTGCCCTTCTGTGCACTTGAAATGGCTTTTAACAACAAGTGGAGGAGAACTGTTTTATATTCCTCACCCTGCCCCGAGGATAAAAAAGTTTTCTCCTTCGGGCCTCTAAAAAAAATTGGCCTGTGGCAAATAAGAATCAAAGCTAGCATTTAGGTTAGCTGATAGCCATCAGATACAGCCACATATTGAATGTGTGCCCAAGATCAGGATACTATCAGGAGAGCCAGTTGGTGTAGTAGTTAAGTGCGTGGACTCTTATCTGGGAGAACCGGGTTTGATTCCCCACTCCTCCACTTGCACCTGCTGGAATGGCCTTGGCTCAGCCATAGCTCTGGCAGAGGTTGTCCTTGAAAGGGCAGCTGCTGTGAGAGCCCTCTCCAGCCCCACCCACCTCACAGGGTGTCTGTTGTGGGGGGAGAAGAGGTTGTTGTAAGCTGCTCTGAGTCTCTGATTCAGAGAGAAGGGCGGGGTATAAATCTGCAATTCTTCTTCTTCTATATTTTGAGGGTTAACCAGAAAAAAGCACAAAGGAAAAAATCCTGAAGAAAAAAGCCCACTGACATAAATGCTCACAGGAAAAAAGCCCACATGGAAACATGCCCACATGGAAATAAACCCACATGGAAAGAATCCCACATGGAAAAAAGCCCATACTGAAAGAAGCCCACATGGAAAAAAGCACCCATGGAAAAATATGTAAAGCACCATAGATGTTTATAATTGCAGATAACCATTAATAATATTTTGTTGTTATTTTAGGATTAAAATAAGTGCTATTCACATGCAACAAAAAGTGTCCATTTTGTTATTTTTATATTGTTATTTTAGGATTAAAATATGTCATATTTTCATGCAACAAGAAGTGACCATTTTGTTATCAATGTACTTTATTAAGAAGGAAAAACAATAATAACAGAAATTAAACTCTACATAGAAATATATTTAAATAAAATTAAATACTTTAACTTTATTCATTTACAATTTGTCAAACTTTTCAATGTTAATTACATTGTGATACACCCAGTGACCATGACAAAAGACTATCTAACCCTAATAATAAAAGCAACAATTATTTAACAACAATAATAATAACTCAGATATAATTCCTCTTTGCAAAGTAGGCAGTCTCTTTAAGCAACTAAGTTTATCGTCCACCTGCTGATATTGCTGCACAGAAGTGGCAACCATGTCATGCAGGTGCCTCATATTTCCTCTTTTTCACCTCTAGGCAACCTGCCTGTGCATTAGCCAGTGTTAGTTTGTGACAAGCCAGGTCCCTCTGCAGTGCATTGAAAAGAGACCACACACTGGGATGACTGAAATGGAACAAGGAATTAACAGCACTGTGAAATCCCTCACAACAGTTTATAGTCTTTGGTAACCATTCCAGGGTTACATCATGATGATTCCATATGCTAATAGGAAACTGAGGATCTTTACCTGCTGCACTCTCAATATATGTCTGGAAATGTGGCAACAAGCTCACCAAAACCGGTTCTCACATCATTGATTGGGACAAAGGCTAATGCAGCAAGAGATTTCAGTGTAATTTTTTGTTCATATTAGTTTTATATTCAGTCTTCAAGCCAACACTGTTGCTTTTCCTAATGAGACTCTGACACAGGTGAAAATAACACCCTTTAGCCTCAGCGTGTGGAAAGGCAATTCTCACTGCATTCATACAAGCCTTCTCAAAATCCACTAAAACCTTTTGAGGTGACAGATCTGGAATCAATAGCTTCATTATTTCAAACGTTCTATTATAGGTGTCCATGTTCTTTTTTTGAAGTAAAATGTAAATACATGGTGGATATGAATTTACCCACCTTGGCATGCCATGTGTACAGCTGGTAAAACATATTTGGCACTTTATCAAAGGTGCCATCTCCATAGATGGTATCTTTGTTTAATTCAAGCATAAGATCTCTATCACCTAAAACTAGAATTCTGTGTGGATTTTGTGAAGTATCAGTTGCCTATACTTTTCAGGAATGTCAAAATGTATGGTTTTTGGGTTAGGCAAATTACTGCCTCGTCTGTGATAGCGTCTCTTTCTTAAATAGCAGAAGTAGTTAAGGCCTCATAGATTTAAGAAGCTAACCAGGACTGACATGGCAAGTATCTGGAAGGAAGAAATCAATAAACATAGTTGGAATTATTTGAAAAAAAATGGTATAATGGAGAATTGATCCATGGGTATCTCAGGCTCTGGGGGGGGGGCTGCTTTTGGAGGTAGATGCACCAAATTTGCAGCATAGCATCCAGTGCCTCTCCCCAAAATACCCTCCAAGTTTCAGAAGGATTGAACCAGGGGGTCCAATTCTATGAGCCCCAAAAGAAGGTGCTCCTATCCATTATTTCCTATGGAGGTAAGGCATTTAAAAGGAGCGTGGTCCCTTTAGATGTGATGGCAAGAACTCTCTTTGGAGTTCAGTTGTGCTTGTCACAACCTTGCTCCTGGCTCCACCCCCAAAGTTCCCAGATATTTCTTGAATTGGACTTGACAACCCTATTCCATGTGGACTTCTTTCAGTATGGGCTTTTTTCCATGAGGGCTTCTCTCCACGGGGTCTTTTTTCCTGTGAGCATTTATGTCCATGGGGTTTTTCTTTGGGCATTTTCCTTTATGCTTTTTTCCTAGATTGAACTGTCTGTGGGTGGCATCACTCTAGGAATTTGTTGCAGTTGTCTCTTGGCTTTAAAAAAGCCACCCTAGAAAGAGGCACACTGCAGCAATCAGACTGTGCCCAACACAGGCCACATACATGCTTAAAGGAGTGTTCATACTGCTCCTGCACATGTGCAGCATGTGCATGGTGTGCCTCGGCCTTTCAGACAGCCTGGGGAAATGTATTACAAAAGTGCTTCAGTGATATGCCATTGGGATGTACCTTTGGCTATTTATATTTGGCTATTTAATAACACTGGCAGGGGTCAAATAATGGGGGGAGGGGTGGGGGAAAAGTAAGATATGGGGTAGATAATTTTTTCTTTTTAAGTTGTAAGATATTGATATAGATTTGCTACCATATGTTGCCAATAAAAATTGTTTATACAAAAAAAAAGTCTCAGCCAAGGCCAGGGCTTTTTCTGATGTGGCCCCAGCCTGGTGGAACATGCTCCCAGTTGAGGTCCAGGCTCTGTGGGACTTATCGCTATTCCACAGAACCTGTAAAATGGAGCTATTCCACCAGGCCTTTGGCTGAGGTTACAGGTGTTCAGTAAGATACCTGGCCTCCCTACTGAAGTTGAAGGTACTATCTTATAAGGCCCAGATTAGACAATCTTAGAGGCCTAGAGGTGCCAGTCTGGAAACCATGTATATGGATCTGCTGTTATGCTGTTTTAGTTGTTTATAATATTTGATCTTTTAAATCCTGCTGTAATCTGCCCAGAGCCTGCTTATGGGGAGGGCAGAATATAAACTGAAATAATAAATAGATAAATGGTTAGCTTGTGCCCACATTCATGTCCTTGTAATGTACAGCATGGGCCTGAGGGAGATGTTCTGCCTTTAGCTTTTAGGTAGCAAGTCCAGCAGTTGATTCAGTTATACAGACATAGAATCATATTTCTTTTTCTAGACTACTCCTGGCGGTGACAAGAGCACATATAAGAATCTCAGCATTCCAATTGTAGTTATGTCTTATGTGGATGTTTTTGACATTAGTAAGGTAAGTACTTTTCAAAATTACTTGCTTTTTATTACTAAAGATACCAGTTGGTGTAAAATACTTGATTTTGGTTTCATAATCAGGAGCCTCTCTCAACCTTTCTCCAATCCTGCCCCCCCCAGTGTTTTATTAGGTTAAATGCAGCTAGATGCATATGCTTCTTACTCCCCTCCCCCTTGTTTCTGATTACCAGAGTGTGGGTTTTGTGGCACATTATTTTGATACCTTATGAAAATGTCCTCTAAGGGTGTTTCTTCAATTTACAGCTGTGTGTCAAGTTCAGTGTAGTAACTTGTTTTCCTCCACGCTGGTCTTTTTCATAAAATTAAAAGCATAATGCATGAAATAACTAAGACTCACACAAACATATATATCACTTCAACCAAATATGTTAACAGTATCTAATGGCTGACTTTTTATCTTTCAAAAGCTTCTGAGTTTACTCGCTGAGTCGCTCTGCCACAATGCTGCTTGGAGAAGACATTAAAAGAGAACGCGGTCTCTTTAAATGCGTTCTCTAAGCCCCACTGCTGGCACCAGCGTGTCTGCTGATGTGAACCTGGGAGGGTTGTGGGAGGTTCATGGCAGTGGAATGGCATGAACCTTGGTTCGCGAACCCACAAACGGGCCATGATCGTCTTGAAATTAAGTTCATGGTGAGGTTTGTGCTCATCCTTACTCGTGACTGGCATAGCAGTGTGTAAGCAAACTGTTCACAGACTGGTAAAGTTTGTGAACTTATTTACAAGGCTGCATTAGTGGCACAACCCCAGAACCATGGCAAAGCCCTGTAGTCATCATTTCTTAAAATCTTCAGTTTGGTTTGTTTTCCTAAATTACCTGGTTCAGTGTAGCTGTGCACAGTATTCAGATTTGGAAGGTAGGAGCTTTCTGTTACTTGACCAGAAGTTTCTATTTTATCTTTGAAATGCCAATAAAGGTCAGTCTGTCTGTCATAAATTTCTGAATGCCAGCCTTTCTGCTGTTAATTCCACCCCTCCTAACAGATGCATTTATCATTTCCAGAGTCTTGGAAATAATGTTAATGTGACACTATACTCACCACCTTCGCGAGAGTTTGACTTCAGTATGGTGATTATATTTCTAATTGCTGTGCTCACTGTGGCAGTGGGAGGCTTTTGGAGTGGAATGGAAGAGCTGTAAGTTATTCCAAATGCTTCTTTTTTAAAAAAACAAACCCTTTTTTTCAAATTAAGCATAACAAACTACTATGTCTTGCTACACTGTACCTGTATAATTTGAACAGTTCTGCTTTTTCTGCTTATCCTCACAGAGAGGAACTGAAGGCAGCTGCAAGCTCTGAAAACCCAGGAGTTTCAAGGAAGAATTCAGAAACTATCCTTTTTGGCCCTGTGAAAATTATCATATTTGTTGTCTTCTCTTGCATCATGTTAGTCTTGATGTACTATTTCTACATATGGCTAGGTAAGAAGACGTTTGGACTTGCTTAGTTTCACTTTTCAATTTAAACATACTTTCCCAGGCCTGGTTTTTACAGATGAGGTAAACCAGCAGCTTTGCAACTTGGGCTGGGGGAAAGGGCTCTCCCAGTTGTTTGCTGTACAGTGGGATTTTATCCTCATGAACACACAAAACTACCTTGTACTGAGCTAGCCCATTGGTCCATCAAAGTCAATTTTGCAGTATTGCCTCCTTGGAAAGGCAGTGGCTCTCCAGGGTCTCAGAAAGAGGTCTTTTCCCATCACTTATGATTTGGAGATGCCAGAAATAAAACCTTTGACCTTCTGCATGCAAACAAGATGCTCCACCACTAAGTCGCAGCTCCTCCCCACAGAAAACTCTTCTGGTGAAAAGAAGAATTGCAGATTTATATCCCACCTCTCTGAATCAGAGACTCAGAGCGGCTTAAAATCTCCAATATCTTCTCCCTCCGCAACAGACACCCTGTGAGGTGGGTGGGGCTGAGAGGGCTCTCACAGCAGCTGCCCTTTCAAGGACAACTCCTGCGATAGCTATGGCTGACCCAAGGCCATTCCAGCAGGTGCAAGTGGAGGAGTGGGGAATCAAACCTGGTTCTCCCAAATAAGAGTCCACGCACTTAACTACTACACCAACTGGCTCTCCTGATAGTAACCTGATCTTGGGCACACATTCAATATGTGGCTGTATCTGATGGCTATCAGCCAACCTAAATGCTAGCTTAACCACTACCCCAAACTGGCAGCTCAAGTACTCTTGCACAAGCTTCACTTGTGCAGCAGTTTGAAGAAGTTAAAAAAAAAAAAACCTAGGAATTTTCTTCCTCTGCTCATGATATTCCTGCTTAGCAGAGGTGAAAGAAATTTAAGCTTCTGTGCAACTGTCTGTGCAACAGGGATTTCTTGGTTGTTCTGAGGTTGTTCTGACAAGATTTAAAAAAGGACAGCAGTAATTTTCAACCTGCTGTTTCTTTTCACTTACCAGCTCAGGTGAGAGGCACTTTGACCCCTCTCTGGAGTTTCCTCCATATGCCTGAGGTCTTATCTCGGAGCTGGAGAAGAGACGGCAAAGCTAGAACACCCTTTCTTATCTTCTCTAACCACAGTGCAAAGGAGAAAAGACTCAGCCCTGGGAAGAGGAAGGGTTTTTATCTAATTTGGCCTAAAAATTTATGTAACCTATAAGAGGGGGGAGGGAACTCTACCATTTCTTACCATCTCTACACTCCAGCGCATACAAGAGAAGTTCCTGCCCTATGCACTGTATCTGAAAACTTGGGGGGAGGGAGGGGGTTGGTTGAATAGAAAGCCAGTTAGTGAGCCAAACTAGTATTTGTAGACACTTCCCTGAAAAAGAAGCCTTTTTATTTTCTTTTTGAATAGCAAGATGAAAATATTTGACATGAGTACAGCAAAAGTAAATATGTGAATACAGCAGTGGCTTCCACTGTAAACACGGTCACTAGGATGTGAGGCCTGCTGACCACAGTGGTATTCTCTTCTGAGCAAACATGTTTGGGATGATTAACTTGAATAGATATGAATTCTTAATGACACATAAACTTATGACTGCATTGTAGCTTTTTTACCAATTTATTTATTCTTGTTTCCCCCTTAGTTTATGTCATTATTGCTATTTTCTGCTTGGGATCTGCAACAAGCTTGTACTGCTGTCTCGCTGTACTAATACAGAAAATACCTTTTGGACGATGCAGGTATTGTGTCTTTGTGTAATTTTTAATGGGTTTATTACTAATCACAGTGAAAGTATATCTGTGGTCTAAGAAATGATTGTAAACATATATTTGGGTTATGCTTACCTCTGCAGATTCTACAGTTGTACAGAAAAGAGAGAACTGTCTTGCCTGACTATGCTTCTGTCTATTTCTTTTCTTGTTCTCTCTACAGGCTGTAGTTCATTTTGTAATTTTTCGGAAGATCTTTAAAGATATAATCCACCTTTTTTGTGTGTGGTACATAGGGACGTGTCATAATTGATCATAAACAGAACTAACCCTAGCCATCTAGGTTTTTCTTTAGACTTAAAACTATATTTTAAAATTCATAGGACACAGTGACTAATCACTGGCCATCTGTTGCGGTGATTCACATATGGTGAGCCTGAGAGCATAGATATCCTAGGAACTTTGTAGAACCTTGTAAAGCTCTCTCAATGAGACAAGCTATTAAATATTTGGGAACTACTTTTGGGAACTACTACTATTAAATATTTGGGAACTACTACCTTTTGGGAACTACTACTCTTAAATTCCTTCCATAATGCAATTGTTCATTGTCACATGAACCTTCAAATTTTAGCTCTTGGTTTGCTATATGTGCAAGCTAGTAATAATGTAAAACAGTAGCCGCTGTGGCTTGTGTTCAGTTTAGTTTGAGAAAAAACATCACACATCTCAGACTTGAGAGTTCCTAGTTTCCAGTAGCATACAGGGTGCTTTCCTGCTCTGATGGTTGTATTCCCAGTCTGGATGCCTTTCCTTTGCTGAAAACGTATGCATTTCATTAATGATAATTAACATACTTCAAAATATTTTGTGAATTTTGTGTGAATTTCTGTTTGCACAACCACAAAAGGTGGATCACCTTAAGATCAGCCAAGTGGTAGCCCTTAGTGATCTCTATAATTACTAATAATGTATATAATTTCAGAGTAACTTACTGGAGTGCAGAAATCTTACTAGAGAAAATTGCTCTGGATGACACCTATATAACTGAGCATTGTTCTGTGCAATCCTATACAGAGTTACACCCTTCTAACTCTAAGTCTGGGGCTGTGATGTATTCTTGGTGCTTGGGACAGTGTTGCTGTGGGGCAGTGTTGCTCTGTAGTCTTGGTGCTTGTGGGACAAAAGTGGAAGGGCTTCTGCTTGTGGACCTCCTGATGGCACCTGGGTTTTGGCTACTGTGTGACACAGAGTGTTGGACTTCATGGGCCATTGGCCTGATCCAATATGGCTTCTCTTACGTTCTTACTATGCTCTTACTCACTTAACTTTGGAGAATTTGGAAGGGCGTAATTCTGATTAGGCTTGCACTGTTTGGTGGCTTTGGAAGAATTGTGTGCCGTATTTATGGCAAAATTTGTGATGTGAGGTTATTGTTTAGGCTTGCCTGCTGCAACACAACCTTTGAAGTGAGGCTCATTTTCCTTGCTGGATTTTGCGTAGCGGTAGCTGCAGTTTGGGTAGTGTTTCGGAATGAAAACAGGTAGGTGAAGAATTCCAAGATTCAGAACTTAAATGATAAATGCCTTTTTAAAACACTTAGGCCAAGATGTGGGCTGCACAGGCATAGAGGTTTTCAGCCTTTCCTTTCTGTCACCCTTCCCTGGCTGGTCCTCAAAGGCTGCCACTAAAGCCTGAGATATCCCCTTAATGTAGCTTAAGAAGTTGCTGCCTGAAAATGGTGCCTTCGTGGAAGTTTTTCTCACCTGTGAATGGACCCCTTTGAATCCCAGTCTTCAGTGCTCTTCTCAGCAGAGTTACACCCTTCTAAGCTTGTTGACTTTGATGGACTTAGATTGGTGTAACTCTATTTAAGGTTGGCACTGTTACTCTAGCAAATGTATGCAGCATTTTATTATTTTTTAAAACATGTATAAAATTCATTTTTTATTTTAGCTGGGCTTGGATTTTACAAGATATCTTGGGAATTGCTTTCTGCCTGAACTTTATTAAAGTTCTCAAAATACCCAACTTCAAGGTATAGTAAACTGTTTACCTAGCTAAAATATATATTAAATATTACAACTTCCAGACAAGTACCAATGTTGTTCTGCTGTAATGAAAACAAAAACAAAGTCTTGTGACACCCTTAAAAAGCTAGAACATTTTTGTGTTTGTTTAGCATCTGAGAACATAAGCTGTGGCACATGAAAGCTGAAGCCAAATACTGTTAAAAGATGAACCAGTTCCCACTGAACTCTGTATGTAGAAAAGGGGCCATACAGGCTATATCTCGTCCAACCCCCCCCCCCCCCCCCGCTCAATGCAGGATCAGCCTAGAGCATCCCTGACAAGTCCTTGACCAACCACTGCTTGAAGGCTGCCAAAGATGGAGTGTTTACCACCTCCCTAGGCAGCTTATTCCATTGCTGAACTAATCTTAATATAGAAATGTTTTTGCAAATATCTCTCCCCCCCAAGAAATTCAATATGTACACCGAAAATTAAAAATTGTTGCTAAATGTTTTCTATACTCTGTGTGTGAGCCGAATTTAAAATTATTGGGATAACAGCTACCATTTCAAAAGAGGTACATTTTTAGCCCCAAATATGAGTTTAGAAAGGTATAGGAGATCATAATCAGGAAATCAGTAAAGAGAAGCCCAAATATTAGTAAGCTGTTGTTTACTTATTTTAATTGTGTGTGTTATATTATTCTAAAGCATTAAAGATTATTCAGTTATCATAAGTAAGTAAAATAATAACATTCTTTTTTGTTCTCTAGTTATGTGTTCTTCTCCTAGGTCTTCTCCTTGTCTATGATGTATTTTTTGTCTTCATCACACCATACCTCACTAAAGTAAGTACATGGGTTAATAACATGCTGATGTTTTACATATTTAAATCAGCAGTGCTCATTTTTTAATAATGAAGGTATAATGAAAGAACTGATTGGGGAAAAAACATAAGGTGAGTTCTAGATTAAAGGTAGATAGTGATGTTCAGAAGTGATGAGACTGCAGTTAAATACACATTTAGAGGGTCATAAGAGAACAGGAACTAAGTACTATTTCACCATGACAGTACTAACTGATACTTTAATATTGGTAAACCAGGTTGACCTCCACAAATCTGTTCATGGCAATACTAGAGTAAAAAAGTCAGACAGCGAAGTGTAATCTTAACTTGGGAAGAAAATAGCATAATGTTGTGATGCAGAATAGCCTCTGCCACAAAGTTGCCAGCGGAAGTCAAACATTTTTAACTGACTATGAAATGTATGCAGCTAGCTACTCCCTGTATATTGATTAATAAATAAATTAACATTTGGGCTGAAGTTTAAAGTAGTGGGATGCAGTGTTGCTTTGCTTTGTACTTTTGAAACACCGAAGTCTGAATGGATATTAGCCTCGTACCCTGTTTTAGTTCTGATGTGCATGGGCCTTTCCCCATGTTTTGATTCCTCTGCATCAGAGAAGGTTATATTAAATTTGTAGTTTGTAGTTTCAGATTGTACTTAAGGTTGCCAGGCGACCACCCAGAAGCTTTAGGCATGGGGCGAAGGGTACTACCATAGAGTTTGGGGGATATTCCAGAGAACCAGATGATGTCATTTCCACCTGCACAGTCCTCCCACTGACCTGGATGCAAGGGTATATGGGAGGGCTGGACCAGAGAAATAGCAAAGCTATCGTTGTACCACAACATATTGTGAACATAAAGTTCTTAGATTTAAAAAAAAGAAAATAATATATTTTGCAGTTGCTGCTGTAAAAAGAAAAAAGGCAGCAATCAAATGAAACCCTGCTTTTTAAAAAGGAGAGTGTTTTAGCCCTGACCTGAATAACCCAGGCTAACCTGATCCTCTCAGATCTTGGAAGCTAAGCAGGGTCAGCCCTGGCTAGTATTTGGAAGCGCGACCTCATACCAGGGCCATGACACAGAGGCAATGGCAAACCACCTCTGAAACATCTCTTGCCTTTAAAAAACCAAGTCTAGCTCACCACCTAGTGGTGCATAATGCTAAACTAGAGCTTCCGGCTGCCAGACAATCTTAGGATCTCCTAGCTATACTGCACACACTGCCATATGATAATTAAAGTCTGCTCAGCACATTTTGTTGGATTATCATATCAAGCATCATTTTACATTTCTTGGGGAATGTACTAATAGAAGTATACTGTAAGAAAAGCATATACAGCTTTTTATGTTTAATAATATGGAAGTTTAATGTTTATAATAAATAAATGATTCCATATTAAAGTATTTCTTTTCAATTTCAGAGTGGGGAAAGTATAATGGTTGAAGTTGCAGCAGGTCCTTTTAAAAACAGTGAAAAGGTAGGCATTATACTCCTAAAAATTAAGTAATTTTTATACATACTATTAAGCATTTCAGTAACTGAATTTTCATAGCTGCACGTAGTGTATATTAACACATCATTCAGCTAAAAGTTTTGCACTTTTAAGGTCTCTGTTGCTTCAGTAAGAGTGCATTTAAGCACATTCTTTAATATTTTCCATTAAAAATAGGATGTCCAAGTGCTTGACTTTGGCTGGATCATGCCCTAGGTATAACTTGCAGTAAATAGGTATAACTTGCTCTCAAAATGTAGCCATATTTTCTCCTTTTAAAAAGTATTAAATGCTTGTTGACTTGGGTTTGATCCTAGAATTATGGAAACTTGGTGGAAGCCTCTGCTGAGCGGTCAGCTCCTCATGAGAAAGTAAGGATTGTATTTCAGATATGTTCACTGGATTTTAAATCATATCCTCTGAAAAATAGTAGCCTTTGGGGGAAAATCTGATATTCTCTGCCTCCAAATTTATTTCTTCAGGGCTTAAATCTCAGTATTGGCCAACAGTTATTGTTTTAAAGCAGACTAAAATTCAGATCTTCCTTTCTCAGCATGTAGTGTGTTTCATGAATGTTTTCTGTGCATAGTGTCTGTATATCAAACACATGCAGTTTTCTCTTGGCTTATCCACTTGGATAATATATTGCACACTCAGCATCTTGGTTCCTGATTTCTTAATTCAGGGCCCTCGTAATCTGAAGTTCTGCATAAAGTAAATAGTTTTGATAAAAAATATTTAAATCTTTCTTTCTCAAATGTCCTTTGGGTTGGACTTACGTGGGGCTTTGCAACATTGTTTTACAGTTGCCAGTGGTCATGAGGGTGCCCAGGTTCCAATTCTGTACACCGAAGATATGTGGCATGCAGTTTTCGTTACTTGGGTTTGGTGACATTATTTTACCAGGTAGTTCTTTCTTTTAAAAAAACAACCAGCAAGATTTGCAGTGCCATCCTAAGCAGAGTTACATCCTTCATTCTCTGCATTTTGGGTGGTTGTCACTGGAAACAAAGGGCAAGTCTTCCAGTAGAGGAGTGAACGGGAAAAATGAGAGGATTTGTAGGTGCAAATCAAACTTTGTTTTTACATAAATAACAAGATATACTTCAAATAGGCTAGTATTAGAGGAGGTCACTGTGAAGTTTATTACTTCATTATCATTTAACTTGAAGATTTTTTTTTGTTGTTCTTTGTACATTGTACTAATTGGCTATCTAAAAGTTTTTAAAATGTTGTGATTGTTAACTTGCAATTTAACTCTGCAAAATTTGTGTTACTTTGCTAAAAATAAGAGTCAATAAAATATTAAAATACAGTAATTAAGATTCCCAAAGCTTATAATATTGTGCAGCCATGGGTCATTAATGGATACAAATTGGGAGCCTTGAATGTTACTAGTCTTGCTTATATTTGTATGAGGGGCCAAAGGAGGTGTCACGACTCAGAGGGGTCTTACCAAGTGCTGCCACCACTCTGGGTTAAGGGTTCCCCTTGAGAAGGCCCAGAGTACCCTCCCAAGCCCTTCCAGCCTCCTGTAGCTTAGGCCAAATAATAGGGGTGAGGAGGACCAGGCAGAGTGAACAACAACAACAAAAAGGTTTATTTCAGTGCAATATAAATGAACAAGGAGCAATAAAATAGTAAAAAGGTGAAGGGAAAATAAATGCCCTAACACGTCTGAATTTACTGTCCCTACTGTCTCAGTCTTACCTAGCCTACTCACCCTTCCTCTAAGGGTGAGGGTCTCTTCCTGGCAGCAACTCTTCATCAGCTCTGCCTCCTAGGAAAAGAACACACCCTGCCTGGGCTTGGCCTTTATATATTCTCTTCCCAGGTCCCACCCCTCTCAGTAGGGATTGTAAGTTCAGACATGTTAGGGCATTTGTTTATTTTCCCTTCACCCTTTTACTGTTTTATTGCACTGAAATAAACCTTTTTGTTGTTGTTATCTGCCTGGTCCTCACGCTTATTATTTGGCCTAAGCTACAGGAGGCCTGAAGGGCTTGGGAGGGTACTCTGGACCTTCTCAAGGGGGGAACCCTTAACCCAGAATGGTGGCAGCACTTGGTAAGACCCCCCTGAGTCGTGACAGGAGGTCACAGCAACACAGCCAGAGGAGATTTTCACTGAATGGTTGTGTGCAGGGCTTTTTTTGTAGAAAAAGCCCAGCAGGAACTCATTTGTCTATTAGGCCATACTCCCTGACATCACCATGGTTTCACACAGGCCTTTTCCATAGAAAAAGCCCAACAGGAACTCATTTGCATATTAGGCCACACCCCCTGACACCAAGCCAGCCGTAACTGACATCAAGCCAGCTGGAACTGCATTCCTGTGCGTTCCTGCTTTAAAAAAAAAAAAAAAGGCCTCGTTGTGTGTGCCCTGAAGACTCATCAGTACAGACAAGAAAATCAGAATTTCTGAAAAATCCCAATACCGTAGAATTTGGATCCAGGATTTTTTGGAAATCCCGTTTTGGGGGGTGGGATCAATAGACCTGAAAAGAAAAAATACTTGTTTTTAAGCCACCCATGGGCAGCAGAGCCCTAAGCAGATTTACAACCTTTTAAAGTCCACTGAAATCAGTGAGCTTAAAAGAGTATAACTTTGCCTAGGATTGCAGGAGTAAGCCTTACTGAATTAAATGGGGCTTATTTCTGAGTAGACCTGCATAGGATTGCTCTTGCAGTCTCTGTAGAAATTCATCTCTTATCATTATTTTCATGTTTTTATTTCCTACCTGTCAAATCTTGTTTGTGCCTTTTTATTTTAGGTGTCCTGGTGGCCTATTGTCACAGGTTTGATGTTCAGACAAGCTCTTCCTCTGTGTACTATATTTCCTGCTGTATAGGTAAACAGCACTAATACTGCCCTCTTTTTTTACAATGCTGGTACATTTATGACAATTCCAATGAGCATAAAGATGTCTGTCATTTAGTGTATTCTTATTGTTTGTCCTTCACACAGGCTATGCTGTTGGCATGTTGCTCACGTTTGTGGTTCTGTCACTGATGAAGATGCCGCAACCAGCCCTTCTTTGGTTGGTGCCGTGCATCCTTATCACCAGTGCGCTAGTGGCTTGGAAGCGCAAAGAGATGAAAAAGTTCTGGGAAGGCAACAGTTATCAGGTAAGCCAAGTATAGTCAATCTGCACACAAGTAGCTGTTTTCAGTGAACTGAATAGCTGATGGGTTCGCTCTTGCGCTTGGTGTTAACACAAGAATATGGGCTCTTGAAAAATAAGTAATGCAAAATCAGTGATCCAACCTTTAGTCAAAGGAGGGTATGAGATCTTTTGATCTTGTGCCCGTTGGAAAACCAGGCACCCTTCAGTACTAATGTGAGGGGTTTTTTAAAATAAGCATTTTGTAAACTGAAATTTTATTACGGTAATTTTCAATATAGCAATAAAAATACAATAACCAAAACAGTATTGTCTTAGTACATCATTCTCCTTTTAACAGTAATAAAAGAACCACAATAGCTGCTTTATTCTAAAACAGCTTTTTAAATCAGTTCCTTCCCTGTAAAGTAATGAAATAAATTTGAGATTATTTTATACTACATATACTATGATAGTGTTTTAATAATAAATGATTTAACACATACAATTTTGGGAAAGAATCTTAAAAAGTGTGATTTCTGAAAATAATAAAGAATCTGCCTTAGGGGTCTAAAAGCCATATGAATGGCAATTACAGCCATTTTTGGCCTTTTCTATATGTTGTTTTTACTCGTTTTAGAAATAATATATAAAAATTGGTTTCTTAACACCATTTAGTTCCTATGAGATTATAAAAGTTCTGTAAATCTTGTAGTTTTTCCTTCATATATCCTATGGCTTTATGTACAGTTTCAATACTTATAAATAAGTCAATTATAACATATGAACAGCTATATTTATGATGTTATTATGCAATTAAAATTAAATCAAAGTTCAAATAGTGTCTGGTATGTCATCTTTTATGTTACAATGGTGTTAACATCGCAAAAATGATCAGGTAAACTCTTATAACATCTGCTATATATAAAACTTTACTTTTCTTAAAATAACTGATAATAATAATACTTTTCTTAAAGTACGTAATAACTATGTATGAGAAACTCCCTTTGAATGGGGACGATATTAATTATATAAAAATAATAATTAATAAAAAGTTAACAAAAATACTCCCTTAACTGGAGAAATTTCAGAATCCCCCAAATGGGGGGGAAAGGGGAAATGGTTTACTGAACCCCCTATCTGAACCTAGAACCAACAGTGCAGGGCATTGATTTCCAAAAGGTATATTCACTTAATCCTTCTTCCCCTCTATCTTTTCAGGTTTAAATAACCAACAGCCTGCCAGTAGAGTTCAAAAACTAAGATATATACTGTTAACTCACAGTAGGGCTGTCAGTATTGTTTTGTGTATCATAAACTTCAATAGTTTCCTTATAACCAGTTTTTGTATAAAATTCCAAAATATATATAATCTTTACGTTATTACCCAAAAGAGATTAAAATGTGAAAAAAAGTTTTTGTTCTTATATAAGCAGTTGAAAATAGGTAATAAAAGTGGGTTGAAGGAAAATTATAAACAAAATTATAAACAAAAAGTTATTACTACCAAATATTAAGTATTAAAGCTGTATAATACAAACTTCAATGACTGATAAGCCCTTTATGTGTGTTACTATCAATTACTGTCATCTCATATTAAACCAACTGTTATAACTCCTCAGCCTTAGTCATGCATTCATGTTAGAGTTTTTAAATTCTTCTTCTTCTTCTTCTTCTTCTTCTTCTTCTTCTTCTTCTTCTTCTTCTTCTTCTTCTTCTTCTTCTTCTTCTTCTTCTTCTTCTTCTTCTTCTTCTTCTTCTTCTTCTTCTTCTTCTTCTTCTTCTTCTTCTTCTTCTTCTTCTTCTTCTTCTTCTTCTTCTTCTTCTTCTTTCAAAAGCTTTTCCTTCTCTGCAGTAGGTTTAATGTCCAATTAATTAAGCAAAGCATGCCAAAAGATGTAGTTGCTGCTCTGAGTAGCATTTGGTAGTTATATACATGAGTTTCTGATGTTGTAGTCCAATAGAGCCTTGACCAATTTCACACTAGATCTTTAATCCTGGTTTAGCCCTGTCCCCAAGCTGACATTCTACACTAAAATCATGGAATCATAGAGTTGGGTTTACTGATCCTGTGATTCTAGTGTAGAATGTCAGTTTAGGGACAAAATTAAACCAGGATTAGAGGTCTAGTGCAAAATTGGTCCTTGTCTTGAAATTGTATAGATGTCACACAGCTTAATTTTTTTTTTTTTTACAAGGCTTCTGTGAGAGATTCAGTAGGATTTGAATCTTTTTGCCAGAATGTACTAAAGATCCTCTCTTGTGTGCTTCCATGAGGATTTGGGCTCTATTTCTAAGATATAGCAGTAATATCAGAACATCTCTGGTTGGTTTTGACACACACTTGTTAGGGGACCAAGTCTAGAGAACTTACCTAAGCCAAGGCCACCCCATTTTCCAGTTCAAGGGCTTTCTCTAGCCTTGCAAACAACAAGATGCCAAGTCCCCTACAAAATCAGTGTCTTCATCCAGCCCCCTAAATGTTGAATTATAATCCTTCCATCTGTTTTCTAACATTAAAAGTCCATATATTAAGTTGTATTCTGACCTGTGTAGTGGTTGAATTGAATTTTTCCCATCTTAGGAACTTTGATTTCTGTAGCTTGCTCTGCCATCTTAGCTGTTTCCTTCAAACTGTTCACGGTTTTCTTTATCTCCACTTTTATTGGCTGGAGAGCTTCTTCCATTAATTTCTTTAAGGTTTTCTCAAAATAAGAGAGAAGGTCTTGTCTGAAGTCCATAAAGTCTTGCCGACTCAGTAAATCATTGTTCTCTGATCGTTCTCTCTGCGAGTAGTTGTCAACAGGTGCCATTTTATGATCTGCCGGGGAGCCTGTGCTGAACTTTTCATTACTTTTCCTGACAACATTTACACTTTCACTAAGTCTTTCAGAAATGACTTAAATATGTGACCTGTAAGTCTTTCCACTACTGGATGCAAGATTCTTTGGCTGCTGTGATTTAAAAGGCTTTTTAGAAGAGAATGCCGGAGAGCTCAACTATTTTTCGTCCACCATGAACGCACCATGATGCTCCACCCCGCCCCCAAACATTAGCATTTTGTATATTTTTTTCTTTTTATTTCTTTGGAGTCAATGCAGCCAGATGAGCAGAATAGATTTTGTTCCCTATTGTGAAAATGAAAAAGGCCTAGATCTCGCTGAGGTGGTGGCCTTTGCAACTTCAGACTGCTGGTGAGGGATCTGTAACTTGTTATATGTGGAGAAATCAGGATGTCTGGAAGACCCTCTAGTAGACAGAGGTTTTTTGTTTGTTTTTTTAAATGAAAGACTTGGATCGTATTGAGCCCTCCGCTGCCAAATCAGACCTTGGCTTATTGTCTGAAGTGAGAATCAGGCCAAAGGATCTGCAGTGTCTTGGGCTGTATTTATAAACAGAATTTGTTTGAAAAAGTAGTAGAATTTTCCTGGTCTCTATTCTGAGTTAATTTTTTATATGCATGTGTCAGTCAAGTGCAGTAGTTGCATGTAAAAGAAGGGGAGAAACATTAACCTCTCTCTAGCTCCATTTTTCCTCTCTCCTCCATTTTGCCCAGTCTTTCTTTCTGTTTGTTGGCCCTCCAAGGCAACTGGTATGTGAAACAAGATAGTGGTCTAATCCAGCAAGGCACCTCTCAAGTTCTTTCCCTCTCACAATTGCCCACTGCTTGATCTTTCTGCCTGATCATATTTCCCTCCAGCCACCCCTCCTCGTTAACAACCATTCCACCCTTCCCTTTACTCACCACCTCTTCCTCCTTCTGATGCCATGCCAGTTTTAGCCAGTGTAGTATGTACTCTCAATGGAGCAACACACAATGGCAACTGAGATCTCTTGAGGTGTTCTCATGAGATCTGGATGTGAAAGAACTGTTTTTTCTTTAGCATTGTCTGTACACGTAGAGATATAACTTTTACATTTTTGGTATCCCCCTCCCCACTTTTTAAGCATTTTTCTGCAAACCTGTGTTGTAGATGTATGTAGTTCTAATGTACAGTTTTAAAAATCTACATTGGGGAGCCATACCTGGCTCCTTAGTTTATAGATTACTCATCAATACAAAATGAGAATTATTTTAGTGAACATTTTGGATTTTTTAGTCCTATGAGCATATGGCATGTAATGCAGAGAGGGAATGGTTGGTGTGATGTTAGGGCTGCTGACGAGCCACCTCCTTGGCGTAGCGGAAATAAGTAGATGCATCTGATTAGGATTTGGAGAAGTCCAGTTGATTCATACAGATTTTAATGGCAGCTGAAGAACTGCAATTTCTTCCACTGTGCAATTTGTACTTCTTCTCTGGCTTCTGTGATCACTTTCCGGAGTGCAAGGATGTAAGCCAGCGTGTCTCAGAAACCACTGAAGCATGAAATATTTTAGTTCTGCATAAAGTTTTTGTCTTTGTTTGCTTACCAGAGTTGCTCTAAATACTTCAGTCTTAAGTTTTTGCTAACAAAAGACTACTCATACCTCAAGCGACAAGGTTCATTATTTGCAAGTATTATGTTGCCATGGCAGTTGTTTCATATGCAGTTCTCAATGGTTTCTTTTTTGAAGGATTAAAAATTGCTTTGAACTTTGTACCCTTGTGTCCGCTTTACTTAGTTTGGAATGAAAATTAAAACTCACAAGTTGGGAATATGATTGCACTTCAGATATTGTGCAGAGATTAATTAGATCATTTAAATTCATGCCCAGCTCCAAGAACTGTTCTTTTAATTATACTTTATTCCGTTCTTTTGCACTTATAAATTTTTACAAGACTCAGTATTTTCCTGTGTAAACCCAGTACTACTAATACAATGGATCTTTCAGTCAACCGTGTATTCTTAGGAAGGGTCAACAGTTTTGTTTGGGGAACATCATTTACACTCCGCCTTTCTCCCCATTGACCATCCAAAGTAGCTTACTTTGTTCTCCTTTCCTCCATTTTATCCTCACAACCACTATTTGAGGGTAGGTTAGGCAGAGTGTGTGCAACTGACTCAAGGTCCCCCAGTGAGCTTCCATGGCAGCATTGAGTATCCAGACTTGGATTTCCCAGATTAAAGTCTGACACCCAAACCACTACACTACACTAGTCCTTTTGTCTTTTCACTGACACAGGTTATGAGCAAACAAGATGGATGATTCTAGTATGGAATTTATGTTTTTTAGTGATACTGGTATGTTTTTAAAACTGCTGGTAGCTGCTTTGAGGATCATTGGTCATAAGACAAGATATAACTGGAAATGGCACCGAGAATTTGTCAGCCACACAGCATTGTCTGTTACTGCTCTGCTGTATCCATCTTGTGTTGTTTTGTATATCCCTAGCAGCAGCACCGTTAAGGCTAGTTGAGAGTTTCCTTACATGTTCCTAGCACCAGTCATTTCCGACTCTGGGGTGACGTTGCTTTCATACGTTTTCATGGCAGACTTTTTACGGGGTGATTTGCTATTCCTTTCCCCAGTCATCTACACCTCCCCCCCCCCCCAGCAAGCTGGGTCCTCATTTTACCGACCTCGGAAGGATGGAAGGCTGAGTCAATCTCGAGCTGGCTACCTGAAAACCCAGCTTCCGCTGGGGATCGGTCTCCGGTCGTGAGCAGAGTTTAGGACTACAGTATTGCAGCTTTAACACTCTGCGCCATGAGGCTCCTTGGATTGGATGTAAAGGAATGTAAAGGATGTAAAGGAATACCGGTGTTACCAGAGGTTTTACTGACAGCTGTTGCTAGAAAACATTTTGGTACTATTCTTGATGCAAAAATGCAAGCCAAACATTACCCCCCCCCCAATCACATGAACTTCTATGTGTTTGCTAGTCGGTGCTATCATCTAAACAAAAATTATGACCCATCTTAATGTCCAGCTCTCCTGTCTTCATAACTAGCTCACCTTTGTTTGTTTTTGGCCTAAGTTGTCAGCATAACTTTCAGGATGCACCCTGTGCTGCGTCTTGCCAGTAGGAGAGTCCAGTGTCATTAGATAATATGTCAGCGGGGAGCCAGGTTCTGCTTTTCAAACGAAAGCAGAGAAGTATTTATCTCTGGAAGCACTATGCATACTGAACTTGTATAGTATTGTCTCATAGGGCTGTCCTCGCCTTCCAAGTATATCCTCCATCCACAGAGCAGGGAACTCACTTCTGCCAGAAAATGTCTCTCCTCTAGTTACTTTTGTATTATCTTCTTTCTGCACCACTTTAAAATGGCTGTTGTCAGTGGCTTTAGAAGAATGCAGCTCTCCTTAGGATCAGATGCAATATATTTGATTATGCAAATATATTTGGCCAACAGGCAGAGTTTCAAAAAGAGTAACAAATCCATCTGAGCATCTGGGAGGGCTGCAAGCAGAGGGCAAATGGGGGGAAAGCCAGCCTGGGGCCCCTAAAGGTGTGGGGGCCTAGAGGCCAGGGCCTTCTTGGCCTAATTGTTAATCCAGCCCTGAGAGTGATTAGGAGAGGCCATATTTGCCTGCATGTGGCAAGCATGATAGTCAGATACAGGCTTTTATTGTTGGTTTTTTTGTCACCACACAAAAGGATATTAAGTCCTGGCAAGCCAGCCTCCGTTTGTAGCTTTGCCTCTTTAATGCCTCTTTCCACATGGGGGCAGCCTTGTATGGCTTCCCTGTTGTTGCTGCCAATCATGACAGGATTCCCTCAGCTTCCCTGCCCCTGTTCCCTGGCAGAGCCTGACCATGCCACCAAGGCTTTCCCAGAGTTTTTTTGGGGGTGGGGTGGGGTTTAATGTTCTAATTGGCCCTGCAGAATTTCGCAGGATCTATAAGATGGAGATGTTCTGCCAGGCTTTCAAGTAAGGACAGTGACGCTGGCACCTTATTCTACCATCCCTTTGGGCTAACCCCTCCCCACTGTAATGGAACAACAGAATTGAGAAGAATCCATCAGGGTCCCCATAAGAGGTGATATTTTATTCGGGATGGTTTAATGTTTTTAAATCAATGCATTTTTGTTGTTGCACATCGGCCAGAGCCTGGCTTTGGGCAGGATGGGATGATTAATTAAATCTAATAAAATAAATAAATAAAATAATTTGCATATCAGGTTCTCTGAATCCCCAACTTTCATTATTTAAAAATTAAATCTGTATCCTCTTTCATTGCAGAGATATGGTTATAGTTCCACACCAAAAAAGGCTTGAGTCTCACTTTTTATTTTTAAAAAATAAAAGTTGGGGGTTCAAAGAGATTGTTTTAATAGTATTCAGTTACCAGTTAAAAGCTGCACTATAGGGCTGGGGGCAAAGAAAATGGCTACTGGGTGGCCAGAAGCAGGAAAATCCAAACTTTCCTATCCACAGGGGAGCCATCCAGACTTGGCTACAGTCTTTCCCAAAACCTCACAGCAAAGCAGATTTGGGAAGGATCAGAGAAAAGCTGGGGAAGATCTGAGAGGTGCACAAATGCAACATGATCCTATAGAACTGCATATGGAAAAGGCGATGGTTATCACATGGAAGGAAGCTTCCCAGCACCTGTACTGGCTGCAAGTCCTTAACGCAGCTTACATGCAGCTGTTCTTGTGGATGCCCTTCCAGGACTTTCCTCACCCGCATGGCTTAGACAAGGAGAGACGATGTGTACTCACGGTGTTTAATGCAATGTTATACTGCATTTTGGCAGGGGAAACAAGAAATTCAGCCAACTGGCGATGTTGGTTCTAAACGTAGGGCAAAGATGGGGCTGAAAAATAAGGATTCAAGATGCAGCTGTCTTTACCTGTTTTAGGGCCAGGAGCCACAGTTCGTATTCTGAATGATGCTAAATGTATCCCTCTTTTAGACCAGGGAGTACACTGTGAACCACACAGCTGCAGGCTAAGCCTGTTTACGCTCTGCACTGACCCATGAGATTAGTGTGCTTCGGCCCTGAATGCAGAATATGACACAAGTCCACTCAATTTTTGTACTTTTCTTGTTCAATAATGGTATGAATCACTGTAGGCTGGAAAATGCTGGGCTCATTGAACATACATGCTTGGCTTCCAAAGTAAACAAGGGCTGGCAAACGATACCTTAAAGCATCAGAATTTTATTTTAAAAATTCCAAATGTGAGTAACGTCTTAAATCCCTCCTGTCTCACAAGCGTAGTTAACCTAAACAGCTTTTATTTTTTTGTCAGGAAAACCGCAGTCAGTCAGGTCTATACACTGAAGAAGAGCCCGTGGCAGCAGTGTAACCAAAAGACAGTCAGGGGTCGAGGTCCCAGGAAGCTTTTGAAGATCTAAAGGGCCAGACACAGGTGCGTCGTCTAAATCAGGTAGGGGTAGGAGTCCCCAGGGCAGCAACTGAAAGAGAGGAACAGGAGCTTTAGCCAGGAAACAACATCACCTGAGAGATGGAGTGGAGTAAGCCCTGAAGCTAGTGCTTTATTGGGCCTGATGAGCTCAGGTTGTCCCTTGGGATCTGTTGATAGAGAGCTCAGTCTTGAAGTGCCAGGATCACGCTGCCAGAATGGCAAAGGAATAAGAAGCCAGGCTGCTCAGAGCTCAAATTTACCCTGTGCACGCATGCACAGGGGCACCTTACAATTTCATATTACTATCCAACTACTGAATCTTACCACTTGTTTACTGGGGGAGGCATGTCTGGGGTTGTTTGTTTTTCCTACTTGCTTACAGACTTCCTGGTAAATGTATTAATAGACCATACAGCAGGCCCTTTGCATGAAGTCATTCTTGGTTGTTTTTCTTTTCCCATTAGCTTTGAGCAGACATTTGCCCACTGAAAGAAAAATAATGACCCTTATTTACTCTTAGGGCAGTTGGGAGGTGGTTTAAAAAAAAAGTGTTTTTTTTCCAACTCAGCTCTAAACTATTAGCCACTGACTTGGGGACCAGACAGCCTGATGTGCACCTTTTTGTATTTAATGTCAAACTGAAGGCGATTTAAGCATGATGGCACAATATGTGAACTGCATATTCTGTCTATACTTTAGATCAGGGGTCCCAGTGTGGTGCCTGTGGGCGCCCTGGCACCTGCTGACACCTTTTCTGGCACTCACCAAGAGTTTTTAGAAAGTAGGTGGGGCCAAGTGGGTAGGGGGTTTTGCCTGCCAAGGCTTCTGAATGGCTATTGGAGATTTGATTGGCTGGGCACATTTTTTAAAATGTTGCTTTGGCAACAGCTGCTGCTACAACACAAGAATCTTTACTGTGTGACTGAAGTAAAGCTATGACAATCATTTTGCGGCTGGCTCCGCCTCTGGCAGCAACCATTTCAGCAGCCATTTTGTGGCTGAGCCTACTATGCTGTGTCAGGATTCCAAAAGTAGGGGACCCCTATAGAAAAATCGTGAAAGGCATATGATTATCAGCTGTAAGGAAGGACATCAGAATTTTCTTTTTTTTTTTAATCCGCTTATAGCAAAACCTTATGCATATCATGGGTCTACAATTCTGTGTCCAAAAATAAAAGTTGCCAGAAAGCCCTAGGAGAGCCAGTTTGGTGTAGTGGTAAAGTGTGCGGACTCTTATCTGGGAGAACTGGGTGATTCCCCACTCCTCCACTTCCAGCTGCTGGCATGGCCTTGGGTCAGCCATAGCTCTAGCAGAGGTTGTCCTTGAAAGGGCAGCTGCTGTGGGAGCCCTCTCCAGCCCCACCCACCTCACAGGGTGTCTGTTGTGGGGGAGGAAGGTAAAGGAGATTGTGAGCCACTCTGAGACTCTTTGGAGTGGAGGGCAGGATATAAATCCAATATCATCTTCTTCTAATCTGTAGGATACATTCATTTTCATTTCCTGTTACCTACAGTTCTGGCTCTTCATCGCAACGAATACATGGAAATTATCTGCAAGGATTTTAGGGGAAGTTATTATGTGGGAGCAGGCCCCCACTTCATTAGGATCACAGCCTGTTCTATGCAGTATTACATACAGAGTTCCTGTGCTGGTGTAACTCCTAAAATATGGACTGTCCTATGTTAGTGTACTAACCTATGTTAGTGTACTAGTACTCTCACAATACAGATTTCATTTGCAAAAAGGTAACAGATAGTAAATCAGGCACACTCTTCTGTCTAAAGTAACAGGAATTAAAGGTAAAGGTAATCCCCTGTGCAAGCACCAGTCATTTCTGACTCTGGGATGATGTTGCTTTCACAATGTTTTCATGGCAGACTTTTTACGGGGTGGTTTGCCATTGCCTTCCCCAGTCATCTATACTTGATCCCCAGCAAGTTGGGTACTCATTTTACCGACCTCAGAAGGATAGAAGGCTGAGTCAACCTTGAGCCGCCTACCTGAACCCAGCTTCCGCCAGGATCGAACTCAGGTCAGAGCTTGGACTGCAGTACTGCAGTGTACCACTCTGTGCCGTGGGGCTTCTAATTTCTAACAGAAATTAGAAAGTGTAATTATGGTACTATTTACACCCAGGTGAGCAGTAAGAACAAAGTACTTCAAATTTGCAACCAAGAAAGATATTTAAGACTCTGTCCTCAGAGGAGGGTAATTTCTGCCATTTTTTCATTTTGCTTGGATGGAAGTAGTTGATCTCTTGGCCTTGATCCCTGAGGTTTTTTCACTCATTTGAATGAAAAAATGCCAGAAATTAAATTCTTAAAGTTAGGTTTTCTGATCATTTCAGAGCCTTGTAAAGCCAAAGAAATGGCTGTGATCCTGATCCATGAGTGTATTGGAGGGGGTTTTTTTGTCAGATTCCCTCCATGAAGACTTTTTTGCTTAAAAAAACGAACAAAAAAACCCTCATCAGACTTTCATAGAATCACAGAGTTGGAAGGGACCTCCAGGGTCATCTAGCCCAACCCCCTGCACAATGCAGGAATTTCACAAATACTTCTCCCCCACACCCCCAGTGACACCTGCTCCACACCCAGAAGGTGGCCCAAAAAAACCAACCCTCCAGGATCCCTGGCAAAACTGGCCTAGAGAAAAATTGCTGCCTGACCCCAAAGTGGCAAACATCATTCCCTAGGTATGTAAGAAAGGGAAATGCTGTTCACCACTTTGGGGCCAGAGAGCAAGTTTTATCCAGGGATCCTAGAGGGTTTTTTAGAAACTGTGGGACCTACCTGCACTACACTGTTAACTGGTTTTATGCTATTCTTACTGCCAAGTCTTTTCCCCTAAACTTAAAGAATCCTTCAATCAGACATTGTTTGTGGATACGGTTTTAAGTTGTTACTAATAATTCACTGTTATCTGCTGGCATGCAATGCATTGGTACTACTTGATCTTTATATCTATAAGTGTTTTCAGTGTTTTTATTGTTGTGTTGTTTTGTTAAAAATAAGAAAAACCCAATAAACAGAAATTGAAAAAAAAATCCTTCAGATAGTTAGAAAGGGAGCCGATAACTCTCTCTTGAAGATTCTTGGCTTGCTCACTGAAACGTACCTCCCTCTTCCCCTCCCTCCTAGATTACAGGTTTGACAGAAGAGCTGCTGAAAGCAAAACTCATTGGGGAACACAGTCCAAAAGGCTTGAACAGTTGCTAGCTTTTGTGGGTTTTTTCACGTTGCTGGATTACAGCTTGTGACTGTGGATGTTTTCTTTATGTCATCGAAGCTTACTTTGCTATGTGATCTCTGAACTCATCCTTGTAAGTGGCCTGGCAAGAGTAAACAAAAAAGACTTTAAACTGTTGCTTTCCATTCAGGTGATGGACCCTGCGGATTGTGCTACTACTGAAGAAAACTCCACGCTCTCCAGTGAACGATGTGGAGGAGAGTAACTGGGCACCCAAAATAATCCTATGAAGACTTTTGTATGCAAATAACAGAAAACTTGTTTGATTTTTAAATCTGAGTATTTCTTACAATTTATTACAAAAAAAATTGCCTTGTTTTTACACTTGCACATATATTTTTGTGAAAAGGATACCATTATTGACGCTATCAGAATGCTTAAAATATGCTTGTTTTTCAACTGGTGGGATATATTCCATATACCTGTGCCTTGCCTCACTGTCAAAGAGAGTTGCCTATGAAATAGTGTTTTCACATATCATCTCAGTTGCTGCCATGTATCAGGCTTCTTGACTAATATTTAAAATATTTTTTGCTGCAGGCTGGCAAGATCTAGAAGCCACTCACAGAGTTTCTGGCATTAAATGCAATATTATGCTTTGGAATATAGGCAACGATTCAACTGTATGAAACCCTGGATTGCCAGGAATTCAGAAAATGGAGGAGAGATGGGTGGTTTATTTTGCCATAACTTTGTTTCAACCCAGTTCATACACTCTCCTGTCAAGCAGCTTTATTTTTTTCCTACCCAGTTGCATGAAGACCAAGCACTTTTTATCTATCCATTTGCATACAGACTGAGCAGTTTAATAATAAGCACACACCCAGTAGATGATAACAAAGAAAACAGACATTTGTTTTTGTTTTTAAAAACAGAATTCCGGTGGTAGGGGTTCATAAATGTTGCTATGCTGTTTAGCTCCTACTTTACCAGAGGTGCAGTGAGGTCACCTGTTGCTACAAATAAAGGGCTTCCCTTTTCTGGAATTTGGAGAAAGATTTATTTTTTTTTAATCATAGTAACTCCTGTAAATGAACATATCCATGGAAGCTAAAGCCAGGCCTCCTTTTTACATTTTTCTTGCTATTATTTTGCATGTTCTTGATTACATTTTTAAGCATCTGGTAAAGAAAATAAATTATTATTGTGGATTTAAAAAAGATTTAGTAACTGACAAAATGTTTTCAGGGGTTTTTTTTTGGGGGGGGGGGAATGGAAGTACAGAAAAAGCACAAGGAATTGTGTACCAGATCTTTTAGAGCAGTAACATGTTTTAAGCCAAAGATATTGGGAACATCCTGCAAACAGCTAACTGTTAGTAGTGCCTTAGTCCAACAGCAGCAGCACCTTCCATCCCTGCTTTTTAAAATATATATTTCAGTACTAGTAGCAGAGATAGATCAATAATCCAAAGATCAGATTCCATGAGTGATACTAGTCAGACTCTTAAGTGGACCAGATTGCAAGGTGGCCTCAATTCTGCAATGAGAGGGGAAAGGGGGAGGGATGGGGCATAGTTTTCTAACCTCCTTAAGTATAGGGGCAACCCCTATGTTTTGGTAAGCAGTTTCCAGTGAGGGATCTGTCCTCTGGTGCTCACCAACCTGTACATGTGGGAGATGCCTCTGAAGTAACCACGGCTACGAAGCAGCAGTTAAATCTGGTAGCTGACTGAAAAGTGTTGCATGCCTGAGAAACTTGAAGTGACAGCCATCAAGCTGTCACATCCTAGCACCAAACATGAGGCATCTGTTTCAGGTTATTCTTTAGACAACGCAAACTACTTCAAATGCTGGCAGATAGCAAATCTGTCTAGTTTAATCTTACATTTCTAAGCCATGTCAGATTGTATTTTGGAAGGGATCCAGTGGAGGAAATATTTGGCAAAATGCTTATCAACGTATAAAGGCGTCTGTATTGCTTAAGCTTTGATGAATATTCTGGGAGTTGTACTGTAATTGATTTAGAAGATGGTAAAAAACTACAGCAGTTGCTTGGGTTATTAAAGAAATGTTAAAAGTTCGTTTAGCATCATCTACTGAGAAGCATGCTATTAATATAGTTGACTAGGACTGACTTTGGAGACTTATTAGAAATGATAAATGTTAAAAAATGCAGTTGGCTTTTTCTATTTATGAGCCTTAATAGTAATTCGGTAGTATAATGGTACAATAATTCTGGCGTTAATAATAGTGATCAGTACTGACAGCTACCCCTTTCACCTGTGGAACTTTGTAAAGTATGTTTTTTTTAAAGAATTTTAGAATTTAGAACAATATCTGATATTTAATAAACTTTTCAACAATGCTTGGAGTACTGTCCTTATGTATTCCTAGTGTAGCTTAAATGTAAAAGGCCTTATTCATACAAACAGAAAACAAGTTAGCCAGGGAACTAAACAGATGAAAGATTCTTCTATCACTACATGTTCAAAGCTAGCTTAACTAAACAGCTAGACTCCCCCCCCCCTTCCCTGGCATCTTGTTTTCCATGAGCATGGGTCCCCCCTCATGATAGAATATGACCATAAGATTTCCCCTCCCCCACCCCACCCCGTCTGAAGTGGTACAGCCTGGCAGCAGTTCTGCAGCTTATTACCTATTTGTTAATATTAAAAAGATAGTCCCCGGTGTAAGCACCAAGTCATTACCGACCCATGGGGAGACGTCACATCACAACCTTTTTGTTATGGGGTGGTTTGCCATTGCCTTCCCCAGTCATCTACATATTTCCCCCAGCAAGGTGGATGCTCATTTTACCAACCTTGGAAGGATGGAAGGCTGAGTCAATATATAGGTATACACTTTTAGGTTATATACCAAGGTACCATTCTGTGGAGGGAGCCTGTTTACTGAGGTTTCACAAAATCTGCATGCTCTGAAACAGCACTGCAACTTTATTTTCAATATACATGATTTATTTTTTCATTGTGAGACAGGAATAAACTCACAGATAAAAGTGTATGTAGCACATCGCAAACATTTTAAGAAGGCAATCTTGTTCATGGACGGACAAGATGGGGGTGGGGAATCCAACGTTCAGCCTTCCCCTACTTATACTTCTCATCTAAGGTGCTCTCTGGAAATGAACTAGGTTCATTCGGCATGTGAAGATTGTGCTGTGATTGCTCATCGAGAGTACATCCATCTTCACCAAAGAGTGAAGCACAACAAATAATGGAGCAGATACATTATAGTTCTTGTTATTCTGCAAGCCAGAGTGGTACATTAGAAAAGATACTGTTTCGAACTTGAAATTAGTGTCAGGTTACATACCTGTCACAATATCTAACTGACCTGCCTGTGTTTTGAAACAGGTTCATTTGATTACTACCTGGGCACCACTTGATCATATTGCATTTTTGATCAGGAAGCTGGAGGAGTTGAACAATGCTATTTTATTTCCTCTTTGGATTTCCAATTACAAAATCACTTCACAGGGCAAGGAACAGGTATAAGAGCACTCAACTCAGTAATTCCCAACTTGTCTTTACACAGGACTACAAGCAATACAGCTCTTGGCAGGAATGTGGAACAACTTAAAATGGAAAAAAAAACAATTGGTTTCAATGACCTTATCACCACTGCATACCAGACTTTGCAGAACTATTAAGAAAGGCTGCCACCAATGTTCCCTCTAAGCTGCAGAGTCTTGTGAGCAAAAATTCTACTTTGTGAACTACTGCATAAATTAGTTTGCTCTGGGGTCATCAATCCTGAGCTAAGACAAAAATGTGTGAGCTGGAGGCTTAAAAAGCTGTGAGCTAGCTCACGCTAATTCAGCTTAGAGGGAACACTGGCTGCTACCCATGTGTTGACTTACAGTGCTGTCTTAAGCAAGGTTACTTCCTTCTAGGCCCATAAGGTGAATGGACTTTAAATGGTGTAATTCTGCTTAGGACTGCACTGTAAAAAATATTCAGGATATGTAATCAAAATTCATTTACCATTTATTCACAAGAAGGAAACCTGCTGCTAGTGGGAATGATTTTCAGAGTATTGGAAGTTGAAAATTAAGGGCAACTGGCAACAGAATTAACACTTCAGGAGATTGCAAACAGAACTAATTTGTACTCTGAAAACTTTCTACTTTAAAAATGGAAACAAATAGCTGGTAATTTGGAAAACTATACAATATAAAAGTTTTTCCACTCTCCAAGTCGGCTGAACTTATTATTATTTAGTAGTTTTTCCATTAAGTGTTGTGAAACAGTTTTTAAAAAGTCCCATTAAGATTAGTGTGGAAGCCTTGAACAAACGAAAAGGAAGGACTTCTCTAAGATCTTCATTAATCTGAAATTAAAACAAAAAAACCTTAAAAAGACGACAGACGAGGGTTGTTTGAAAATCATTCTCTACTGATGGCCTAGGGAGAATCCAGCTTCTCTTAAAATGTCATGCAACAACTATCCTTTCTTTTTAGGGTGGTTTTTTTTCTTTGTATATCTATTTGTGTGTGTGTTTGCGTGTGTCTGCACTTGGAAGTCATGGTGACTTCTGGGGACTGACCCCTACTGGGGGCCTGGAGGATATTTAGAGAGGTGGCTGACTAGAGCCTACCCATGTCCTCCCAACTGGGTATTTCAAGGAGGTCTCCCATCCAAGTACTAACCACAGTTGACCCTGCTTAACTTCTGAGATCTGACAAGAACAGGCTTGCCCTGGCTTTTCTCTTTAGTTTTTTAACTCATCTGAGACTAGGCACATTTAAACTTAAGACATCCTCTTCTTTTGTTCTCCATATATATATGGGACACCTATACTTCTCCTAAGCTCTGAAGAGGAATCAAACTCCAAGGCCAAATCTGACGTAAATGTTGCTTTGTTGGGCCAGGCCATGTGGCCATAAATTGTAATGCCAGGTACCTCAGATACAAACTTTATAAATTACACAGGCAATGAATTACGTATATTTTTTATACAAAATAGTAACAGAAACAATTGATTCCTAGGAGTGAAAGCAATGATTTTCTGGGGAACCCACAAAAGCCCCAATAAATATATTTAAACATAAGCAAGACTAGTTTTTTCCCCAAGGGATATCATAAAAGGGATATTGTTCGTTCGTTCGATTTTAATACGGTCAATGACCAGCACAAATCAGAACAAGTTAACAAAAGCTAACAGACAAAGCTAAAATACTTACAAAATACTCAAGTATCACTTAAAATGACAATAGAGGAATAGAGTATATAAAATAACAAATAAAAATTAGCTTCAGAACATAATATATCTTTGCAAACTTTAAAAGCAATTGAAAAAAACTTCGCTTTGGCAGCACATATACTAAAATTTGAACAATACAGAGAAGATTAGCATGGCCCCTGTGCAAAGATGACATGCAAATTCGTAAAAGGGATATCTTACATTTCCATACAAATTAGTTTGATTTTTGTATATATGGCATTTTTAGGAGACAAGCTATCTTCCTTGCAAGTAAACAAAAGTTAGAGTCCAGTGGCACCTCTAAGACCAACAAAGTTTTATTCAGGGTATGAGCTTTCGTATGAGCGCACACGTCTTCAGCTCCCCACCTGGATCTTCCTTTTCATTAAATAAGGTAGTTTTTCAGCACCCCCCCCACCTCCACATATATCCAGCCTCAGCAGCTGAGCACTGCTATAATCCATCTCTCGTTCTTTGTTTCCTCTCTTCCTCCATCCTACCTATGATCACACATTGGACTCCGCCCCCCCCACGGTCCTCTGAGGTGGTCCAGGCTGTGTGACAAGCCCTGGATGACCCAGATGGCATGGTCCTGGCTCAGGAGGAGGACAGGTCTGAACCTGGCTCTCTTAGATCCTCCCATTCCCAGTTCTCATCCCTCCTGCATTTCCCACAGAAGTGGTGGGGCTGAGGGGAAGGCCTGATTAAAAGGCTGTTTCTGGAACCTCCAAAGGGTGCTTTGTGTCCTCCTGTGGCCCTGTTTCCTTCATGGGCTGAGGACAGATGGAGAAAGAGGGGGCATGGTGTTTTTTTCCCAGCCCTAGGAAAACAACTCTCCAGTTTCCCTAAACTAGTTCACTAGCCTTCAAAGGAAAAGGAAATTCTGGGTTTCTGTTTACATCAATGCATCTGTTATCTGCAAATCCTTTCTAACCTCCCTTCCAGTCTTTAGGACTTTCATTCACTAATACTTCAGTAACATTTTAGCCATGTCTTCTATGGGGCTTGTAAGGCAGAGATGTTCCACCAGGCATTTGATTGAGGATAGTGATGATTGCATCTGTCTGGCACTCCCATCCGCCCTGCTTTCCTGTGGGGCAGTGGCACTGCCATCGTTAACACCATCTTTTTAGGCTAGCTATTGTGTTTTATTAGTTTTGACATTTTAATCCTGTATCATAGTGATCCCTGGCCCGAAAGAGGTCCGGCTGTCGTCAACGAAGGCCAGGGCTTTTTCAGTCCTGGCCTCAACTTGGTGGAACGTTCTGCCAGAAGACATCAGGGCCCTGTGGATCTTTTACAGTTTCGCAGGGCCTGTAAAGCAAAGATGTTCCGCCAGGCCTTTGCACGAGGACAGCGACGGTTGCCATCCTGGCACCTTTTCCTCCCCACCCTCTCTTGGAGGGATCCCCCCACCCCTGATGTGATCCAATAACTGAATAAGAACACTTTAAAGATGCCATCAGGGTTTGTAATTTTAATGTAATTGATTATATACATGTTGCATGTTAGACCTTTATTGGCATTAATGTAAGAATACAGTATAGTTTAAAACCAACAGTAACACTATAGAATATAATAAAACCTTAAAAACCAGCAAGAGTTAAATGACATAAACTAGCTGTGAGCTATGCATGAGTAAAAGCCTCTCTGATTTGGATCGCAACCTGTAAAAAGCAAGCAACGTGAGTAGTGACAAAGTTGTGTTTCCCGTGGAGTAAAAAGCGGACCTTGGCATTGTCAGAAAGGCCTTGATGGTCGGAGAGCAGTGCATCTAGGTATCTTGCTCGTGGGCTGCTATAGAAAGAGCAGTCCAGAAGAACATGAGGGACCATTTCGATGAATCCTTGGCTACAAGGGCATCGTCTAAGATTGTGGGGGATTCTGTGGAATCTTCCGAAAAGGATGGCCGATGGTAATGCATTGAATCTAGCCAGCATGAGTGCTCTTCTTTGGTGAGGATGTTAAAAAGAGGAAATAGGGAGCTAGAAGCCCAGGAGTCTGGAATAAACCCAGGTGACTTGGGGAGCAAGATTTCTGAGCTGCCTCAGTCAGACGTTGCAACTGGATATCTAGTAGCCTACGTTTGATGGATTGAAATACCGCAGAAGCAGAGGATAGATAAAATGCATCCAAGGAAATTCCTATGGATGTAATTTTCTTTTGGATCAGGGTCAACCATTTTGATGCATTGATTATATATTATTAATAATTATTATTATTACTAATTACTAGTGTTGTACATAGCCCTGAGCCCTGCGTTGGCAGGGGAAGGCAGTTAGTGATATAACGCAATGATATAAATAAATAAATATTCAAATGGGAAAATTGGGAGCGAGGATATCTTCTCTGAAAGCTGTCAGAATACTGCCCTTCCAAGCTACACATGAAAGTGACTCCCCCAAACTATCTGATCTATCTGAAGAGCCAGTTTGGTGTAGTGGTTAAGTGTGCGGACTCTTATCTGGGAGAACCGGGTTTGATTCCCCACTCCTCCACTTGCACCTGCTAGCATGGCCTTGGGTCAGCCATGGCAGTGGTTGTCCTTGAAAGGGCAGATGCTGTGGGAGCCCTCTACAGCCCCACCCACCTCAAAGGGTGTCTGTTGTGGTGGAGGAAGGTAAAGGAGATTGTGAGCCGCTCTGAGACTCTTTGGAGTGGAGGGCGGGATATAAATCCAATATCTTCATCTTCTTCTTCAAGGAGAACAGGAATTCCTGGTTCACAGGGAGGGGCTGTGACACACTGATAGAGCATTTGCTTTGCATATGGCTAGATTCCCAGATTCAGTCTCTGGGATTTCCAGTTAAAGGTAACAGTTGTCATGAAATACCTTTCTCTGCCAATATTGAACTAGGTGCACCAATAGCATGACAATAACAACAATCCAGCAGTAGAGAACATATCAGACGTAGCACAATCAAAACAAAAACAACCCTAAAGGCTCAATAAAATCACTTCCTGCCTATACACAAAAGCCCATCTTGTCTGGATTCAGGTTTAGCTTGTCTCACCTTAGCCACTTGACTTAGCTGCTGAAGACAGTGACCTAGGGCACAGATAGTTGCTTATGGAGGCTTCTGCATGTCATCAATATGCTGGTAATGCAGAACTGGAAGTATAAAATATCCAATAACTATGAAGCCACGTAGGGTTGTTAATCCCCAGTTGGGAAACCAACAAACTGGGATCACAGTTCACATTACAGGCAATACAGGAAACAAACGTTGTGATATACTGGCTAACAATGTTTAGTAAAACCTCTAAGAATCATATAATCTTTTTTGTACATTACAACATTACAAGAAAGGTCCATTCAATGAGCACCTGGATATAGGCTCATTTCGTCAAGAAACTTCCTCAGGAGTATTCCTTCCTATTTCCTTCAGGGTTATCAGCCTCTTGTTACAATTCAGTGTTAATGCTCTCTGCAACATCTTTATTTTCTTCAAGATCTCTCTCCTGGAATAAACAATGGTAATTACAACGAAATACAACACAAAGCTGAATGGAAGTGGATAAGTCTTTAATTTTTAAATCTTAAAAATTAGTCATTTAAAATTTTAAGAATGGTTAATTGGCTCTTCATAAGCAAAGTATATCCATAACTGTATTGTCGTCTGTAGTCATAAATGTACCTGTAAAGGTAAAAGTGCAAGCACCAGTTGTTTCCGACTCGGGTGTGACATTGCATCATGACATTTTCATGGCAGACTTTTTAATGGGGTGGTTTGCCATTGCCTTCCCCAGTTATCTACACTTGCCCCCTAGCAAGCTGGGCACTCATTTTACCGACCTCGGAAGGATGGAAGGCTGAGTCAACCTTCAGTTGGCTACCTGAACCCAGCTTCCACCGGGATCGAACCCAGGTCGTGAGCAGAGCTTGGACTGCAGTACTGCAACTTTACCACTCTGCACCATGGGACTCTTACATGTATCTATAAACATATATTAATTCATGACTGTACTAACTCATGCATTGGAATATCAATATTCACTATCCCTAAGACATGCTCCTTGTATTCTTTAAGGTTTTATGTAAAATAGTATTGGTAACAAGACAGACCACAGTGGAGGGAAGCCAGGGCCTAATCTTGTCTCCCGAGTAACAAAAGAATAAGTACCAATGAAAGATGTGTATGAGTCGGAATGCAACTTTAGAGAAAGTACTGCAGCCTGAGAAATAATTCAAAGACTTTTGAGAATTAGGCAGGAGGGGTGGTGGGTCATTAACCTGTAACCTTTATTTGGATTATAAGTTTCCTTTTATATCAGTCTGGCAAGGTCAGTAGTCTTGTGTACACATGCTACAAGTGTTTCCTATATGTGTCTTCATTAAAGCTTCTTCTGCATTTACTCAATAAGTCTTGCGATAGATTCTGGGCAAAACCTTACACAGCCAACCCAACGTGTGTCTTTTCACTGCTCTTGCCACCATCATCACCCTCCTCTTCCTTATTCGGGGCTGGGCCAGTTCTGGCCCCTGGGCAGTATGTTTGACCGCCCTGACAGTTTCCAAAGTATCCTCAGAAATAGCCCTGTGTAGAGCACATTACAGTAGTCCAGTCTTGAGGTGACTGTTGTGTGAATTACGGTGGCAAGGTCCACCCCAGACAAATAGATGGCCTGGAGTAGATGGTAAAACACAGTCTTTGTCATTGAGGAGAGCAAAGACTCGAGCTACACCTCCAGACTCCTGACAGAATTGACCATAGAAAATTGGGACCCATTGCAAGGTGGTAGAAGTAACCACCTCAATGGTCTGGACTTACCCAGCCACAGGGATCAGCTTCAACTAATTCTTCCCTAGCCACTCCACCACCGCAACCAGGAAGGAGGTCAAGACTGGAATTGCAGCTGTACAAATGAACAACAACAACAAAGGGTTTCCCTCACCCAGAATTTCCTCATTTTTTTTCTCCCAGGCTTTCAGTTCTCTACACACAACTCTAAAACTCTGGATGATTTCATATAGCTACTGACAATAAATAATGCAAAGCATCGGGGATAACACTGACCCTTGTGGGAAAAGTAAGTTCCAAATAGCATATTTGGTGTCATTAATAAGCCCTCTCCGTATACACTCAGAAAAGAGCATCATTCCTCATGCACCCATCCTAATTTGTAAGGGTCCTGGAGATCTCCCATTTTTCCAACTGATTTCCAGCTGGCAGAGATCAGCTCGCCTGGAGAAAATGGCCGCTTTGAAGGGTGGACTCTATGGCATTGGACCATGCTGAGGCCCCTCCCCTCCCCAAAACCCATCCTCTCCTGGATCCACTCCCAAAGTCTCCAGGTATTTTCCAGTACAGACCTGGCAACCCTAATACGTTCATGGGATAAGTCCAGGAGGTTCCCTAAAATCTCATATATATTTAATCTCATCCCAAGGATGTCAAGCATGCAATTTTCAAAAGAACCAGTCCTTGAGTTGAAACAAAGTATGGTTTATTGATAATCCATGTGGCTCTATTAAGCTAGGTATTGGAACTGATACAGAGTAACAGTAGAGTGCATACTTAAAGATGGCACATCAAAGGTTCTCTAAACATTGCTACAAATTCTAAACAAGCCTGCATTCACGTGTGAAAGTTCACACAGTAACTTCCTTATCTCCCCTATGGTCATTCGTCCCGGGTCCAGGACTAGCCTGGGAAGCTGTCCCTGGAGGCCTTATCTTCAAAGAGCATGTGGAGAAATGCCATCTTAGTTAATGGTGGTGCTTGGTTGGGAGGGAACATGAAACTGCTAAGGCAGGCTTTGTGGCCTAGCCTTCCCTTCATTCCCTCCTCCCTTCCGGAGTTAAACCATAACCTCTAGGGGGAAAGCCTCCTAGAGGGGCAGGAAGTTCTTTTTTTTTATTGGAGTGAGGTGGGAAAAGTTCAGTTCTCAGCTGGCACTCAAGGAGAAAGGTTGTCAGTCTGTGGGCTCCTGACTGTGGGAGAGGCCTTCTCCTGAGGGAGAGGAGGAGTGGACTCCAGGCAGTCAGACCGAGGAAGTCATTCACAAGGCAGGGCAAGTTTAGACCAGGGACAGGAGGATGCGTTTAAACCCACCTTTTATTTGTCCTTCTGGTTGCTGTTCAGGTGCTGTGCTAAACTTTTACATGCAACTGCTTTTTTTTTCTCTTCTAATTAAATAGCTTTACTGTTTTGAATGCTGGCAGTCAAACTTTGTACCACATAGATCTCCAATCGCTTTAGACCACGCTGTTTTATCAAGGGGGCCCCGGGGAAAGGGGGAAGGCATGCAGTTGGATAAGGTGCCAATCCTCCAGGGGTTCCTCGAAGAAGTGCTGTGGCCTCTGTGATACCCAGGTACAGGGTGGCAGAGGACCTTGAGGCCTGGCCTCAGAGCTGGAGAGGGGGATTGGGAGTCCTGTTCCTCTCAATCCGAACCCCTGGGCTGAGCAGATGGTGGCAGCAAGCCCAAGTGGCCGGAGGAGAAATAGCTCCCACCAAAAAGGGGGGGGGGCTCGAGGAACGGGGTCTGGTAGGCAGACTGGGGCCGTTCCGTCACAGAGCAAATTCCCGCATCTGTTAGTGAAAGCGAAATAGGCATGAAAGATCTGTCTCTACTTTTCTACTTTGATGTGCTCAGGTTTAATTCAGAGTTAGTAACATCTTTATAATATATTGGTTTTATTCAAGCAATAAAAGAGAGTTTAAACCCCGTTCGGGGTACTAGACAAGGATGTCCATTATCTCCCTTGCTCTTCATTTTAACATTGGAATTCTGAATAACAAAAATAAGGGAGGATGATGGAATTAAAGGTACTAAGATCAAGGGGGAAAAGTACAAAGTACGAGCCTTTGCTGATGACTTGTTACTGATATTAGAAGACCTCATCTTTTCGATAGAACATCTGATGAAGAGATTGGAAGAATATGGAGGAATATCAGGCTTTAATCTCCAGAAAACCAAATTCTTGACCCAAAATATGACCAAGGAGGAATTGCCCAATTAGAAATGAAATCTGGCTTTAGCCATGAAAAGAAGATCAAGTATTTAGGTATTTATTTTTCAAATTACTTAAAAACCTTACAAAGAGATAATTATGACAAGATCTTAAAAGAAATGCAATTAGATTTATACAAATGGAGAGACCTACAAATTTCTTTATTGGGGAGAGTCACATCAATCAAGATGAATATACTACCAAGAATCTTGTACCTATTTCAGACGATACCAATCATTTTGTCCCAAACATTCTTTTATCAACTGAATAAATTGATTACCATTTTTATTTGGCAAAACAAAAAACCAAGAATCAAATTAAAGGTTCTACAAGACAGCAAAACACGAGGAGGGCTAGCTTTGCCTGATTGGAACACATACTATAAGGCGTGCTGTTTAGTATGGTTGACAGACTGGTTTGCACTGGAAAATAAAAGGTTATTGGTACTGGAAGGTGTAGGTTTGGTTAGAGGCTGGCACTCTTATTTGTGGTATCAGCCTCCAACAAGGAATAATATGTTTCTCAGACATGAAGTAAGAAAATCGCTATATAAAGTATGGAATGAAGTGAAAAATATGATTTATTCAAACATACCCTCTTGGCTATCACCAGTAGAAGCTTCTAGCCAACCCAATTTATATTGTTGGGAAAATAATTACAATTACGGATACCTACTAGACAAAGAGAATAACCTAAAACTGGACGACAATGTGAAATTGGATTGGTGGCTGAAGAACCAAGTTAAATCTAAGTATCAATTAGACAAGGAAATAGGATTTGTTAAAAAACCAAATGAATTTGACATGATAATTTGTGACAATCAGAAACTTATTACTAAAATCTATAATTGGCTCTTACAAATTGAAATGCAAAATGAAGTTGTTAAAGAAAGCTGGATAAAATGGTTAAAGGATTTTGGATATAGTATTGAGATGGAGGAATGGGAAAAAATTTGGAATCAAAACTTAAAATTAACCAAATCAGCAGTGTTCAAAGAAAATATATATAAGATGATGTGCTGATGGTACTTAACACCTGAAAGATTGAGTAAAATATACCCTAAGTACTCAAACAAATGTTGGAAATGCAGGAAAGCAAAGGGGTCCCTCTACCACATTTGGTGGCAGTGTGAATATGCAAAAAAATATTGGGCCCAAATTAATTTCTGGGCACAAAAATTATTAAGAATAAGGCTTCAACATACTCCAGAATTATAATTGTTGAATGTGTATAAAGGGAGTTGATCCAGACAAGAAAAAAAACTGTTGTTGTACATAATAACTGTCGCGAGAATTTTGTACGTGAAATACTGGAAAGTCTCTAAATTACCGGACAGAGATGAATTTTTACGAAAACTATTTGAAGCAGCTGAGATGGACACATTAACTGTAAGACTAAGAGGAGGTAATCTACAAGATTGTAGGAAGACTCGGGACTATTTATATGTATGGATAAAAAGCATGGAATTTACTATGAGAAAGTCGGAATTGTGTTATGGTGAAGCCCCTTAAGCTCCTTGGTTTGGAGGGATGGGTGGTGGGTCGAGTATGTTTGTGTATAGTTTATGTTTAGTTTTCTTTGTATATGGAATTGTCAAATAAAGGATTTCTTTATATTAAAAAAAAGAGCGAGATTAAACAATGCTTGACAAAGGACTCAGGACAGTTATAACAAGTAGAAGAAACAAAATCATTCTCTTTCCCTACTAAAAACTGATGGGCCTGACGACATATCTGAAATCTATGAATGAGAATAACTGTGACTTCTACAGGATTCCAGAACTCAGAATGGGATGCTGAAATGTAATATTTATATTTTTAATTAAGATGGTCCACTGGTCCACATATAGACATGAGGCATTCTTATGAATTCCCAGTGGGAATTTGTTTGCATATTAGGCCACACCCCTGACATCACCATTGTTTTGCAATGAGCCTGCCTTTGGCAGGGGAGGGCGGGATATAAGAATATATCCCACTTGTGGGAAGGGCGGGATACAAATCATAAATAAATAAATAAATAAATAAATTATTATTATTGCACAGAGCTTTGTAGAAAAAGCCCAGCAAGAACTCATTTGCATATTAGGCTAAACCCCGTCACCAAGCTGGCTGGAACTGTGTTCCTGTGCGTTCCTGCTCAAAAAAAAGCCCTGCATAGTTATATGTACATCAAGGGTTATAAAAAGTCTATTTATACAAAGAGCACTCAGGCACGTAGCCACAGAGGGGGGCGGAGGCCATGGCCCCTCTATTAAGACCCCTCTTCCCCCTGTGGGCACCTCTGTTGGAGGGTCTCCAGGGCTGCTGCTTCTCAGTGGGAATTGCATTTGCATGGAGGAAAAAAAAAACAGAGGAAAACCCCCCAAGAGATTGTTTAAAAAAATCAAAACAAAAGCAACTCACTCCAACTGGGGGTGGCTTTTTGCGCTCACTCCTGAAACTGACAAGGCAGCCGCAGGTCCCAGCGGAAGAGAGAGGTGTGTGAAATTGACAAGGTCAGCAAAGTGGGAGATTCTCTCCATCCGACAGCGTTTCTCCAAGCGCACAATATGGCCAGCGCCCCGGCAGATGCCAAACCGCTCCAGCTAGCACTGCAGGTGGGAAGTGAAGACTTTTCCTTTGTTTTCATTCGTGTTGGAGTTTGCACAAAGGGCTCCTCAAAAGGAACCCTCCGTGCAAATGGGGCCATCTGGCCCCGTGGCCCCCCACCAAATTTCTTACCTTGGAGGCCCCTCCACCCAAAATTTTCTGGCTATGGGCCTGAGAGCACTTGAACAAGGATAAAAAAAGAAATATTGGAATGCATTATTGCACAAGGGTTTTTCTTTAGAACCAAACACTGGACAAGTTCCTACAAAACAATTTAGGCTGTAAACCAATTTTTGAAGAGGAGGCAAGGTAGAAGCATCATAAAGCCAGCCATTATCAAGAATAATTTAACATGATTGTAACTGCCATATCATGTAATGACTTATCAGTTTTACCTTTCCCACGTACACACCCTCAGAATTTCTCTTGGCCTTATGTAAGTCTGACACTACAGGAAAGCACACGTAAATATGAAAGATTGGTTTTATAACATTTCAGACTGTAGGTACCTACCCAAGCTATAACCTAGTTACTACTTTGTAACCTTACTGTATTAGGAAACTGCCTGTGTGCCAATCAGATTTAAATTTAAGGTCATTACACTCCCAATATAATCTTACAAGCCTAATCACTTCACAGAAAATGGCTGAAGGCATCTTCAAGAACACAGTCATCTTGTGTCCTACATACAAAATAATAGGAAGAAATCAGTTGGGTGTCGGTAGTTAAAATGAACAGCACCTCACATAATGATGTAACTCTCACATCTGACCACACTGTAAATTTAAAAAAAAGGTTTTTAGCAAATGCGTACACCAGGGAACTTGGAAAACTTTGGCTAGTTCAAACAAAGTACATTTTGTTCTTTTGCACTGGTTTGTGGGCTGAAGTGTTAAACTTAATTTAACTATTTGTATGCCAACATTCGCCGGATTATGGAGAAAGCACGAGAATATCAGAAAAAACGTCTATTTCTGTTTCATTGACTATGCTAAAGCCTTTAATTGTGTGGATCACAACAAACTGTGGCAAGTCCTTAAAGAGATGGGAGTACCAGACCACCTCAAATGTCTCCTGAGAAACCTGTATAAGGGTCAAGAAGCAACTGTCAGAACGGGATATGGAACAACTGATGGGTTTAGAATAGGAAAAGGAGTTGGACAAGGATGTATATTGTCACCCTGTTTATTTAATTTACATGCAAAATACATCTTGAGGAATGCTGGCTTGGATGAAGCAGAAGTCGGAATTAAGATTGCTGGGAAAAACATCAACAACCTCAGATATGCAGATAACACTACTCTAATGGCAGAAAGTGAGGAGGACCTAAAGAACCTCTTGTTGAGGGTGAAAGAGAGCACAAAAATAGGCTTGAAACTCAACATCAAAAAAAACTAAGATCAGGGCATCTGGCCCCATCACACCTTGGCAAATAGAAGGGGAAGACATGGAAGTAGTGACAGACTTCACATTTCTGGGATCCAAGATCACTGCAGATGGTGACTGTAGCCATGAAATTAAAAGACGTTTGCTCCTTGGAAGGACAGCTATGCCGAACCTGGGCAGTATAATAAAAAGTAGAGACATCACCCTGCCAACAAAAGTCCATATAGTCAAAGCGATGGTATTCCCAGTAGTAATGTATGGCTGTGAGAGCTGGACCATAAGGAAGGGTCTGCACAGAAGAATAGATGCTTTTGAGCTGTGGTGCTGGAGAAGAAACTTGAGAGTCCCTTGGACCGCAAGAAGATCAAATCAGTCAGTCCTAAGGGAAATCAACCCAGACTGTTCATTGGAAGGTCAGATGCTGAAGCTGAAGCTCAAATACTTTGGCCACCAAATGAGAAGGGAGCACTCTCTGGAGAAGATCCTGATGCTAGGAAAGACAAAAGGCAAAAGAAGAAGGGGACGGCAAAAGATGAGATGGCTGGACAACATTACTGATATAACAAACACGAATTTGAGCAGACTTCGGAGGATGGTGGAAGACAGGAGGGCCTGGTGTGACTTTGTCCATGAGGTCGCAAAGAGTCAGACTCGACTGTGCGACTGAACAACAAATGTACTTACAGAAGCTTCCTTATGCTGTCAGACCTTTGTTGTGTTAGTTTAGTAGTATTTATTTGCATACATTTTAATCTAATTTTTCTAAGAAGCTCCAGGTGATGTATGACTCCCTTCCTCCATTTGGTCCATCCAACAGCAATGTTAGGCTGAGAGAATTACTTGCCCAAAGATGGATGGCAGGAAGGGCTTTGAACCCCCTGTTCCATATGGGCTTGTCCTCTGAAAGGTCTCAGGGTCAAAACAGGTAGGATGGCAAAATAGCCATGAATGGTACTTCCATGGCTTTAAAAATGTTAGTAGTAGCTGCAGGGGAGTGAGGAGGATACTCTCCCTGTAATATTATTTGAGTAATATTTTTATTTGTAAACCCCCTTGCAAGTCTCAGGTAGTCTCAATAAGACTTATTGACTTATTAAAAAGGAAGGTGGATGAAAAATGGAGTAAAATGGATAATGGAGTAAAATGGATAATAAATGGAGTATAATTGGGGAAAATATATAGGCACTGTATGGCTCAACAAGCAAATGTGTGGCCTCTTCCACTCCTCTTAAGTAGAGATGTCCCAAGCCATTTAAAGAGAACATCTTCGACAAGCCAAACAACTAGCACCCTATCTGGCCCCTCAGGACTCAGCTACAGTGATCCATGCAACAGTCACTTCCAGGCTAGACTACTGTAACTCGCTCTACGCTGGCTTGCCCTTGAGGCTGATCCGGAAGCTCCAGCTAGTGCAGAATGCGGCAGCACGATTGCTATCTGAATCGCCTGTACGGATGACCAGTCGGCTGATGTTGGACAGTTTGCACCGGCTACCAATCGAGTACCGGATCCACTTTAGGTTTTAGTACCAACATTCAAAGCCTTGCACGGCCTGGGACCGGCATACCTGTGGGACCATCTCTCCCCATATGAGCCCCGGAGGTCATTACGATCTGCCAGCCAACATCTTCTGAGCATCCCTGGCCCAAAGGTCGTCCAGCTTGCCTCGACCAGGGCCAGGGCTTTTTCGGCCCTGGCCCCGACCTGGTGGAATCAGCTCCCTATGGAGGTTTGGGCCCTCCAGAATTTGTCGCCATTCCAGAAGACCTGTAAGACGGAGCTGTTCCGCCGGGCCTATGACTGAGGCAGACGGACGTCCTGTCATTTAAATGGGCCCCCCTGCACTGATTTCTTAAAACCGATACAGTTGAGATTTGGACATCTAGGTTGGGACAAGTTCTAATCAATCTGTCCATACCATCTATGCCGCCTTAACTAATGTGAGTTGAGGCTTAATTGTCTTACCTTTAAACTGTTTAAACTGTTTTAATTGTTCTTAAACAGTTTTTGATTGTTTTATTATGTTGGAAGCTGTCCTGAGCCCATTATGGGAAAAGGCGGCCTATAAATCTACGGAAATAAATACAAATAAATAAAATACCGTTATTGGCAGTAAAGAGACTTGAATTTTCAGCATCTAATTTACTCAGTTGACTTCGGTAGGACTAACTGCTTCTGGCATGGGGACCACTTGGGAATATCCCCACCCCTCCTCTTAATATTGTACTTTGCAATGTGCTCTTGATCCTCTCCTCTGCATGTACCTTGTTCCTACAGCCACTGGAAACAAAATACTGTTCTTATTAAAGCTCTTAGTTACACACAGCAGCTTCAAAATGTGATATCTGAATTGTTCAGCAACTTTATTGGTATGAAGAAAGCCCCTTTTCCTAATTTTTTTTTCTATGTGTGTTTCTAGCACAATTGCCCCTTGTCCTCAAAACATGTTTATGTTAGGGACTTTTTTTTTTTTGCTACCAGTGGTTGCTGTATTGCAGCAAGATCAAGTTACAACTGGTTTAGTGAGCTATAAACCCACAAGATAAAGAGATACTCAGGCCTAGGACAATTTGGTTGAGATCAGCTGGAGGAGATTGTGTGTCAGCTTCATTAGCGACACAAGGAAAGCAGCATATGTAATTGCCTGAGATTAGGTGCAGGTCCTATAACCAGCTGCAGCAGGAGTTCTAAAACATTCTACCTTCCAAGAACCCTTTCCCTAATTGAGTCCTTTGCCCACAAATGCATATTATTGGGGAGGGGGGGGGGATGTATGCTTGTGTTGGGGGAGGAATTTCAAGAACCTTAATGGCACTCCCAGGAGAGAGTGGAGAGTTCTGGTGTTCCAGGACAGAGGGAAAAGCTTTATATCCGGTTGTTCTGTATCATGCACAGATCTAAAAAATCTGCTGATACTTTTTACATCATAAAAATAATCAAACATTATATATATATATATATTTTAAAGATAGCCTGTTTGTGTAGTGTAAGACTAGGAACTGGGAGAGCCAGGTTTGAATCTCTACCCTCCAGGGCCATAGCCAGGATTTTAAAAGTCAGGGGCCTTTTTTAAAAAGTCAGGGGGCCCCTTTTCCCATCCACTGTGGGGCTTGCCGCTTCTCAGAAGCTTTCTGGGGTAGGGGCAAAAGCTGGAAGATCCCTCTCGGAGGGGCGCTTTCCATCACCCCTGAAAGAGGCCTTGGTTCGACCCCTCTTGAAAAAAAGTACAGCAGATCCGGCCAAATTGGCAAACTACCGACCGGTCTCTAATTTACCATTTTTAGGTAAAATAATAGAGAGGGCAGTGGCGTCGCAGTTGCAGAGCTTTCTGGATGACGCTTCCATCCTAGACCCTTGCCAGTCCGGCTTTCGCCCGGGTTATGGGACGGAGACAGTACTGGTCGCCCTGGTAGATGATCTCCAACGGCACCTGGATCGGGGCGGTGTGGCGGTGCTGATGTTGTTAGATCTGTCGGCCGCGTTCGACACGGTCGACCATCGGCTACTGACCCGCCGCCTCGCCGATATAGGGGTGAGGGGGTCTGCCTTACAATGGCTTTCCTCCTTCCTTGAGGATCGGGGACAAAGGGTGGCAATTGGTGGCGAGCGGTCCCGGAGGCGCACACTGGATTGTGGAGTGCCTCAGGGGGCAGTTCTCTCACCAATGTTATTCAATATCTATATGCGCCCTCTTGCCCAGATTGCCAGGAGATATGGACTTGGGTGCCATCAATATGCAGATGACACCCAACTCTATCTGCTGATGGACGGCTGGCCTGACTGCGTCCCTGAGAATTTAGACTGGGCCTTGCAGGATATGGCAACGTGGTTGAGGGGGAGCGGGCTGAAACTGAATCCAGCGAAGGCAGAAGTCCTTTGCCTGGGTCGGGGCGCCCGGGAAGGGGAAATACCTCTTCCGGTCTTTGACGGGGTGCCGCTGAAAGCGGCGCACCGGGTTAGGAGTCTGGGAGTTCTACTGGAGCCTTCATTATCAATGGAGGCCCAGATTGCAGCCACTGCCAAGTCAGCCTTTTTCCACCTGAGGCGGGCAAGGCAGCTGGCTCCCTTCCTAGAGCGCCAAGATCTGGCAACGGTACTTCACGCAACGGTCACCTCGAGACTGGATTACTGTAATGCCCTCTACATGGGGCTGCCTCTGTACCGAACCCGGAAGCTGCAGCTGGTGCAGAACGCAGCAGCCAGACTGTTGCTGGGGCTCCCTAAATGGGAGCACATACAGCCTGGACTGCGCGAGCTGCACTGGCTGCCAGTTATATACCGGGTTCGTTACAAAGTGCTGGTCATTACCTTTAAAGCCCTATATGGTCGAGGACCTGTCTACCTTAGGGACCGTCTTTCCCCATATGAACCCCAGAAAGCACTGAGGTCAGCTGGAAAAAACTTGTTGACCACCCCCGGACCAAGAGAGGTGAAGCTGCAATGCACCCGCAATCGGGCCTTCTCCTCTGTAGCCCCGAACCTATGGAACCAACTTCCAGAGGAAATGCGGGCCCTGCGGGACCTTGAACAGTTCCGCAGGGCCTGCAAGACCTTCCTCTTCCGACTGGCTTTCGCTGACGAAGAAAGTAACTGCTAATGATTACCGCCATCAAAAAAGAACAAATAGCATTAGCACTTTTATCACTTAATTAATTAATTTTAAACTTATCAGAATTTTAATGTTAAATGTAACTTTGTTTTTTGTATAACTGAATGATGTTGTTAGCCGCCCTGAGCCTGCTCCGGCGGGGAGGGCGGGATACAAATAAAATTATCTATCTATCTATCTATCTATCTATCTATCTATCTATCTATCTATCTATCTATCTATCTATCTATCTATCTATCTATCTATCTATCTATCTCTGAAAGTGGCTAAGTCAAGGCAGCCAACCCTAAAACTTTGGAGTCAAGAAGGGACTGCACTTTGCATGCAAGCGGGGGGGGGGGTTCCTTCCACCTCCCTCTCCCCCACTCCAGCACTTTGCAGTCAGCAGGTCCATCCGTCCCCCCTCCCCAACCCATTCCACTGGGCTTCTGTTTCTCACTCCTCCACCTCTCTCCTCTCCACCTGATGCTTTTGCTACTGCAGTGCACTGGGCCCTGATCAGCTCTCTGAGCTCTGGCTGCCACTGATGACACTTTAGCAGCTCAGCCATGACAAAAAAGAAAAAAGCAGGCTGCCCCCCCCCCCCCCCCCGGAGGTGAGGGGGTCCTGTCTGGAAGTCAGAGGGCAGTGCCCTCACAAGCCCCCCTGTGGCTGCAGGCCTGCTACCCTCTCATGGAAACCTGCTGAGTGACCTTAGGCCAATGACACTGTCTTAGCCTAGCCTACATAGGCTATCACAAGGATAAAAAGGAGCAAGGAAAATGGCATGAAACCACTTTGGAGAGAAAGCCAGGATATTAATATAATTAATTAATATCACATACGTCTTCTGGTAGTCTTAAACAAATTGCAGCTCCATTACAAATTGGCAATAAACACGAAAGGGAAGGAGAGTGGTATGGGACCTATTCAAGAACACCCAACAGAGATACTGGGAGAACGATCCTAATCATGTCTATGCAGAATCATGTTCTAACACTGTTACTACAAGACAATCCTAAACAGAGTTATATCAGTTTATGTTGATGGAATTCAATGGGGTTGGAAGGGTATAGCTCTCCTTAGGGTTGTCTTGCCAATACTGGTTTTGCAAAGCACCAGTGCATGTACTGAGTACAGTGACACTAACAGACCATGAGTCTTTACATACCAAGTTGGTATGTCTAGGAATGCAGCCTTACAAGTGTACAGAATGCCCAAAGAACAAGATGCATATAAACCAATAATAAAAAAATGTTGTAAGGCAACTATCCTGACATGACTGTTCGTACAAAAGACCATGAGACCTTGTTCTAGTTGTAACCAACACTGGACAGGATGCTTGAGTAATCTGAACATTTGTCCTTGGCAGATCTAATCTGCAGAGACACCAAAGGTCAAAAAAGAGTGTGTGAGCTGAACAGCAGCACTTTATGACAAGTGTATTTACAAAAAGCAAACATGCAAGTTGTTAGTAATTGTGACAATTGCAGTAGGAGTAAAATTCTGTTCTGAGGTCAGGCTGACATTTCTTTCATGCCAGGTGTGGAGGGAAGAAAGGCCATCTGGTCTTTGAACTTTCTAACTTCAACCCACCTTCTCCATCGACTCTTTTGTGGAAGAAAGTGGTAGAACAGTGATATTCCTTCAGTACATTTCAAGATTGTTGAAATACAAGTCAGAATGAGCCCGTTTATGGGAAAGGTGGAATATAAATCTGCTAAAATAAAAAAAAAATATGAGCCATACTGTGAATGGTTTATTTTACCAAATATTGCTGTCTGAGGACCCTTGCCAAACTGCATTCTGGCCTCAAGTATTCACACATGCAGTTAAATAAGAATATGGCTGCTTTGCAGGGTGGGTTCTTTGGCACTGTAACCCACTGAGGTCCCTGTTCACCCCTGGCTCCATCCCCAAATATCTAGGCATTTCCTAACCTGGATTTGGCAACCCCCCATCCCCCTCCCATCCCCAGGGCGGGACCTGGAAACCTGAAACAGGAAACAGAACAGAGAGAATACCCTTTCTGTTACATTCACAAGGGATCACATGATCCCTGCATCATGCACCATGCTGACATGTGAAACTAAGGACATATGAACATATGAAGCTGCCTTATACTGAATCAGACCCTTGGTCCATCAAAGTCAGTATTGTCTACTCAGACTGATAGCGGCTCTCCAGGGTCTCAAGCTGAGGTTTTTCACGCCTCCTTGCCTGGACCCTTTTTAGTTGGAGAGGTCGGGGATTGAACCTGGGACCTTCTGCTTACCAAGCAGATGCTCTACCACTGAGTCACCATCCCTACAGTGGGTACATAGAAAAAAGGATCACCTATAGCAGGGGTGGCCAACGGTAGCTCTCCAGATGTTTTTTGCCTACAACTCCCATCAACCCCAGCCAGCATGGCCAATGGCTGCGGCTGATGGGAGTTGTAGGCAAAAAACATCTGGAGAGCTAACGTTGGCCACCCCTGAGGTATTGCTAACTCTCTTGCTTCTCTAGAAAATGGGAAGCAAAGAAATTTGGTTCTAATTCCAGCATATTATGTCATCCTTATTAAAAGTATGACTGTTGTTTGTATCATGAGGATTAGTCACAAGTTCTGTTGTCTGTTAAGGCAACCTAACTCTAGGTGGAAAACAGACTTTCCCATTCCACTGCCTGCGGATTTACATTTCATCTAATCAGCACAGGAAATTAGCTTGAGTGTACCTGATGGCCTATCTCGTGGGAAAAATTCCAGCAAAGGAGTATGATTTCCCCCCCATTTCCATTTGATTTTTCTTTACTGATGCTGTGTACCTCATTACCCTTCCAGAAGGTCTATCAGTGTGGAACTATCAGTCAACAAAAACTGACACCACAGAATTTGGGCCATAGGCATAACTATGAAAACATTCCATGCCCCCCCCCCGCCCCACCAAGCAAGATTATGTGGGTTGAAGTCAATTGTATTGTTGGTGCTTACTGGCATGCAGAAAAACTTCCTGGCACATCAGCTTGTTGGAGAATGGACATTATGTTTGTCTTCAATAAAAAGATGGCTGAAATAAACAAACAAACAAATAAAATAATTAATCTGAAATTGTGCATTTATTTATAGTCTGCCCTTCTCACTTTCTTATGGTGGATTACAAAATTAGAAAATAAATGAGAAATACTTTATGAGAAGTCAATGAATTAGAAATAAGGAGCTCTGTGATCCAGATGGCCTCACAGTGACTCCTGTGTCTCTGCATAATTTCCTGCTCTGGTCTTGCTTTCAATTAGTGAGCACATGCAATTGCTGCTTCTGCTGCACCTTTGTGATTGGAGAATCCAGATTGGATAACTGAATTGGATGCAAACAAGGTCTGCTTTCACATGGGCTTATATGAGCCCGTTTGTACATTCTGCTCTACAGGTGAGCCCCCCCCCCACTCTGTACTACCCCACCTGCAGTATGGTGGGTAGTCAGCAGTACCTTTTTAATACTGATACTCAGGAGATCCATTGCAACCCCATATATCAGGGGTGGTCAAACTTGCTTTATGTAAGAGCCACACAGAATAAATGTCATGTCTGATCACATTGGAATGTTATGCAATTTACATTTCATCCTATACTTCCTGCTTTTCATGGCCATTTGACCTCGTATTTTTTATGAAGTTGTGAGTTACTGCATAAATTAATTTGCTCTGGGGCTATTTTCCCTGTGCTAAGTTAAAATTGTGGGAGCTGGAAGGTAAAAAATTATGAGCTAGCTCACACTAACTCAGCTTAAAGGGAACGCTGCTCCGACTATTTTTCAGATCTCAAGAGCTGAGCTCTAGCCCAAGAAAACTAGAATAACATTATCGTTGGTCTTTAAAAAAAAGAGCCCCATGGTGCAGAGTGGTAAGTTGCAGTACTGCAGTCCAAGCTCTGTTCACGACCTGAGTTCTAACCTTGCAGAACCTGGGTTCAGGTAGCCAGATCAGGTTGACTCGGCCTTCCATCCTTCTGAGGTCGGTAAAATGAGTACCGGGGTAAAGTATAGATGGTTGGGGAAGGCAATGGAAAACCACCCTGTAAAAAAGTCTACCGTGAAAACGTCGTGATGCGACATCACCCCGGAGTCAGAAATGACTGGTGCTCGCACAGGGGACTACCTTTACCTGGTCTTTAAAGTCCCACTAGAATGTTGTTCAAATTCCAATCCAGTATGTTGCAGCAAAGAACTCCACAAAATCCTAAAAATGAATACTACCATGTATGTTTTGCTGTTGCAAACTAATATGACTGAATTTAAACAAGAATCTTGTGGTACTGTAAAGATTAACGGTTTTTATGACAGGTTTTTGTGAACTACAGCCTGCTTTGTCAGATCTAAAGAAACAAACAGGACTCTTATGGCTCATGCACAATAATACAACATCTAATTTGAAAATGGACACAGGTAGCAGAGCCTACAATAAACCCAGATGCCCACTTTGCTGCCACATACACCCAGACAATGCAATTGCTGGACCTAACATCAACTACACCGTCTCAATGGCTTCCAAGTCCCGCTGGAGGCATAGGGATGCCATTCTCCAGGTGGGACCTGGAGATCCCCTGGAAGTATAGCTTCTATCCAGACTACAGAGATCAATTCCTTGGAGGACTTTATGGGTGGAGCCAGGAGCAAGGGTGCGACAAGCATAATTGAACTCCAAAGGGATTTCTGGCCATCACATTTAAAGGGACCGCGCATCTTTTAAATGCCTTTCCACCATTGGAAATAATGAAAAGATAGGGGCACCTTATTTTGGGGCTCATAGAATTGGACCCCCCTGATCCAATGCTTTTGAAACTTGGAGGGTCTTTTGAGGAGAGGTATCGGATGCTATGCAGAAAATCTGGTGCTTCTACCTCAAAAAACAGCCCCCCAGAGCCCCAGATACCCGCGGATCCATTATTCTCTAGTCTCTTGTTCTGTGTGCTGTATCCTAAGCATAGCTTTGAGGTAGGACTTGAGTTTAGCCCAAGAACCTAGTTTAGACTTATCCTTCTCAACCCACATTGTAAAAGCAACAGAGCCTCTGAACATGTGCAGGATGCAATAGAGAATAATGCCCAGCAGACATCTCCCCCCCCCCCCCCGTTTTCTGATGACTCTGAAGCCGGGGTGGGGGAGGGCCTCCAAACCGGGGGATTGGCAACCCTAACGGCGGCCTGCCCCCTCCCTACAACCAACCGCCACGGCCTGGTTCGCTGAGGGGAAGCCGCCCACGTCGGGGCCGGCCGCGCTGAGGGGAGGCGGCGCGAGCTGACGCGCCAACGCCGCTGCGCTCCAGCCGGGCCAGTCGCACAATTATGAGAAAGAGCCGCCAGGCCGCTCCTGCTCCCGCTCCTGCCGCCACTCTCACCGCGGCCGCCCGCTCCGCAGCCCCAGCCGCAGCCGCCTCCTCCTACCTCGCGCCTCCTCACCGCCTGAGGCCAGCCCGGGGCTTGGGCTTCCTTCTTCTTCTCCTTCTTCCCGCCAGGCCCCGCCGCCGCCTAGCTGCCGAGCTCAGCGCCGATAGATGGAGACAGGCCCCGCCACCGCCGAAGCCGAACCACGAGCAGGAGCCGCTGCTGCCCTCATCGCCCGGCGTGAGGAGAGCCAGAGCCGCCGGCGCCGAGACCCAGCCGCCGGACCCTGAGGAGAATGGTGAGGGGACAAGGAGGCCAAGGGAGGAAGAGATGGGGCCAACGCACTGTTATCTCCGCAGTCTCTTCCTGGCGAGGGCTTTGTGTCCTTCCCTCCCCGCCTCTGAGAACGTGCAGAGCGCTGCTTGCTTCCCCTCAGTCAGTTTATTGGGGAGGGACGGTGGCTCAGTGGTAGAGCATCTGCTTGGTAAGCAGAAGGTCCCAGGTTCAATCCCCGGCATCTCCAACTAAAAAGGGTTCAGGCAAGTAGGTGTGAAAGCCTCAGCTTGAGGCCTAGAGAGCCGCTGCCAGTCTGAGTGGGCAGTACTGACTTTGATGGACCAAAGAGGGTCTGATTCAGTATAAGGCAGCTTCATATGTTCTCATTACAGTCATTGACCAGAACATGTGAGTCATTTAGAACAGCCTTAAAAGGACCTTATAAAGAGGCCCACAAAGAGCCTATGTATTAAGGTTTGATGAATTGAGGGTTGTAAAACTAAAAAAGAATATAACAGATTATTATTTAAACCTTTTAAAAAGTCACTTTAAAATTTGTTGAAAGATTTACAGTTTGGCCTGTTTGTCTCACTTTTTGCGTTCTTTATAAACCTGGGAACAGAACCTAGCCACTTGTCTTGTTGTCCGGTGGTTCCTCTCTGACAGAAGATAATCTAATTTGAGTTACTTGCTCCCCCTCTGAGTAGCCAATGACTGCTCTCATGTGCATGGCCTTGAGGGAGGGAAAAGGTTTGGGAACCTGTTTCTCGCCCTGGTTCACCAGGGGCTTGGTGAAAAAGTGCCAGTAGATGGACCAAAGTTCTGACTCTTCGTGTGCCTAGTACCCCTTTTTTTGGGGGGGGGGCACAACTCATAGGTAATTTATGGCGACCCTGCGGGGTCTTCAGGAGACTTTTGGACATGGTTTGCCCATTGCTTGCTCTGGACTTTGCTGGTGGTCTTCTCTCCAAGTACTAACTAGGACCAGCCCTGCTTAGCATCCAAGATCTGACAAGGTTGGGCTAGCCTGGGCCATCCAGGTCAGGGCAGATAGTACCTTAATCAAAGCAACAAAAGGATCCTGCCTCAGGAAGATTGCAGCCTAAATATTGCTCTGGATGCACTGCCCTAACTGTGAGTTTTAGTCAGAGATCATACCTAGAACTTGGCTTAATTCCTAGTAGTGGTCTGGGTCATGGGAATGTGTAGAGTGCAGTTGCCACATCACTGATGAATCATTCTTCGCCTTTATCCACAAGGCATGAAAGGGAAAGGTTTTGGAAACCTGGTCTTCACTCTATAGGAGTGGAAGCTGCTACTTGTTGGAGGTGACTCATGGTTTACAAAACAGGGGGGGGGGAATAAAGAAAAAAAAAGAAATGACTCCCCTTCCAATGAGTTAACAGTTTAAAGACTGTTCTGTATGCAACATCCTAAGTGTGGATTTGATGGGGGACCACATATAGAATATTTCTTAGCTTGGTGGCCTGAGAATATGCAGGGTGCAGTTGCCTGGCCAGTGAATAACCATTGCTCATCTTCATGTGTATGGCCTTAAGGTGAGAAGTTTGGCAACCTGATTGTCATGCTGAAGGCTATTGGAGAGCAGTGGTGAGAAGAACGTGCCTGAGGGCCACTTCCAGTTAGAGCTGACAATAGTCAGACAGTGGCCTGATTCCCTCTGTAGATAACACCACATGCACACTGTAGTATTTAAGCAATAAAAAGACAGTATTCTGCCCCAAGGAGTTTTACTTGTAGGCTCTGTTTGTGACACCCTCAGCAGGGGTTTGAGTGCAATGTCTCACAGCTGAATAGTCAATGCCCATCTTTATGCAAAAGACCTTAAGGGGTAAGATTTGAAAACCTGATATTTGCTATGAAGGATCTTGAAGAACAGGTGTTGGGAATGACCTGTCTTAAAGGCTGCTGCCAGTCAAAGTAGGCAGCAGATAGGCCACGAGTCCCACTGCACAGATAGGATAGTCTACATGCAAAACAGGTGGGCCTCTGCCCCAAAGAGCTTAAAATTTGAGACTGCTATGTATGTGATGCATGGGCTTGAGGTCAATCATTTGCTTAGTCCTGGAACCTTCATAAATTACTAGTATTTGCTTGTGTTGTTAAAGGTGAGAAGCCTCTGGGAATGGGCAGAAGGCAGTTGCCGCACCACAGGCAGCACTGAGGCATATGACATTAAGGGGTAAACAGCTTCTAGGCAGATTTGAATCCTTGAACCTTGCTCTGTAAAGACCATGGTGTATGTTAAGTAACTGTTAGAGCCTATAGACCTTTTCTGCTAACTAATGCACATTCCTCTGGTACTAGAAGCTCTTCCACTGAAGCAAGACCTCTTGTGTTGGAGTTCTATCGATTCCAACCCTATATAGTTGTCTCAGTGTATGCTGCATGTTACAGATTCACATAAGCAAAGCAAAAACATGATTTTTCTCCAATTAACAGAATCTGAAGCTTGTTCTGTGTGCTGTATCCTAAGCATAGCTTTGAGTCAGGACTTGAGTTTAGCCCCAGAACCTAGTTTAGGCTTATCCTTCTCAACCCATATTGTAAAGGCAACAGAGCCTCTGAACATGTGCAGGATGCAATACTATAGGCAGCATTCATATACATGGTATTCATGTGTAAGAGCTTCTAGGCAACTGTTTGTTCCTGAATCTCAGTGTGTAATGTATAGTCTTGTATTATTAGCATAGCAACATAATTATTTATTGGGCTTAATTGTTATTGTTGATCAACATATGTAGACTTGTCTTTCAACAAGTATGTTCATGTGCTGATTTGTACAATGGTAAAACATGTACAAAACCAAGATTTAAATTATTTGAAAACTGTAGTAAAAATATGAGCAACAGATAATTCTCAACCCCCCCCCTCCGAGGTGTAACTATGTAAAAGGCAAAAAGATGGGTCCCTGTCTCAAAGGAATTTACAATCTAAAGAAGGGATTTTTTTCATGCCTGACCCATTAAACACATCTCCAACCTTTCCTTGAGCAGGCAGCTTCAAATTAAGACAAAGGAGGAAACTCTTCTTGTAATGGGTCTGCATATTCATATCCTCACAGTACCCTGCTTTGCAGAGAGACCTATTAAACTCACATCTTCTTGTGCCTCCTCTCTTTTGGACACATGATGATGGAGATTTCTTTAGAGAGTGATAAAACAAGCAGTCTCAGACCTCACAGGAACTCTTAGAAGATTCTCTGCGATCATATTTTGTTTGCATCTAAATGACAAATAGACAAAGAATCCTTGAACACACTTCAAAATGGGATCAGCCATAGTACCACAGAAACAAGCATTTCTTAAAGCAGAAATTGGGCAATTATCACATTTTCCTAAAATCAGCTTGATGGAGAAGACATTTCCTTCCTATTTCAGATCCTGTAGAGCAGCCCAAAGTAGAAAATGCATATCTGAAATCCATTTCCAAACCTCACACCTTTCCAAACTAGCTGTAGAGCAAGTAAGTGATGCCTTTCAGCTCTTTAGGACCTCATAGGGCAATAGCCCAACAGCCCTTTAAAATTGGTTGTTGTAGATTTTTTCCGGGCTGTGTGGCTGTTGTTTTGGCATTGTGAGACCTGACGTTTTGCCAGCAACTGTGACTAGCGTCCTCAGAGGTGTGACCCAGAAAACTGGAGTTCTCTCTGGGTCAAATTGAGAAGAAGTTGTTAGGCAGGTAATTTATATCTATCCAGGCAGGTGGGGTAGGGCTAAGTCGTTATCTTGTGCGAGCTTCCTGGGCTGTGACATGCTAATGGAGGAGCTTACCTGAGGGGGTTCTTTTGTATATGGATTGGCTATAGATATTTTAATCTTATCTGTAGTGCTGTTGTGAGCTGTAGGGCATTTTGTGTTTTTCAGGACTGGAAGCCATGGTCTATTCATTTTTAAACATCCTGTTGAAATTGTGTCTATGTTTCTGGATTTCAATGGCTTCTCTGTGTAATCTAACAGGGTAACTGGATGTGTTGTCCAGCATTACAGTGTCTTGGAATAAGATACTGTGTCCTGTTGAATTAGGCTATATTCAGCCACTGCTGATTTTTCAGGTTGGCCAAATCTGCAGTGTCTTTCATGTTCTTTTATTCTTGTCTGGATGCTACGTTGTGTGGTCCTGATGTAAACTTGTCCACAACTGCAGGGTATGCGGTATACTTCTGTAGAAGTGGGTTACACCTCTGAGGATGCCAGTCACAGTTGCTGGCGAAATGTCAGGTCTCACAATGCCAAGACCACAGCCACACAGCTAGGAAAATCTACAACAGCCAATGGACTCTGGCCATGAAAGCCTTCGACAATATATAGTCCTTTAAAATTCTTGTGCATCTCTCTTAATTTGGAAAACTTTATCTAAGCAACTATAGGATTCACTTAGGCAAAAGAAGTGAAGGTTCCATTGAATGCTAAAAACAGCTTTCTCTCTAATCCTAAATATATTTGCTGATAAAAGTGTTGTTAGAATTTGTGATGGGAAAGATTGCTGATGGTCTAAACCCTCACTCCTGTGATGATATGAATAGCATCTTTGTAGGTACCTGGCTCCTGATTCTGCAGTATTTAGCTGAGAATGAGATTATTCCATCTAATATATACTTCCAGGACTGGATAATTTCTGAGTGTATGGTTACTAACAGTTTCTCTGTTGGGGTTATGTACTGACAGGAGCGGCCCTAGGGCACATAGCACCCTAGGCAGATTGGAAGCCTGCCACCCCCTTTAGATAGCTGGGGAGAACAGCATTCAACCGTGGCTCCCTGGAGTTGAAATAGTCATGATGATGAAGGGAGGAGGAGCTGGGAAGGAGGCAAACTAGGCGTTTGCCTAGGGGGGAGCCCGAATTCGGTGCCCCTGCCCTGCTGGTGCCCTAGGCAGCTGCCTAGTTTGCTTAGTGGGTGAGCTGGCCCTGTGTACAGAATGCCCCTAATAGCAGGAGCATGGTGCTTGCCCTCCTATTACTATGAAGGTGTTATCATTTCTTTCCTTCACCAGTGTTTCCCCTGATGATGTGTTCTTTAATGAAGTAAAAATCTTACAAACAAAAGTGTTAGAATGACTAAAATTTACTTTTAAGAATATATTTAGGATTGTAGTGTAAGGCTGGCAGTTTATAATGTGTTAGTCATTCTCATGTTAGTTTCGGTTCCTCACATAGGTTTCTTAGATCCAGTGTCATTACACTGTCTTCACAGAGTTCATAATGCAGTTCTTCCAACGTTTGTGATTTTATTAGAAGTAAAATATTTTCTGCTGTATTCTCACAATACATACTTGAAGAGAGGAGATGACATGCAAAGCGCAACTTACTGTCTTACAGAGTTAGGTGCACATAACACCCACTGAAATAATTTCATATAAATCTGTATAGGAGCAGGCCATTAATGGTTTTTCTTTGGGGATGGGGGAACTTGCAAGCCAGAATTAGGAACTGCCCTTCTCTAGATATTTCACAAATAGATCTCCAGCTGTTTTCCATGAGGGGGCGGGGAAAGAGAGAGATAAAAACGTAGGCCTATATAAGGAAATCACCACCAATAACCCAGTATTTGAATGTCCATGTACTTCTCCAGTACAAACTGAAATACCATTTGTTTTTCTCTTTGTACTGAACTGTATATTCAAGGTATGAGCTTTTGTGTGCAGGCACACTTCCTCAGATACATTGAAATGCAGCTGTAGCTAGGGCCAGGCACTTACGAGAGACTTCTTTTTTTCTGTTCTGTCCAAGTGGTGCTCCTGACCAAGGGGATAGCTTGACTGTCTTGGATACGATGCTTCATGCTTTAAACAGAAGATTTAATTATGAACAGTATTTTGTAAATGCCTACTCAAAATTGAGCTTGAACGTCCTTTTGGAGATATGGTTTTATTAATTTCCGTCTGCTCTTTTCTACCTGACAGTGGGTCTTGTGTATTCATTCCGAGGTGATTGTAGGTTGCTGTTGGGGGCAGGAGAATATTTCAGCCACTGTCCCCTTTCTATTGGGTCACAGGTCATGGTGCTTGTCTCTGAAACCTTGAATAAGAGAGAACAAGCTTACTTTTGCTCTTATGGTTGCTAATCCTGAGATATAGAGGAGTGAATGGAAGAGCCCCTTATCTTACTAGGGTTTCTTGGTTTTTTCTCATCTCTCTTCAAGCTCTGGTTCAGTCTTTGAACACTTACAGCCTGTTCCTTTTTATGTTTAAGCAGAATTGGATTTAATAGGATTTATGTCTGAATTAGTGTGGTTAGAACTGCAGCCCTGTATAAATCGGTGAATTCAGGGGTTGTTATCGCAGAGTAAGTGATTTCAGCAAACAGGATTTAATAAGCCTTTTTATCCTCTGCAGTGCAAATTGCTAGTTACATTAAAATTGTTAAATGAAACTATGCCAGAAGCAATTTGAGAAGGATCTATAGTTCTAGTTGGTTTCATTCTGCTTAGGTGTGTGTTTGTGTACAACATGATCTCTCTGTTTCAGAATATATCCTTAAGCTAGGTATATATTATCTGCCTGATGCTTGCGTACTTTCAAATCTCAAGAATAAGCTAAATATGACAAATAGTTCTCTTCTAAATATTTGGAGTGCCATGTGACTTGTACTAAGCGGTAGTTTTCACTAATTACACTATATCCTCTATGCTAGCATTTAACTAAATTTTTTTTTTACGAAAGTATAGTCATAGAACAGATTTTGAGTGCAGTGCACTCAGTGCAGTGCATTTTTTTTACGAAAGTATAGTCATAGAACAGATTTTGAGTGCAGTGCACTCAGTGCAGTGCATTTTTTTTACGAAAGTATAGTCATAGAACAGATTTTGAGTGCAGTCATAGAACAGATTTTGAGTGCAGTGGCACCTTTAAGACCAACAAAAATTTATTCAGTATATGAGCTTTCGTGTGCAGGCACACTTCCTCAGATATACTGAAATGACAAGGGCAGATTTTTATTTCACCCTCCCCAAAGAGACTCAGGGCAGATCACAACAACAAAAACAAACTACAATAAATTACATCAATCTAAAATAATTAAAATAATATTCACAGGATAGCAGCAATTTTCAGGACAAACTATTGGACCACATAGATGGAGTTAATAAATACTTTAATGGAGTGGGGATTTGGGAAATTTGAGCAGGAAGGCCAACTAAAATGGATGCCTGCTGCCTCAGCCAAAAGCCTGGCTGAACGGCTCCATTTTACAGGCTTAGCAGAGTGATAAAAGGTCCCACAGGGCCCTAATCTCCAGTGGGAGCTAATTCCACTGGGCTGGAGCTAGGGCAGAAAAAGCTCTGGCCCTGGTCAAGGTTAGGCAGACGTTTTTTGGACCAGAGATAACTAGCAGAGTGCAAAGCTCTTTGGGGCACATACAGAAAGAAGTGGTCCTTCAGATCTGTTGGTTCCAGGCGGTGTAAGGCTTTAAAGGTTAACACCAAAACCTTGAAGCAGATCCAATACTCAATTGGCAGCCAGTGCAAATGGTATAATGCCAGCTGGATGGTTGTCCGTATGGGCAATGCTGTCAGCAGGCATGCCGCTGCCTTTTGTACTATCTGGAGTTTCTGAATCAGTCAGGGGCAAGCCCAAGTAAAGCGAGTTACAGAGTAATCAAGCCTCAACATAGGGGAGCAGCAAATCAGCATACAGCTTAATTAAGATGTTTTGACACATGCAAAGACTAAACAGCAATAACAAGCTAAGTTTATAGGTTGCAATATGTTTGGATTTCATTACAGGGGGAAAAACAGTGGAGCAATAAATATGTCTAAGCAGGAGACTAATGTGTAGAAGTATTCTTCTTAATTGTTAAGACTAATTGAGACTCTGTTGTTATCCCCATTTGTCTCAAGCATGGAGTTAGCTAACAGCAACCTGTGTGCCTGCACCTTGAATAAACTTTTGTTGGTCTTAAAGGTTCCACTGGACTCAAAGTTCATTCTGCTGCTTCAGACCAAAATGGCTGCCTATCTGGAAATATAGTCATGTTGCCTTTCAGAGGTTACACATTTTTGTATTATGCTTTCCTTTTAAAAATTCAGCACACTTGTTTTATTTTTTAAAATGTTAGAAATTCATAATTCAAATATGGCAGTGAATTGAATGGAAGTGAATTTGAGTTATATCTCTTTAAGAACTTATTACAGAAGATTGACTGTTGTTACCCTGCAAATAGTAAATCAAATCAGTAACTTCCATTGTGTCAGCTGTTTCTCAAAGTCAGTGCAACCATTGCATGACCAAATTTATATTTTCGTCATGCATCTGCAGAATTGTGTGTATCACTTATATACAGGCTCAAAGCTATTACAAGGTTAAACTTTTTTTTTTAGTTTAAATGTCTCTGTTTTCATTGTGGGTGTTGGAAATACTTGGAAACATTTTACAGTGTGACTCCTTGTCCTCTGCATAGATAATTGCCTCTGTGATGGTCTGATAAGACTTGCTTGTTTGAACCCTTTATGTAGCTGACAACTTTAACTGTAATTCATTTTACCTTTTCCTAGTCTGTGCCAAGCTCACAGCATTCAGTGGATTCTTTGATTTGGAAGTGAATCAGCTTGAGGTAGTTTTTTCATGTTGTTTAAATAAGTTATGAAAAATTGTAAACTGTTTTAAAATAAAATCAATTACTCAGGCTTTCTTAGGATAGTTCATCTCTCTGCTATGATTATTAAGTTGATGGCTCCTTTATGTTAGCGTTAAAAGGTAACAACAGCCTTGATGACTGCAGTTTGTCCGAAAGGCCCGCTTTTCTGTTAAGTGTGTAATGCATGATTGATCTTAGAGTTCCCCATAGAAATACATGCGCTGATTAGGCTTCAGTCCAGGGAACTTCACGACTTGTATTGAGCAGTCCACAATAATCTGTAAGCATGCACATTTCCTCTGGATGCTCACAAGTGCTTAACTTGATGTGATATGAATGCAGGCCTTTTTTTGGCAACTTGTTTACAAGCTGTACACTTGGCAAGGAATGGCGGTCTCTCATTGCTTCCTTCACATTATCAGAAACAGTGTAAAATAATCAGTCTTTCCTTTATGAGGGCTAGCCAAGAAGATCCAGCCTGAGGAAGACCTGTGTTGTTCAAACGCTTATGTTAGTGTTTTTCATGTGGATAGATCCAAGTGGGCAGCCGTGTTGGTCTGAAGCAGTAGAACATAGTAGGAGTCAAGTAGCATCTTTCCCCTCATCTGAAGAAGTTTGCATGCATACGGAAGCTTACATTTTGAGTAAAATTTTGTTGGTCTTAAAGGTGCTACTTGGCTCCTACTTTATATATAGTATTGTAAATGTTGGTTGATCTTAATAAAGATGACATATTCCTATTCCTTTGGATTATGTGCTAGTGGACGAACATGGTTACCTGGCTTTAAAACTTAGTTTCTTCCTAAATAGTATTTTAGGGCTGTTCACTCAAGAATTTCAGGGAATGGCAGGACCAAAGAATGCTGAATATTTGGTTAGTGGTGCTTATATAAAATTTCTAGAGAGCAACGTCACTTTGTGATAAATGCATGAATGTAAATACATTGAGGGTGCTTTTTTTAAAACTAGCATTTACTTCAGGTTTACTTTGTTCTTAAGAGCAGTTCTGTAAGATAGGGCATTATTATCATTGGATGGTTTCGATTAGAATGGCGATAAGAACCACTCTTGTTGTGTGCATCTGTTCCTCTGTCCAGTAGTTGTCTCTGCCTGAGCATTTTCAGAATCTTTCGTTAACCTCTGTTTTGGTTATAACACTTGCATTTTGCATTTGTTTAAAGAAACTAATACCTTTTCCTGCTAGTTTGATGAAAAGATTTAATAATGGAAGTTGGCAGTGAAATTGGCTTCCTGCGTATTTCCCAGAATTGGTTATTCAGATTAAATATCATTTTCCAGTTTGAGCACCTTTTATTTGGGAAAGAAGATCTGAGCAGTGAAGTGGGCATTTGTTGAGAAGCACAAGGAAAGATGTACTTAAGGTGATTTAAGATTCTAGTCTAAGAAAACTAAGGAAAAGGAAAGGAAAGGTCCCCTGTGCAAACACCAGTCGTTTCCAACTCTGGGGTGACGTTGCTTTCACAACGTTTTCACGGCAGACTTTTTATGGGGTGGTTTGCCACTGCCTTCTCCAGTCTTTTACACTTTCCCCCCAGCAAGCTGGGTACTCATTTTACCAACCTCGGAAGGATGGAAGACTGAGTCAACCTTGGGCTGGCTTCTGCAGGAATCGAACTCAGGTTGTGAGCAGAGAGTTCAGACTTCAGTATTGCAGTACTGCTGCTTTACCACTCTGTGTCACGGGCCGCTAAGGACTAAACAAAGTACTATATTTTGAGTGGTTGCAATAGTGACTACTCGATTCAGCATCTCATAGGAGAACAGGAAGACTTGAGAGCAAGTTTGGTGTAGTGGTTCAGAGTGGCAGACTCTAATCTGGTTTGATTCCCCACTCTTTCATATGCAACTGCTGGATGACCTTGGGTCAGTCAGTTTTCTCAGCACTCTCTCAGCCTCACCTATCTTACAGGGTGCCTGTTGTGGGAAGAGGAAGGGGAGGGCAGGGTATAAATCCAATCCTCCTCTTCCTCTCCCCTCCCCCTTGAGCAAATAGCCATTACCCTTATTTCCAGATGACAACCTGTCCCTATATATTGTTCCAGTGTTAATGAGTGGTGGAAGTGGGAGGGTGGGCATCAGGGAGATAATTTAAAGAAAGACTGTTAATATTTTAAGCATGTTTGTATTTTGAGTAAAAAAAATACTTTTATAAAGTTTATATCTCTGATACCTGACACAACATTTTATGGCACACATGGCCCAGTCCGACAAAGTGACGCTTATGTCAGATCCAGCCCTTATAACAAATGAGTTTGACACCTCTGTTCTATATTTTTCTGACACAGATTTGCCATTTACTGGGCATTCTTTTTGGAGTAAGGTTATAAATCCCAGGCCATATTTCCTTGGTTAGTTCCAAATAGGCAGCCGTGTTGGTCTGAAGTAGTAGAACAAAATAGGAGTCAATTTCACCTTTAAGACCAACTTAGTTTTATACAGAACGTAAGCTTTCATGTGCATGCACACTTCTTCAGACGAGGAATGAGGTACAGTAAGCAGAGCCACATATAGCTGGTGGGGTTTGGAATGCAAGGTGGTACAAAGTTAAAATCCAATAGCAGAATAATAAAATTAACAGATTCAGAAAACCTTTGATCTGGGTTGCATTAGCGTGGGAAACCATAAAACAGTAAAATGTCAGAATGTGAGAATGCCTGTTAATTATTCTATTGCTAATAAACCTGGGTCAAAATGAGGGCATTTCTTTCCCAGAAGTTTTTCCTGTCCAACTAATTTACCTTTTAACATGTAGCATAAATATATACATCATTCTAGTTTGCCATTAGGAAAAAATACATTAAAATATAGTGGAAGATGGGTTTAGTATATGTAATGAGATAAACAGCCAATATTGCTTGTTCGAGTATGTCAATACAAAAGCATTATTCTGATACACTATCCTAAAAGAGAAATACATTGGAATACTGTGGATGTATCATTATACTTGGTGAAAGTGGGTTTAGCATATGTAATGAGATTAAAAAAACAAAACAACATCTCTGTTCAGTCCTGGGGAGGTGTTTGTTCCAAATTTCATAATAGTTTGTAATTCAGCAATTCCCCTCCATTCTGTTCTTGAAGTTTTGAGAGTGGGTTTAGCATCTGTAATGAGATAAAAAAACCAATATCCCTGTTCAGTCCTGGGGAGGTGTTTGTTCCAAGTTTCCTTGGTTAGTGTTAGTATTCCACTGGGGCTCTATCCAGGAACATTTTCTGGACCAGAGGCTTCAGATGAGTAATCCATCTTGGATATGTTGCTCAGTGGTAGAAGATCTGCTTGGCATGCAGGAAGTCCCTTGTTTAATACTTGGCAGCTCTAATTAAAAGGATCTGTGAACTGGTTATGTTAAAAGACCTTTGCCTGAGACCTTAGAGAGCTGCCAGCAATCTAGACAAAACTGACCTTGGTGGACCAATTCTCTGATTCAGTATAAGGCAGTATATTGTCAAATTCTAGTTCTGGCCTAGATCATGCTGAAGAAATGGGGAATGTTCCCTCAGAAGGGACCCCTTCTACAGTTGGTGAACAGGTATCATTTTGCACCAAGTAACCATTCTTGGTCAGGGATGGAGGCGGGCGATTGTTAGTTGGTGGTTAGGCATGTAGACGGATCCTTAGGCATGTAGATAGATGGGTTGCAAACTTGCATACTGACCACATGGTGACTTGCCTGCCTGGTGTGAAGGTAGTGGATATTACATGTGGTCTAGATAGGCTGGTAGACAGTGCTGGGGAGGAGCCAGTGATCATGTTGGCACCAGCAATGTGGGGAAATGTAGTTGTGTGGCCCTGGAGAAAAAATTTAGACTGCAAGGCAGGGGACTCAAGACCAGGAGTAGCCTTAGAAGTGCTGCCTGTTCCACATGCAGGGCCAACTAGACAGGCACAAATTAGGAGTCTCAAAGGTCGTTTTCGCACTTAGCGTTTGCTCCCCTTATTCCACGGCGCAATTATGTCCGGATCATTTTTCTCGTTTTCGCACATTGCCTCTTTAGTGGAGTCGCTTTCCATGAAGCCCCGGCTCAAATCGTTTTCGCACTAGCATCGACTTGAGTTCGATGCCCTGTCAATCATTTTTTTTTAAGCGCAAGTCTGGTTGCGTAACTACGTAACAACGTAACAAGAGCGTCACGTGTGCCGCTTCTGCTTATGGATTGGCTGCAGCTGTAGCATCCTCCACAGCCCTTTATGTGTTAACAGAAGCATTCACAGTGGAGAATCTGGATGTCAACTTCCCGCCACTGATGGTGATTGGCGGGTGCTCAGCGCGCTCCGCGGAGTCGTCTGGGTGTTCCCAGTCGCCTCCGCTGGCTGCGTGGACTAATGCTATTTCATTATAACGAAATGGTTGCGCCATAATGAAATGGTTATGGCGACACACTACACGTTGTTCAAACTGGAGAAAGCTTTTACATTTAAGCCTCCCAGCACTAGTGTGTGTGAGTTTGGCAGGTTCTTCCCTTCCCAGCCTCGCTCCCTCCCGGGTGGCGAAGCTGGGATTTCCTCCGCACTCTTCCCCCTCCCCGGCTGGCGCTTTCAGCTGCAACGGGGACCTAACGAACTAACGAAATGGTTGCGCCATAACGAAATGGTTATGTCGATACACTACACGTTGTTCAAACTGGAGAAAGCTTTTATATTTAAGCCTCCCAGCACTAGTGTGTGTGTGTTTGGCAGGTTCTTCCCTTCCCAGCCTCGCTCCCTCCCGGGTGGCGAAGCTGGGATTTCCTCCGCGCTCTGCCCTTTCCCCGGCTGGCGCTTGCAGCTGCAACGGCGACCTAACGAACTAACGAAATGGTTGCGCCATAATGAAATGGTTGCGTTATAACGAAATGGTTATGGCGATACACTACACGTTGTTCAAACTGGAGAAAGCTTTTACATTTAAGCCTCCCAGCACTAGTGTGTGTGTGTGTGGCAGGTTCTTCCCTTCCCAGCCTCGCTCCCTCCCGGGTGGCGAAGCTGGGATTTCCTCCGCGCTCTTCCCCCTCCCTGGCTGGCGCTTGCAGCTGCAACGGGGACCTAACGAACTAACGAAATAACGCAACAGCGGAAAAGCAATAATATCGCTATTACGCAAGAAATATGAAGTTTAAAAAAAAAATGGCCGTGCGGGCACTTTTGGGAAGCGCCGCGAAGGGCTGATGATTGGCCAAGGGGGTGGATGGGGTGGGAGGACGGAAAGGGAGAGGGTGACGCCCACAAAGCAGTCGATCCGGCGTGGATGGATTTCCCACAGCAAACTCCGCAGAGTGGATCCGGAGTGGATCCGGAGGTTTTCAAAAACTCCGGAAGCAGGTGGATCAAGATACTCCGGCGTGAAACCCCTGCAGCACCGGAGCAAACCACAGCGCCGGAGCAACAGGTGCGAAAACCAGGAAAAGATCCGGAGGTAAATGGGGTGCTACGCCGGAGTAAACGCTAGTGCGAAAACGGCCAATGTGTGGATGAGGCAGTGGTGTAGAGAGAAAGGGTTTAAGTTTGTTAGGCTTTGGGATACTTTTTGGAACAAGCAAGATCTGTACAAAAGAGATGGCCTCTACATGTCCCAAGAAGGAACCAGGCTGTTGGCACAAAATCAAAAAGGTGGTAGAAAAGTTTTTAAACTAAATCTTGAGTGAAAGCCAACAGGAGATTAAATGTCTCTGGTTAGGAATGGCTTGTGTCTAAGAGATGGAGGGGTAACTGTTCTAGGAGGAAATGGATTCTGACAGCCATTAAGAGTGTGACAAACAAAAATGACTTCCTGACAAGGTCTAGAGGCCACAGGAGGAAGATTCTGGGCTTAATGTGCCTGGAAAATTATAGAGATTTATGTACAAATACTAGAAGTGTCCAGGGTAAAATACGGAAGTTGGAACGCTTAGTGTTAGAGAAGAACATAGAAATTGTGGACCTTTCAGAAACTTAGTGGGAAGAAAATAATCAGTGAGATACAGTAATTCCTGGATATAAATTATATAGGAAGGTTAGGAAGGAAGAGTTGGAGGTGGAATGGCTTTGTATGTCTGCGAGGGTATACAGTCCAGTAAAACTGGAAATGTAAGAGAAGTAGATTCGCTTACAGAAACATTATGCGTGGTAATGAGTTCCCAAAAGGAACCTTAACTTTGGGAATTTGTTATCATCCACAAGTTAAAGGTTGGAGGATGACTTAAAAACAGCAAAAGAATTAATAAAGCAGCCATATGAAACAGCTGTGATGTTGACGTACATTGATTGTGTCAATATGTGTTCAAGTTGGAAGAAAGAGAGTGGGTTTCTAGATGCTAGTTCATATAATCCCCATCTTTAAAAAGGTTCCCGAGGGGATCTGGGAAATTGCAAGCTGGTCAGTCTAACATTGATACCAGTTAAGTTGGTGGAATCTGTTATTAAAGATAGAATTAGCCTGATCCAACATGACTTCCTTTATGTTCTTATGTAAGGCAGCTTCATGTGTTCTGAAGAGATCCAGTAGGAGAGGGGATGGCTAGGATCTGCAGTCAGGCCATATTCACTGAAACCTTATTGACTCTTCATCTGTTTGAAACATAGATGGGGCAAAAGTGGAGCCAACAATATTCCACCCCTTATCAAATTCAGAATGTTGCTTTGATGTTAAATTGCTCTTTGCCTGACAGCTTCCTCTGGGTACTTTCCCATCTTTGCTAAATGTGTAAACCTGTTACTTATGAGTAAATTCCTGAGGGGAATTAATTTTGGGACTTGTTTTCCAAATATTTTTATTGGCTTTGAATATGGATTATAGAAATTCGTGGACAATACTCAGGGTAACTGAAATCTCAATGTTCAAAGTGGTGTATGTCTGAATAGTAGTTGCTGGGACCAGTAACAGGAGAGATACTTTAGCAAACTTTGTGTCTTGTCTTTAAGGAGTACTTTATTAGCTTTAGTTTGACTTTTATTTTCTGTGCTTGTGTATATCATAATAGGATGTTTGATTAAAGTATTCCTTATTTTCCATCCAAATTCTCATGCTTTCCCATCTTTAAAATGTGGCTGGCCCTTTGTGCTATTGACTGACGTGATAATATTTAACACGTGGTTATGCCTGCTTTCCTGGGATCCAAACAAGGATGGTGAAATAATGGGAACAAGGATTTGTTTAGATACTCTGCCCCTTCTCCAGTCCTTTCATAATAACCAGTGTATGGTTTGAGTGGGGTGGGGGTGTTTCTGGTGGCATCACAAAACTGAATTTCTCTGCCTGGGCTTGTCCTGAATGTGTCATCATCTTTCCACCTAATTGTGTTTCCTAATCAGCTACTGTGGACTCCCACAGCAAGCAAAAATTAATGTTGCAGTATCACTTTAAAATGGTCATGTTCACTTGCACAACCAATCATGTAATATAGTGTGCTTTCTTCGGTAAATATTGCCAAACTCTAGTTCTGGCCTAGATCATCTTATCTCTGGCCACTGTAGTCTTTTCTCTAGCTCAGCATTTCTCAAACTTCAGTAACCATTGTTTTGATTTTTACCATTTTCATATATCCCTGAACTTTCCCTATGCTTAAACAGCCCCTCCTCAATTACTTCCTGGCAAGATACATGTGCACCAGGGGAGGATTCCATCCATGGGGAGATTCATCAGGAGGGCTTTAAACTGATACCACTAGGGGAAGGAGACAATTAACAATAAATCAAAAGTAGGTTTGCAACTTATGCACACACACTCTGAATAACACCTGAACAGCACAATTGTTTCCAGATTTTGATGCAATTCATTGCAAGAGGTGTCAGTTATCAGAGACTGTTAAATAAACAAATATTGCAAGAGTGCTAATCTTTTAAGCATGATTTATTTTATGGTTTTTTAAAAAAATTAATTGCGTTTGTCTGTGTCCTTTATAAAGTTTCTATCTCTGCTACCTGGCATTACATTTTATGATATGCATTGTGCGGCCCAACAAGATCTCGTTTATGTCAGTTTCTGGCCCTCATAACAAATGAGTTTGACACCCTTGTTAAATTGTGTTTTTGGCTGCTGATTCATTATATAATGAAGCTGTTTGCTTGCTCTTTGCTGATTGTTTGATTTGATCCAGTTGAAACAATGCACATGTTTCCTTGTACCACCTTCTATAACCTATGGAAAGATTTACTTTTAATTGCTTACCCATCATTAAGCTGCTAGGACTTTTATTTGAATGATAATTTTAATCATTTAAAAACAAATAAACAAGCCTACCTTTTAGTTTGTTCACATAAGTGGAATCCCTTGTAGACGTTCAAGAGCTACATTTCAAAAGAACAACGTTGGAGTCTAGTGGCAACTTTAAGACCAACAAAGTTTTATTCAAGGTATGAGCTTTCGTGTGCACACATGCTTCCTCAGATACATTAAAAAGGAAGTTAACAGTTCATATAGGCAGAGAGTTGGAGTGCGGGAGCGGGGAGGGGAGGATGGGTTGTTTGCTGCTGCTGACTCATTCAGTTGGGAAGTTGCTTAGATATGAGCATGAGGCTTTATGGTGATCTGGAAAATATGCAGAATTTGAATCTTCTACTGCTTTCGGTTTAGCCAGATTATAGGGTTATATCTTAGTAAGCATGACATAGAACAAGGGGCTTCATAGATAATCGCATCTACTTGAACCGCTTCATGCCTCCAGTAAGCTTTGTGTGAAGCTGACTTGCTTCAGTTAAACAAGAGGGTATTAAAGTAAATATTCTGTTCTGCAAGAATGTCATTCATTGCTTAAACATTAGGGGTATATTCATTCTAACTCCTTGTTAGACTTAATGATGGGCGATAGCACCAGAATGACTCAGACTTTCAAACTGATCATGGCTCCTCTGGTTTTCAGATTTCAAAACATTGCTTATGCTTTGAAAAAGGATTTGTATTCTTGGAGATGGGAAGATGATACTTGGTGTAGGGATTTCTGTTCCCATAGCAGCTAAAAAAGAAGATTTAAAAAAAGAAGAAATGCCTAAAAGTAGCATTCAGAGAGTAAATTACAGCTAGTGTAGTCTAGATTTAAACAACTGGTGAAGGATAAATGTGGAGTACCTTTTTTATTATGTCTCCGTAGCTGCTCTGTATATAATATTTTGCATTTAGTTTTTTGCCCCTTCATCTACCTAGTCATCAAAGAGTGGCTTAAGTAAGCAAGACAAGGCAAAATCCAGGTTCACATAACTCTGGATGGTGTTTACAGGTTTCACCTTGTTGCTTAGATTTGACTATCAGCAGGCTTTGGTGAAAGTGATATGCCTACTGAAAAATACTTTATTTGATCACCTGACAATTTTGTTTCAGATTTTATTCGGCTCTTTGATGTAAAGCTCCATTATGTTTCTCCCCTTCCATGGGCTATATTTTGGTCTTTCTTGGATCTCTGTGTTTGGAGAAGAGCTTAAGTATAGCTTGGTGTGTGAGCTTGCTAGCTAGTGCTTCCTTGTCTTCAGGACTTAGTAATTATAGAAATAGGTAACTTTAAAATTGCAGTGAGAGTAAGGAAGCGAGACATCTGTGGGGTTTTCTTGGAGCCTTAAACTAACAACTGAAGAAAACATGAAACTTGAGCATTGTTCCTGTCTATTACTGAACTAAAATAACGTTATTTTATTAGGGTGGTTGTATTTAGGTAAAACTAGAATTTCTCAGTGAAATATTTCTGAAAGTTCGGGATAGCCAATGGCAAGGACACAAGGAGTGTTGAAACAGGAATTCATTACAATTCTGCTGCCCTAGTGTCAGTCTAAAAAAACTGAAGTCCAACTTATATTGGAGTTGATACGTTATTTTGCAGTTGCTTAGCTTTATAAAATATTTATTCGATCAGGGTAGTGTAGGTTGGCCATATGCTTTTTAGGTAGCTTTAGTTTAAACATTTCTGCCTTGTCTCCATCTCTCTTTATTGCTGGCTCTGAGACATCTTATGACATGGAAAACAAAACAACAGTATCCTAAATACTAATAAAACAAGCATCAAATATGTAATAAAACCTACAACTAAAATAGCATGATAAAACAAAGAGAAATATAAAACATTAATATCCTAAAACTAAAATAACCTATAGTTATTATTCCCCAAGTGTGTTTGGGAATAATTAAAGCCACAACTTTAGGTCCAGAGGTTTTGAGAGAACCTTTGCCTGGTGTCTAAAAGAATAAAAACTCAGCAACAGGTAACCATCAGTGAGAGAGGGAGTTCCAGATTCTAGGTGTTACCAACAGAAGCATGATTCCTGGTGCAATCCCACCCAGCACCAGAAACAGGGAAACACAGATTATTCCTTCTGATGACTTTAATTGTTAGGCAAGTGACTTGCATTATATAAACTATATCATCCCCCTTCAGTAATATGAAAAGTAATAACCTACACCTCTCTTCTGATGATTTTGTAAGATTTACTGAAATAAAGTGGGTTGCAGCACTTTGACTCCAGAAAAAGTACTGTTAAAATATTAAGGGCTACAACATATGAAGTGATCTTGACAGTAGCTGCAGGTCATGAGAATGAGGTTCTCCCTCTCCCACCCACTCTTGTCAGGTTCACATCAGTGGCATCTTTAACTAGGATTAACTCAGAGTTAATGATAACCAGAATCAGGGCTTTTTTTTGTAGCAGGAACTCATTTGCATATTAGACCACACACCCCTGATGTAGCCAATCCTCCTGGAGCTTACAGTAGGCCCTGTATTAAGAGCACTGTAAGCTCTTGGAAGATTGGCTAGATCATGGGGGTGTAGCCTAATATGCAAATGATTTCCTACTGCAAAAAAGCCCTGGACTAGAATTATCTATTAGCCAAGATGTTCAAGCTGGTTTAAGAGTTCTGATTTCTAGCAAACCTACTGAGGACCCACCACATTGTATCTGGAAAAAAAAAATCTCTAGATCATGGAATTTTATTCTGGGATAATGTATTTGTAGTCTTTAGGGTGCCCCTAGAGTCCTGTTTGTTTCTGAGAAAGGAAGGCAGCTCATTCAAATGGAAAAAAAATGCATTATGAGGGTATAATGTTCTCATGGGCCATCTTCAGGGTAAAGTTTCCTGGTGGTATCATCATTGTACACAATTAAGAATACTTTAGAAAAAGTTCTGATACTTTGTGCATATCCTTATTTAAAATAAATGGACCTTGTAAGCACTGCTATTCATGTTTGTGTTCTGGCAGGAGAAAGAAAAAGATGTGCTTGTTAACGAGCTACTTTGTATGTGTGAACTTAATGTGCTATAACATCTGCATCAGGTGCTCCATTTCTGAAATGAGATTCATGGGTTCTAAGCGATGATAGGAAGATAATGGAGGTTTATGTTTAGAATTACTGCCTTGCAGCTATTGCTGTAGAAGGCTGTTGAACGTTTGAGGTGTTACAGTCAACTGGGCATGGATCACTGCTAAGTCCCATGATCACCATGTGTTTGACTGGTAAGGGATTTTGTTCTGTTGAGCAATGACTTGTAAATGGAATATATAAAGGTATGGAATATATACCAAAATGTATTTCATTGTGGAGATCTGCAGAAAGTATTTGCTGTTTGCTTTAAAGCATTCAAAGAAGAGCTGGTGTCTGCTACCACACTGTACTTCTGAGGTTGCAAGTTGGCATGGAGCCATAGTAATTAAACCTTTCATGTCTGAAATACATGGTGGTGTTAGACCCTGAAGCTGTAAGGCAACTTTTCAGGCCATGTAATTGTGGATGTTCAGTTTTCTTCACACAATGCCTCTGAGCCCTTTCCTTCGCTTCTCAGGTTGCAGTTGTATCAGCTGTTTGCTCTTAGGCAGAGAGATGGGTGGAGTGCTAGAACAACCATGCTCAAAGAGCTGTTACACACAGTAGAGCTGCTGCTTTTGCTGTATTATGCAGTATATTGAGGCCTCTATATTGTAGTGTCAAGAAAACTGCTTTGGTATAAACATGAGTTCAGTGCCCTTTCCCCTCTTGAAGCAAGGAAATGAGAAAGGCAGAGTAGGAGTTGGCCCACTCATCTTCTTGTTGTACACAGATGTTCACGCAGGGATATGAAAGGGTGGAGAGCAGCATCTAAAGCAGCCTTGTGTTGTATGAGTAGGAACTTGCAAAAGAAGACCAGACAATGAATGGGTTCAGACATTATGTCAGATTATGGTTTGGTGTTACATGAATGAGCCTTGGGTTTTCCCTTCTTTTCTTACTCTTCTCTTTCAAGCTCTGATTTCTTCCTGATTTGTGGCGAATCAGTTAACTATTACATCCAGGCTAGTAATACTGTGGCCTGGGCATGCAAGAGAATGAGGTGGCAGAATTCTGAGGTGGAGGAAATGGCCTTTTCACTTTCACTTGTAGGGAGGCACAGGTTCAATGCTCCTTCTTGCAGATAAAACACAGTATAGCAGACTAAAATTCAAGCCTGGCTCTTTGCAAGCTGTGCTAGTTTTCCACTTAATGGGGGTGGGGGGATTAATATTGGGGAACTCTGAAAAATATATTGTACATGAAGCTGCCTTATCAGCTGCCTTATTGAATCCTTGGTCCATCAAAGTCAGTGTTGTCATGTCAGACTGGCAGCAGCTGTCCAGGGTCTCAGGCAGAGGTCTTTCATGTTACCTACTATGACAGCACCCGCCTCACGGTCCCACTGGATCGCTTCTATGTGCTGTTTATGGCTACCCCAGCCCCTCAGTTTCTCCTCAGTTCTTCCTTTTTAAACTTTCACCTCAGGACCATATAAAGGGGTGGGTATGATATGGATTTCACTCTTCCAGTCTCTTCGGGGTTTTTGTTTTCAGATAGATATATAATTCGTAGGGGACCACAGCAGCTTTGACAGTTTTCCCAGATTAAAGCCACCAGAGAACTTTAACGTAAACCACAGATATTTATTTTAAACACAAAGTCTTAAACTGGGGATATGGGTGATATATATACACGGGCTATAAAGTATCTCACGTAGATAACAAGTTGCTCAGTCACTTCAGTCTTTAGAATATGTTTCCTTTCTTAGGTCTCTCAGGTTCACAGTTCCTAAATAAACACTCTCCAACACTAGCAAAGGCTGGCCTCTTGGGTGTAATGTGCCAAGTCTCTCGACTGGAGCCTCTACTCCCAGCCCTTCAGACTCCTAGACCCACATATATTCTCTCAACCACCTCTCTAGATCTTAAGAGATGTATATAAGTGTTTGTGACCGTTCAGGTCTTCACAGTGACTCTCCTTTTAGTCACACACAGCCCCTTGCTGTTTTTATAGAGCTAGCAGTCAGCTTTGCTTCTCATTAAGACTCTCCACAGCTACTGCCCCAGCTCCTTCTCAAAGACCAACTCTCTCAGACTCTGCTAGGCACCAACTCTCTCTGGCTCTGTCAGGCACTAACTGCCTGCCTCAGCCGTTAGCTGTCACCCTCACCCTGAGAGTTCCAAGCACTCTGGCCCCCACCCTCAGGTCACCTGACGCAGGCTCTATGTGTCCTTGATTTTCCTTGGTTTTCTGTTTAAACCATACCTTACCGTCACACCTACCACTTGGTCCTTTTAACTGGAGATGCTGGGGATTGAATTTGGGACCAGCTTTGTCTAATCAGAGTGGCTGCAGCTTTACAGAATCTCCAGCAGAGGTCTTTCATATCACCTTATGTCTGGTCCTTTTTAATTGGATATGCCAGGGATTGAATCTGGGACCTTCTGCCACTGAGCTACAGCTCCTCCAAGGGGATTGAACCTGGGACCAAAGCAGAGTCTCTACCACTGAGTCACTCCCTCTCCCATAAATCCTTAGTCTGCAGTCTGAAGTGGTGTACTCCATTCTGCTACCTCCATACTACCGTATGCCATCTCAGTCACTACCTCATTGTGCTGCATGTGTAGAGCTGGCCAGGCCTGTTATATGTCCCCAAACAGATATGGTGGAGGAACTTGAAACATGTGATGATTCTGTATGAGGGAGTGCATGAGCTTGATGCTAGCTCACATTACAACGAACTATGATTTGACTTTATAAACCAGTGTTTCTCTTTCAAGTTAATTGTTTGCTGCTTTTCTTCTCCTGAGAGCCAGCGTGGTGTAGTGGTTAAGGGAGGCAGATTCTAATTTGGAGAACTAGGTTTGATTCCCCACTCTTCCATAAGAAGCCGGCTTAGTGACCCTGGGTCAGTCACGGTTCTCTTAGAATGCCTCACCTACCTCACAACATTCCTGTTGTGGGGAGAGGAAACTACTCTGCAACATCTGGCTCATTAACACTGACTGCAATCCTGTGCATGCCTTGTGGATGCTTTCTTGGGAGTTAACCCTATTGAACTGATGGACTGACTTCTGAGTCCCGAGGCTTCTGAATGGACAAGACTGCACTGATTGGAGGATTAACTTTTTGCCCAATGCTGCTTTTCAATCTTCCTCCTCACTTCAGTATCATCTGATTACAGCAAGCTTCATCCTGTGTTGCTTCTTCTGCTCTTGTTTGATCTAGCGCCTACTTTCCTAGATGTGCCTAGAGATATACAGTAGGAGGCATAAGCATTCACAGAGGCACCTCCAGTTTTCCTAACACAGTTCAGAAGTCTGAGTTGTACTAGACAGCCTGTATTGACAAATTATTTGTGGGGCTCATAGCTTGGTTTGCTTGACTATTTTGCTCACCACAAGGCAACTTTTTATTTATTAAATTGCGTCTCTGGATAAATACTAGAGGCAGTGTACAGACTAATATTTCAGTAAGTTCTTTTAAGGCCAGCTTAATAAAGGGGACACATGAAATAAAGTCTTAGAAATGGGTTTGGCATTCAGCACTTCAGTAACCTAATGGTGTACCCCCTTCATATTTGGCATGATATAATTATCAATCAGAAGTGGGTGAAGCTTGGCACTAGAAGTAGGAAGATCCATATGTAATATAGGTGCAGTCTCACCCAAGGGTTTCTGAATCAAACACTGACTTCCAATGCATGATTCATCTGCCTAATTCCACAGTGTGGGCGGGCTCCATCTGGCTGGCCAGCCATTTTGTATTGTCAGCTGTACTTCTTGGCAGCCACCTCACAGGCTCTTAATAGCCAAACATGATTCAGTAATTTTCAGACTTTTGCATATTAAATATTAAGGAACTGATCACCGCAACTTGGAGGGGCTGTAGCTCAATGGCAAAACATCTGCTTTCTATGCAGAAGGTCTCAATTTTTGGCATCTCCAATTAAACAGAGAATGTAGCAGGTGATGTGAAAGACCTTCTCTTGAGACTGTGGAGAGTGTCTGCCCATCATACTAGACAACACTGATCTTGATAGACCAATAGTCTGATTCAGTAGGAAGCAGCTGCAATGCATTCGAACTTTGCCTTTGTTAAAAATGGCAGAAAATGCCCATTAATGTGTTTCACTGATTCTGAGGAACCCATGTACTTTCATAGCAGAGTTACTTTCATGTGCCATAGCTTGAAAATGGAGCAGTGGATATATTATAGAGGATCCCCTGAATATTCATCTTATACAAAGGCAATAATAGGATTGTCCCTCTAATGTAACATTAAATTATTTTTAAGGTCTGATCTCATCCTGCACTTTAGAAGCAGCATGTTGTTATAACCTGTCATCTCCAAAGCCTTAAATTAGAGTAAACCGTGCGGTATAAGATTGATCCTCAAAGGAAACTTGCTAGTAGTTCAGCATGGATTTTTGCAAAGAAAAAATAAGATGGACCTTGTATCTTGAACAGGTATACTTTTTTTAAAAAGCATTCTCTTGCTTCAGATATTGTGATACGCAGAAATAATTATAAAGAACGTCTGAAAAAAAAATGATATATGATGTTTGTCTGTACTCCGTAAAACAGATCTTTACAAGCCTTTTCTTCTTAAGATTAGAAAATTTAGAAAATAGTTCTTCTGCTGTGCTTGGTGTTTAGGATTAATTTTTAAATTTATACTTAAATTTGTAATGCAGTCCTAAGCACACTTACTCAGAAGTGGGACATATATCCAGTTAAATCCGTAGATGGAACAGCCTTTACTAAAATTCACTTCAAACTATATTCTAAAAATTTGTATGAATGCCTTCAGTTCAGATGCCTCTAAACTGGCCATTTATGTTTTAGAATAGATATAGTTCGGGTGGTAAATATGACAAAGTTCATGTAATTATTTTGTATGTTTCATCTTATAGTGTTTGTGTACAGTGGGCATGTGGAAAACTGCCTCATTTTGTATAACCACAAAGATAAATTTGGAAATGTCTTAGTTGAAAGAAAGACTTCCATTGAGCTGAAAGCACTTTAAGTCTCCCTGCATTACCTAGTTAGCTGGCACATTGTAGTTCTGTAAAGATGATGCGAGAAAAATGCACCTCACCATAATATGTTCTAAATGTCTGAAAAATAGGTTCAGTGCTGATGGGAGTATAAGGCGCATCATTGGCATGATGCTGTTTCATGTATCTGTGTGATCTGTGCAGAGATTTTCAGCCTGGACTATTGTATTTCAGTAACTAATGGAATGTTTGTGAGGCTATCATGGACTTCTCATCAGTGGACAGAGGAAAAAGTCTACTTGTTGAACCAAAGGAGTTAATAGATTTGTTTTGAGAACAAATTTTAATAACTTTTTGCACCTGCTCAGAACTTCTTTGAGGAAGGAAGTGGTAAAAAGGGAATAACAGTAATGTTAAGGTTACAGTTTTAAAGTTTCTAGTTTATATTTTCCCTACATTATGACTGAATATTATTTTACTTTAAAATACTGCTTATTTTTATTTTATACTACTGTACTTCATAGAAATATAAACTTCTGCACTGTTCCATTATAAATTTATCTGAAAATGCAAGTATATCTGCTTAGAATAAGAAATCTGTGCTAGATACTAGGCAGTTAGCATTTCAGACTAGGGTCTGAGGGACCCAGTTTGCATCTCCATTCTGTCATGGAAACTTGCTGGGTGACCTTGGGCTAGTCATTCTTCCTCAGGCTAAGCAACATCACAGGGTAGTTGTTATAAGGATAAAACATGGGGCAGCAGGGTGGGAAATTGTAAGCTGCTTTAAGTTTTCTCTGGGCCCATAAATCTAAATAAATAAATATGGTGGTGGAAAATGCTATCAATTTGCAGCTGATTCATGGAGACCCTGTAGTGTTTTAATACAGTAGATAATGGGTGGTCTCAAGTGCTTGTCCTCACATCCATTCATATTGCTGCTGTTTGCTTTCAGTAAGCCATACCGTGGGCTGCCTCCAAAGGTGCCCCTCCATATGTGGAAAGTTTGTCCTGCTGCTAGTAGTATTTTGAAAAGAGACATTTCAAAGAGCAGTCCTGAGCAGGGCTGTTCTGAAACAAATCCCATTTAATTTAGCAGGGTTTATTTCCAGGAAACTGTTTTTTGGGGGATGGCAGGCTAAATCCACAGAACATCTCATGAGAAATGTAATACAGCCTTGTATGGACTCTTGCAAGTTCCTGCTGAAATGTTTATGAGAGAACAGTAGTAGCTGTTTGCCTCTCGCTTATGATTCTTTGGATCAAATCCTGTTGTTATTGCCATATAGCTCTTTGGTGTGTGATCTCTTTCAGTTTTGGCTTTTTTATATCTTCCAAGTGTACAGGGTTGGGTTTTTAAAAAACTTTTAGACAGCTTTTGGGATATTTTCCATGCAATGAAATATTACAGCTGCTAATTTGTGCCTGATACTCTTGGGTTCAGTGAGTGGGGGGGCAACAATGAGAGGGCTTCTAGTTTCCTGACCCCACTGATGGACCTCCTAATGGCACCTGGTTTTTTTGGCCACTGTGTGACACAGTGTTGGACTGGATGGGCCACTGGCCTGATCCAACATGACTTCTCTTATTTTCTTATGTGTGAACTATTGAACCAAAATATTCAGCAGCAGCATAGTTTATTCATCATAGAATATATTTAGCAAAGAATTAACTTGTTACTGAAAAAAAAAACGGATTAATAGTATGAGCGTGTGCTCTGTTAAATACTTTGTTTTTAATGCTACTTGACAATACTTGTGTTTTGACGCTCAGAATATCTTACTTTGCAGTCCCAGAAATCTTGGATAGAAAATACTTTTACCAAGCGAGAATGTGTGTATATTATACCAAGTTCAAAGGATCCTCACAGGTAAATTATAAAGTGGCACAGGGTTTCTCTATAAAGACAATGCAAAAATACGTGTTAATTCTGGGAATACTTGAATTTCAGCTTCTCAGAAACTGCTTATGGGTGAATAGGAAATAGCCATTAATTGTTTTAGTTTGCAAAACATGTTACTGTGAGTTCACTGCATTTCTTGAAGCCATTGAGCCCTGAGAAGGTTTTGCTATGATTGGATTGAAACATACGGAAAACTTTTAAATGCCAATTGGATAACTGGGAAATTGTTGTTGAGAATATTTCCTAGCTAAGAGTTCAGTGTTTTACTTGAGCCCATATGTGCTACAATGCTCTTTTGAATGAATTCGCAAATAAGATTCCTAAATAAAGATGATAGGAATTGCTTTTTTAAAAAGTAACAGTAATTTGTAAATCACATTCATTTATTCTTGGAAGAACCTTGTCCTTTGTGGTTTTGAGAAGCACAATTGTAGGTAGCTTTTTGATTGATATTTTTCTCATTTTCACCTTGCAGAATAAACTCTTCAGCACACATTATTTTTTAAAAAATATGTGTTCCTAAGATTTGAAGCATGTCTCTAAAAGTGTAAATAGTTAATGTGGTAAATACTTACCTCATACAGGGGCATTCATCCATGTGATTGGTTGATACTCCATATGCAAGGTATAATTTGTGGCAACCGTAGGTTTAACACTTCACAGTGGCTTCTTTCAGACATCATGAAAAGTCTGTTTGCCTGCGAGACGCAGGGATGTACCTTGTTACGCTCATGTAAACCTCTCTTCAGTTGTCTCATGTATGGAACACAACTGAATTTTCCCACGTTTGGGAAGCCTTCACTCCAACACCATTTTACTATAATATCCACATTCAGGTGTGTAGGTAAATAGAGTTTTGTTTCTTCCCCACAAAAAAACCCCCTGGGATTCTGAATTAAGGTATAATCCCGGTTTCTGCAGAAGAAAAGAGCTTCAGTTTTACCTCTCCTCGTATTTCATGGCATACAGGAGTTTGAAGGGTTCTGAAGACAGGAAATGTTCTCTTGTGTTCCAAATATGTGGGGAAGAAGGAGGAACAAGTTGTGAGGGACCATACAAGTGTAGCAACAGGCTTTTTTGGAGCCTCCCATGAACAAATGGATGTTTCCTGTGATGCCTAAATGTGACCAATATTTTGAGGGATTTACTGTCAATACAAATTCAGTGTAAAACATGGCCTGCCAAACGGAAGGTGCTTATTCATTATCTATCATGACTGCATCATGTGTGCTTGTTACTTTTGCTTGTGGTGCAGTTCTAAACAAAGTTATACAATTGACGTTAGTAGGGGATAATTCTGTTTATGAATGTGCTGTTAGAGACATAGTGTTGCTTATTATTTGTCAGGATCAGCTGCCATGTTACTTCTGGAACACTTTTCCAAAATCACACCAATAAACAATTAGTACTTTTCACTTGCTAGCTATGTCCCAAAACTAACCATTTAAAACTGAGCTATAAACAATCTTGTGTAAGCCATAAGAAGTGGAGACATGAATATTTAAGGATAGTCTTCTTCATATTAAGGCATAAATTCTTGGGTGTGAAGATGAGATGGGCAGAGTGTTAAGATACTGTATTGTATTCTTTAACAGATGCCTTCCAGGATGTCAGATTTGTCAGCAACTTGTCAGGTAAGTAGAACTCTGTTCCATTTACCCCTTGGATTTTTTCTCTAAAACATACAGCTTTGATTTAATATTAGTAAAATGTTTGAAAATTGGCTATGGTATTTAAAAGTAACTGGAAACAAAAGGTAAGGGGAAATATAAAATAGGTTTAAACAAGCATGCTTATATGCCAGAAATAGACTTGGGAAACTAGACCTAATATTTTAGTCATTTACTGATGCCGATCATTAGGGATGGATAGGAACTGAACTAGGAGTCGTGATTTGTGCTAAAAATGGCTGGTTCGTGATTTGTTCCGAACAGTTTTGTTTGAGCCCGCTGCACCCAAACACAAAAACAAACCAGCCTTTTTTCTTGGCATGTGGTTTGGTTTGTGTTTGGTTCATTTTTCCAGACAGCCTGGCATGATTCCCCAGCCTCCTGTGTTTGTGGTCAGTTTCCAGTGAAACTGACTAAATGGGGGGCACCTGCTTTGGGGGGCTGTAGCTCAGCCCCCTGAAATCCATTTTGCACCAAACTTGGCAAGCAGGTAGAGGATAGTCTGCTGAAGAGTTTGCCACAAGTTTGGCATCTCTAGCCCACTCAGGGGCCATTCTACACCTCCCTGAACTGAATGAACTAATGAACCAGGAATCATTTGGGAAATTGAAAAAAAACACAAACCAAACCACTGAATCAGGCAATCCAGTGAATCACAAAATGAAACGAGCCACAATTTTGGATTCCATGCCCATCCCTACTGATCATCTGGGTCTTTGGAGTATATTGATCACCCACTCCACAGTTTTTATTCTCATTTTCTAGTATTCTGGTTTTTATTATTTTTCTCTTGCATGATTATTATGAATGTTATGCAGATCTCTGATCTAATTATTTTTAACCAGAAGAAAAATTAGAGCCATCTCTCTGAGAATGGGGGGAGGGGTATTTGTACCGTAAATCTCCTGCATTGTGCAGGGGGTTGAACTAGATGACTCTGGAGATCCCTTCTAACTATGATTCTGTGAATGGGCTTTAAGGCAGCATGGCACTTCCCTCTTAAGGAGGAAGTTTTCTGCTTGTGGGGTTTTCTTGATCAGACCCTATGGCTAGATGCTAAAAAGACATTGGTTTCTCATAATGCCTTTTACAAACTATGTTTGATAGTAAATGTAGTAAAATCTTGTAGCATGTAGTAAATGTAGTAAAATCTACTGCGTCTTTCCCTGTTTTGATTGCATGAAGACTTTCACTGTTGTAATGCTCTCTGTATAGGGATGCCTTTTAATAACTGCTGGGAATAATACATGGCCTAAAATACTATGGTAAGGAGGTTGATAGGGAAGCGCCTCAAAAACTGTTTTGTAAGTTTTGCGTTGACTCCTAGTTTGTCTCCAGGTCTAATTCAAAGTGCTAGATTTGATTTTTATAGCCCTGCTTTGTCTGGGCCTATTATATCTGAAGGGCCATTTCCATTAGTATGAATCTGCCTGTTCGCTTCTTTAGAGGTCTTCTCTAGATGCCCCCCCCCCAAATGGAAGTGAGACAGGTGGTGACCAGGGACAGGGCTTTTTCAGTGGTGGTCCTGTATCTCTGGAACACCCATCGCTGAGAGGTCCTCCTGGCATCTTCATTGCCTGCTTTCAGGTTCCAGGTGAAGACCTTTCTGTTTCATCCTTCTTTTGGTTGAATTTTATTTTTTGGCTGTCTTTTGGTGGTGATTTATCGGTTGTTTTGTGTATTTTTTAATTTGAGATTTTTACTTGCTGTGTTTAAGATTCTATTCTGCTCATTAATTTTATTGCGTATTGTTGTTTTGATGTGAGCCACGTGGAGCAACTAAAATTGACAAAGCAGCATTGTGATATTTTAAAATAGATAATATTAATTCTCTGGCTTGTGTTGATACTCTGCAGGTGCTGCTGTGGCCGTTTGGTCCGGCAACATGCTTGTTTCACAGCGAGTCTTGCCATGAAATATTCAGATGTGAAACTGGGTGAAAATTTTAATCAGGAAATAGAAGAGTGGTCAGTGGAAAAACATACAGAACAGAGTCCAACAGATGCGTATGGTGTCATTAACTTCCAAGGAGGCTCTCATTCTTATCGAGCTAAGGTACGTTTCAAATGTCCCAACATCCCACTCCTGTTTGTCATTTAACCCCAGGCTTGATGGGTGCTTTTGGAATAATGTGCAGGTGACGCACCCAGTCACAGAGTCGACAACATATAGAAAAATCAAGTTCTCACGTGACTGAACTGCACTTTAAGGAAAATCAATGGCTGCTCAAGATTGAAGCCATATTTATTATTGAAACCCATTTTCTGTCCAAATTATATGCAATTTTTGATGTGAATTGAGTTAAACAACACTATTTGTGTTCTGTCTTTTGAAGAGAGTTTAGTGCTGATAAGCAAAAATAACAGCATGATTAACAGCACTTCAGATTTTTGTCATCTCTCTTCTACAAATTGGAATTCTCTTTTTCAAAAGGTCTCTCTTCTACGAATCAAGTCTTGCTTATGTGTGTTTTGGTCTTTTAGTTGTTAGGCTTGCCAGGTCCCAGCGGGGGTTCTTCCGCTTTCCCAGACTCCTTCCTGCCCGCAGTCAGCTGGGGTGGGGGGAAGCCCCGCCCCCAAAGCCACCATGTGATTTTTTTCCTCTCCAGAGGCTCTAGTCTCCGATTGGAAAGGCTTCCTCTTGGGATGGGGTGTCTGTGTTACTTGGAAGAAATTGGCTGCAACTCGTGAATAGAGAGGACAATACCTCACTTCAGAGTCGCCAGAAAACGGGGGCGGGGGAGGAGAGAGGGGAGGAACATCTGCTGAGCACTTCATTATTCCCTATGTGGAGATCGATTCTCATAGGGTATAATGGGGAATTGATCTGGAGGTTTCGGGGGCTCTGGGGGAGCTGTTTTTTGAGGTAGAGGCACCAAATTTTCAGTATAGTATCTAGTGCCTCTCCCCAAAGTACCCCCCAAGTTTCAAAATGATTGGACCAGGGGGTCCAATTCTATGAGCCCCAAAAGAAGGTGCCCCTATCCTTCATTATTTCCTATGGAAGGAAGACATTTACAAAGGTGTGCTGTCCCTTTAAATGTGATGGCTAGAACTCCCTTGGAGTTCAATTATGCTTGTCACACCCTTGTTCCTGGCTCCACCCCCAAAGTCCCTAGATATTTCTTGAATTGGACTTGGCAACCCTATTAGTTGTATAGTTGTTTCATATTTTGTTACAGGAAAATTGACAGTGTGCCACAGAGACTGTGGCCAGTTTCAAGTGTCATGCCCAAACTTTTCTTTTGCCTACTGAATGTGTCCCACCCTCACTTGCTCCCTTCTTTACTTCCTGGTTTGCAGAAGCCATAATTTGTCTCTGAACCATTCTGTATGTGGCTATGCTCCAGTGAGTGTAATAAATTCTGTTTTAATAAATGCACTTTGGATTTTTAGTGTTTATACAATATTGACAGACAGAATGATGTGATGGAGTGGACAAGCCATTAAAACACAAGTTTTTGAAAAATTATTACTGTGGAGATATATATTCGAAATCTTACATCAGTTCTGAAATTTCCATTAATAATGATGAATTTGAGAAGAATGCATGTTTACTTCTTGCACATCACTCTTAAAAAGTGTGAGCTATATTATGCATGTTAAAGCGGCTAACCCTTCCCAATTCTTCCATTCTTAGTATGTGCGGTTGTCCTATGATACAAAACCTGAAGCCATTCTCCAGCTTATGCTTAAAGAATGGCAGATGGAACTGCCCAAGCTGGTTATTTCCGTTCATGGAGGGATGCAGAAATTTGAGCTTCACCCACGCATTAAACAGTTGCTTGGTAAAGGCCTTATAAAAGCAGCAGTGACAACAGGAGCCTGGATTATAACTGGAGGAGTGAACACAGGTAATATTTTGACTCCATATATACCTTCTGGATATCATAGGTGCATATAAATTGGTCTAGTCTCCTTTCTGTAGGATGGGGGTAGCCAAACTCTGGCTCGGGAGCCACATGTGGCTCTTTCACACATATTGTGTGGCTCTTGAAGCCCCCACCAACACATCAACTGGCATGGAGAAGGCATTTGTCTCTTTAAATCACTTTTCCAAGCCAAGCCAAATCAGCTGGTGGCTTGGAGAATACACTTAAAATTCAAGTTGCTTTCTTCCACCTCTCTCTCCCTCCTCCCTCCACATTTATTTTCCTTCCTTCCTTCCTTCCTTCCTTCCTTCCTTCCTTCCTTCCTTCCTTCCTTCCTTCCTTCCTTCCTTCCTTCCTTCCTTCCTTCCTTCCTTCCTTCCTTCCTTCCTTCCTTCCTTCCTTCCTTCCTTCCTTCCTTCCTTCCTTCCTTCCTTCCTTCCTTCCTTCCTTCCTTCCTTCCTTCCTTCCTTCCTTCCTCCCTTCCTCCCTCCCTCCCTCCCTCCCTCCCCTGTATTGTGGCTCTCAAACATTTGATGTTTGTTGTATGTGGCTCTTACATAAAGCAGTTTTGGCCATCCCTGCTGTAGGATATGTTTTCTCCACAGTGATATTGTGCAGGGCCTGGGAGGCAGCAGCCTTGGAATTTCCATGGGTCATAAATGGAATATTAGAGCTTGGTGTGATAGTATGTGTCCACCATACAAAGATTTGGCCCTCCATGTAATAAAGTTGCAACAGTTGTTCACTGTCTTCCCACAGGATAAAAGACCCCACGGGAGTTAATATCAATAAAACAGGGATGCCAGCCTCCAGGTGGGACCTGGAATTACAGCTTATCTCCAGCCTACAGATATAAGATCCTCTGGAGAAAATGGAGGCTTTGGAGGGTAGACTCTATGGCATTGTACCCCACTGAGGTCCCTGTCCTCCTTTGGCGCCATCCCCAAATCTCCAGGAGTTTCCCAGCTTGATCTACTTCCCCATCCCCCGCTGGTAGCTAGGAGAGACCCAGCAGCCCTAAAACCAGCTTCAGACTACAGTGTAACATATGAGTTTGTGTCCTAGTTGAAAACTGTAGGAGCCAAGGAGGCAAAGAATTTCAGACAGGCAAGCTATTGTCACAGCCGTTTCAGGCAAAAAAGGGTTTGAATCTCTTGATAGAATTAGAACATTATGGATTCCTGAGTTAAATACTCTCTTCAGGAGTTGGGGAGGTCAGAATAAATGACTGATGAGAAGAGGGAGAGTAAGGTCCTTCTGTCCGCTAGCCTTCCTGGCTCATGTGCCACTCCCCCCTTTCCTTGTGGGCTCCGTTAGCAAACCATGCTTCAAGAGAAGGGGAGAGAGAGAGGACAAGATCCTTCCATTGACCTGATTTCTCTAATTTATGTTCATGTTCATTAGCCACTTTGAGGGTTTTTTCCTCTTGCGAAACATACCTATATCGATCTATCTATCTGTCTGTCTATCTTTTCTTTTTTTTGCCGTTAAGTCACAGCTTACATATGGTGACCCTGTGAGGTTTTCAAAAATGGTTTGCCATTGCCTACCTCTGCGTAGCAACCCTGTACTTCCTTGGTGGTCTCCCATTGAAGTACTGACCAGGGCTGACCCTGCTTAGCTTCCAGTTCTGACTGGGCTATCCAGGTGAGGGCAGAATTTAAATACTTAATGTAGAAATTCTGGATCTACCTATGGAAGATTCTGTTCATGTTCTTTTGAATGCCTCACAAATAGAAAAACTCCTATCTTAACCTCAGTATTTCTGTATTTATGTCTTCACACAAAGCCAGTGCGTTCAGTATTTCAAAATCAGCTAAAATGTGTTGTTTTTTTACAGTTTTAGATTATCAGTAGATACCTTTTAACTGAGCATGGGTGTTGCTGCTGCGGCTAAAAATAGCATGCAATATTTGGCACAATATTCTGGTGTTTTTCTTGCAAAGAACATCACTTTGTGTAATGCCTTAATTGATATGCGTCATGACCACATAAGCTTCCAGTCAAACTTTTTAGAAGGGGTTTGTTTTTTAAAAAAAAAAAGTCTGAAAGAACAGTGTGTGATTAGGTAAGGAAATTAAGGTCAAAAGGGGTCATGTTGGCAGGGTTTCCCCCAAAGTATTTTAAAGGAAGAAAATAAGTGCTTATCATACACAGCAATAGTAGAAGTAATGGAGTTAAATTACAAGAAACATGTTCACAAAAGAGTTATGACTGGCTAGGGAAATTTGGCCAGAATTGGAATTAACTGTCAGAAGGGAGATTCTCTAATCTTCCAAGGAAGTTTTTACAGAAAGCCTGGTCAGAAATATTTTTAAGACAGTTTAAATAGACATTTGTGGTTTTTAAGAGGGTGGGTTTGTCTATTATTATTATATGATGTTTGCGCTGGTAGAACATTATTTTAGCGATATTCCTTGTTCTTGGACAGGAGTTGCAAAACATGTTGGCGATGTCCTCAAGGAACACGCCTCTCGATCATCTCGCAAGATTTGCACTATTGGAATAGCTTCATGGGGAGTGATTGAAAACAGAAATGACCTCGTTGGGAGAGATGTAAGCTGGTCCATATGTTGTGCTCTTAATTGATTGTGAAGAATTAATTATGGTGAATCCTTCATAACTGCATTCATAGTGCTGTCCTAAGCAGGTCTGCCCAGAATACTACTATGGTCTGTTTGATGGAACTTAGTTCCAGGACACTGTTCTTAGAATTGCACTATAAGACTTTGGTCTCAATATAAGTCTAATTGTGTAGCGTACAGGGCTTGATGTTGTAAAGATTCTTGTTGTAATGGGTGTACCTTCCACAGTAAGAGAACTCATACATCCTGTGCCAAGGGCCTATCCCAACTGGCTGTGGGCATACCAGAATCAAACAGTCTACTTTGCCTTCATTGAGATATTGTAGAAATAGTATTCCACCTGGTGTGTGTGTGTGGGGGGGGGATAACTTTTTAGTAGTGCAGCAGCTTTTCTAAAGGAACAGAGCAGAGAACCATTGCTGGCAGATAAACAAAATGGGCATTAAGCAAGCACGGGGCCTTTTAAAGCCTGATAAATCTTGGAAGCAGTTATGATTTATTTCCACCTTATCCTTTCCTGAAGGTTAGATTTTTACAGGGGTTTGTTTGTGTTTTGACCTTTAGGTGGTTGCTCCATATCAAACCCTGCTAAATCCTTTAAGTAAATTAAATGTCCTAAATAATCTTCATTCCCATTTCATACTGGTGGATGATGGAACTGTTGGAAAATATGGGGCAGAAGTTAAACTTCGACGAGAACTGGAAAAAACTATCAATTTGCAAAGAATCCATGCAAGTATGTGGGTGTGAAGCTGGGCTGTGCATGTTGCCTTGCGTTGTTGTTGTTGAAATGTGAAAGACATGTGGCTGAGAAATGGATGGTAAAATGGTGAAGCTGTGGGGTGGAGGGGTTAAATGTTTGACTTCTACCTGTAGAGTAGTCCCTGTACCTAGAAAAATAGTCACCTAGAGAAGGGGTCTGGCTAGTCTTGCTCATGATACGCTATTTTTCATTGTGTTGAATTTTATTTGAGGAGGAGCATCCACATAGCAACCATTCCTTCACCAACTGCAGGATGTGGAAAAGTTCATGAAAAGCTTTCGTTCTACTGAATGTAGAAACTCTAATTTAACTCTTTGAGGTGGCCCCAGCCATTAAGAAGATATACAGGGATCATGAAGGGTCATGACTGGTTCTTATTGTCCTGTGCAGGGCCTTTTTTCCTGGGAGAATGTGGTGGAATGCAGTTCTAGAACCTCTATGTGGAAACAAAATTCTCCAAAAATGTTTAAAAGTTCATGAGGGGCATGTGGGTTTCTCCTTCATTTCCCTCTTTAGAGTTTTGGAACCCCTTTTTCCAGAAAAAAAGCTCTTGTCCTATGTAATGCCTGATGCTCCCTCTCTTTTTGGGGAAGGTGGTGGTGATAGAAGTAATTGTGAATTTGAACCTGTATGTGACTGATGGGAAGCTCTGACTTCTTTCAGAGCTTTTTGTCATCTGTAGAAGTTTAGAGTTTAGGGCATCGTTTTGTGCTATATTGTTAACAAGTGATAGTGTATGTTTGTCCATTTACTGCTTACTGTTCTTTAAAAAAAATGATCTGTTTTGATGAAGAAGGTGGCAAGGAGAAGGTGTACAGCTCTGACATCTTCTGTGTTTATTGTACCTATGGGCTACATTTTACTGTGCAATGTTGTGACATGTTTGCAGTTTCTGTGTTCCGTTTGTGTGTCTGCTGACTTAGTTGGCTGCATTTTAATTATGTCTTCATCAGGCATAAACCACACTTCAGGCCTCGTGTATGATTAGCTGTATTTAAAATGTTGCTCAGCAGTTTAACTTGTTTTTGCAACTGAAGGGGTTATGTTGAGCTTGGTATTACAGTAAGGTTGCCAACCTCCAGATGGGGCCTGAAGATCTCCCAGAATTACAACTGATCTTCAGAGATCTGTTCTCCTGGAGATAATGGCTGCTTTGGAGAGTGGGCTCTGTGGCATTATAGCCCGTTGAGGTCTCTCTCCAAACCCTGCCCTTCCCAGGCTCCACCCCCAAATCTTCATGAATTTCCCAATCCAGAGTTGGTAACCCTATATTATATTGTAAATATTAGGTTTCTGATTTCTGTTTTACCTATATAGGTTTTGATGAAGAAGGGAGGTTAAAACAGTGAAGTAATTTCTGAGTAAAATTTGCTCATCCTGAACTAAAAATTGTCACTTTTATTTCATACCAGTTATTTGTGAAAAGCTATTCCACATTCACTCTACTTTTTAGTGGGAATTGATGAGTTTTTCATCTACCTCTGTCTGTGTTAGTCTATTATTTGTCCTGGTTCTAGGGTACCTTCTGGAGGTCTCTGTTGGGGGCAGTGTACTTTAAAATTGGTCATTCACAGTAGTTCGCATACACACAGCTCTGGTTGCTGTGATTCCACAAGAATCCTCAAAAGCCACAGAATGTGGTATTGGCCATAGATTTTAGTTTCCTAAGTATCTGAGCTTTCACAGAGAAAGGAAATATGAGCGGAGCTGTGCTTTCCCCCCCTTGCTTCTTCCTCCTGAAGCCTCTTTTGATCCATGAAAACGTCGCTCTGGAGACTCTCAGGAATGATACAGGCAGTAGTGCTGGAGGGGAGGGGGCAAGTGACACGTCTTATGCTCTCACAAGGAGTTCTTTGGATCTCTCCCACCAACTGTGGGCAGCAATAAGAATCCCAGTGGTCTGAGAGCAGCTTTTCAGTGACCAGCATGTCCCTTCCTCAGTTACAAGCAGCAATGGAACAATCTGTGCAAAATGATAGAAACTGCAGAATAAGTGATTATGAGAAACCATCTGCATTTTCTTCGTTTGGATGCACTCTAAGCTGCAGTTCTGTTTTTGTTGTCCTAGAATTTAGCTTAGCTTGAATGTAAGTTTTTAACTTCATTTTTTAACCGCAGGGCATATGCAGCCTTGATAGTAACTCTGGTTCATTTAATGTGCTGAGCACAAAAGATTGATAATTGGCTGTTAAATAGTGGGATTTTAATTTTGTAAAAAATCTGTGTACGCATAATAGATCTACATAATTTTCTTTTACTTGTCTGGTTTAGGAATTGGCCAGGGTGTCCCTGTGGTGGCACTCATATTTGAAGGGGGTCCCAATGTTATCCTCACTGTTCTGGAATACCTGCAGGAAAGTCCTCCGGTGCCAGTGGTGGTTTGCGAGGGCACTGGCAGAGCTGCAGACATCCTGGCTTACGTCCATAAGCAAACAGAAGAAGGAGGGTAAGCCTGTGAAAACATCCCATGTTGCAAATACTCCACACTGTAAAGTGAAGAGCACTTCCCTGAGGGATGTTTTTGGATGAGAATCCCATTCTCTGAAAGACAAGGCTTTGTTTTCAAGCTGCTTTGAGCCAAACCCCAAACGATATACTGCATTTCTATGAATAAAACCGTGCTTTCTGGTTTTTTTTCAGAATTATTCCTGATGGGGCAGAACCTGAAATAATTTCAACCATCAAAAAGACATTTAATTTTGGCCAGAGTGAGGCAGTTCACTTGTTCCAGACGCTGCTGGAGTGCATGAAGAAAAAAGAACTTGTAAGTCCTACTCTGCTTTGTCACTTTGCAGGAAGCACTTTCAGAGTATTACACAGTCCCATAGTAATTGAGGAGGAATCCTGCCAGCTATTAGGGGGGTGGGGGTGGAATAACAGCTGCAACTTGGCTTTTTTTTGCTTTGACTTATTTCTGGGCCCACAGCAAATTTTGCGTTGCCAGTTTGTCTGCAGGTCAAATGTACTCCTTTTTAAAAAAATGCTTACCTTATCTCTTTTTGTAATTGATTTTCATTTTGGTTCTCTGTCAACTGCAGATATTTGGTTTTTGTACTTCTTACTTTGGATTATGTCCAGCATCTAAAAGATCTGCTCAATTTGATTTATGAACTCAAGCATGGCTCGGGCTGCTGTTTCTTGAGTAGCAGTCCCCATGTTGAATGGCAGCCCCCTCCCCTTCTTTTTGACAAACCAGCCAGAGTAGTTTTTCAAAAGTGATGTGTGATACAGCATGTTGATCGGGGTGTGTGTGTTTGTGTGTTAAATTTTTGCTAGTTGGATGAAAGCCCTTGGCCTGACCCAAGGAAGCTGTTTAGATCTCCAAGTGTCTTCCTTACCAATATTCGTAAAACCTGATTTTTCTGATCAGTTGTGGAATAACTGTCTAGCTGCATGTCTTAATTGAAGCTATAGAACTAGTATTCGGTTTTCCCACTTTGTAATCCCAAGTACACGAGACAAGGACTTCAGTTACAATTTAGAAACAGTTGAGCATGTTTTATTTCTGTTTATCTGTAGGGCGTAAGTGCTTAACTGAGTGAAGGGTTTATTGATTTAAACTGTGTACATAACCTACCCATCATTTGTGATCATCATCCTCATTGGAGGGCTTCCTCCATCAACCTCCAGTAATTGAAGTAAGGTGGTTTGATACAAAGAAGCTGCGCCTTCTAAGTTGTTACCCTTCTTACCTGGAATGCTGTCTTCTTGGCTGCTCTCACCTGGGGCTGAGTTACTTGAGCTCCTGGCATCAGGCAAAGATGTATTTGCTTTGCTCGAGCTGTTTGTAAATTCCTCATCCATTCCCACAATTCTATATTTATTTCATATACTTTTGTATATATTTTTGCCATTTGGTTTTTGTGAGTTCTTATTAATGCTCGCTTGCTTTAATATTTAATATTTGCCATACTATATGTGCACAATGTGATTTATGGTTAATGCTGCTGCTGTTTCTTTTCTGCTCTTCTAAATCCTGTTGTTTTCATTTATATGCTGTTTTTGTTAGGTGTACGTTTCTGCTGCCACCATTACTTTTAGTTTGTGACTTAATATTTTATAAAGTATTTTATTGTTTATTTTTTGTTAGCCGCTCAAGAGCTTTTAAGTATCCTAAATAAAATAAAACAGGTTGTTTCTACTTCTTAGATTCCAATTTATTCACCTTTTTAAAAGGTTATTTTGTTGGAGACATATAATAGTTGTTAAAATATTCAAAAATGCTAATATGAAACACGTTTCAATGCAGATCACTGTATTCCATATTGGGTCCGATGAGCATCAAGATATTGATGTTGCAATCCTCACAGCACTACTAAAAGGTCAGTTTAAAAACAACTTTAAAAGCATATAAAGAATTAGGACTGCCCTGAATGTGGCCCTATGAATGTGTTTGTAGCAGCAGCGGAACTGCCAAGTGAAGCAGGGGGTGGGGGTGGGGGGCAACTTGCTCACTTTTTTTGCTGCTGCTTCATTTCCCATCCAGTGTCTGCTGCTAATTTTGTTCTTTGTTTTAATAGCAACTTTTTGTTGCTGAGAACACTCATCCCAACTTTTTTTGCTCTCATGTGATGAGCGCAATAAATGCTGTGTTGCCAGTGCCAGAAAGCTTTGAGGCTGATAACAAATGCTTTGGTTCCCTTTCTCTGGGCTGTCTGAAATGCTGCTGAAAAGGAGGGAACTTTTTAACTTGACAAGATGCCTTATTAGTGTGGACGCTCACACATACCCTGTAGCTCATCCTTAATCATATTGCCAAAATCAGTTTAAATTAGGAAGAAAATATGTATTGTTCCTTTAATATTTTCAAATACAAATATTTTTCTGCAATGTTTAAGGGGTACATTTCAAGATGGATGTGTAAATGTTGGTTAAATAAAAATCATAATTAAACAATAAAAAATATAGGATGAGCTAGCTTTGTCCTGACAGTGGTACTTGCAAAAAGGATCTAGGGGTCTTAGTTGGCCATATATGAGCTAGCAGTGCTGTGCGGTAGCTAAAAAGGCAAATGTGATTTTGAGCTGCATCAACAGCAATATAGTGTCTAAATCACACAAAGTGATAATATCACTTTACTCTACTCTGGACTTGGAGTACTGTGTTCATTTTAGGACACCACAGTTTAAGAAGGATGTTGACAAGCTGAAATGTATCCAAAGGAGAGCAGTGAAGGCAGTGAGGGGTCTGGAGACCAAGTCCTGTGAGTAGAGGTTGAAGGATCTGGGTATGTTTAGCCTAGAGAGGAGACAGCTGAGAGATGATATGATATCATCTTCAAGGATTTAAAGGGCTGTCATATACAGGATGGAGTAGCATTATTTTTTGTTGCCCTAGAAAATCGGACCAGAACCAGTGGATTGAAATGAAATCAAAAGAGCTTTCAGCTTAACATTAGGAAGAACTTCCTGACAGAGCATTTCCTCGGTGGAACAGGCTTCCTCGTGAGGTGGTGGGCTGTCCTTCTTTGGATGGTTTTAAGCAGAGGCTAGATGATCATCTGATAGCAATGCTTATTCTGTGAATTTAGGCAGATGGTGAGAGGGAGGACAGGAAGAGGTGAGCCAGTCCTTCGGCACTTGTGCCACTCTTATTGCCCAGAGTAATGCTGTTCACCACTTTTGGGTCAGGAAGCAATTTTCTTCTAGGCCAGCTTGGCCCAGGGATCCTGGAGAATCCTCTGGGCATAGAACAAGGTCACTGGAGGAGGTGAGGAGTGTAGTTGTGGATTCCTGCATTGTGCCAGGGGGTAGGAGTAGATTATCCTTGAGATCCCTTCTAGCTCTGCGTCTCTGCTTCTGTCTTAGAGCTGAGATGAATAAATTTGTCACTTGTGAAAACGGTTGTTTAGATGAGCTATTTGAAATACAGATCTGCTTTCTGTATTTTGTTTTATTTTAGGGACAAACGCCTCTGCATTTGACCAGCTTGTGCTTACTCTTGCATGGGACAGAGTTGATGTTGCCAAAAATCATGTTTTTGTTTATGGACAGCAGTGGCTGGTAAGTGAATGAAATGAAAAGAACAAAATGACTCTTAAGAAACAGTCTGTTGATATTGTAGAAATAACTTGGTGTAATAATTGGACTTCTTATACAGTTCTAGTATGTATTGCAGTTTTACTTGTTTTTATCTTGCCCTTCCTCCAAGGAACTCAAGGCAGTATACAAGGGCCTCCTACCCCTTTTATCTTCCCAGCAACCCTTTGAGGTAGGTTAGGGTGAGAACAGTGACTGGGTCCAGGTCACCCAGAGAGCTTCAACACCGAGGGGGGAATTTGAACAACTTACAATTACGACCTGGGCAGAATGAATGCTGCTGTATTGTAACCATGTGGATATACAAATGTCCCCCACTCCTTCCTTTTTTGGAGTAATTTTTTTCCTAACTAATTGAAGTTAAGGAGGACATACAGTAATGTTTGCACCAGATGATGAGAGTGCATCTGAGAAGAATGGAATTGTGTGTTCCACTTCACAGTTTGCTCTCTGAATGACTGTATTTTTTTCAAATATCTTAGAAAAATAATTTAGTAGAAATTATAGAATCTTCCACAGTGATAGAATTTCATATTTGGAGATAATGGCATTTTTGCTTCCACGCTTCCTTACTTAGTTTTCATGCCTTGATTTTTTAATTGGCATCTTTCTATTCATTCAGTTCCGAAGATTCAAGGAGCGCTTAGGTTTTCAGAAGAGGGGGCAGGGATCTTTATGGCAGACTCAACGTGTCATTTAATTTTAATATAAAGATTATGGTCTCATGTCTTCAGGTTGGATCTTTAGAGCAGGCTATGTTAGATGCCCTTGTGATGGACCGAGTTGCCTTCGTGAAACTACTTATTGAGAATGGAGTAAGCATGCACAAATTTCTTACAATTCCCAGACTGGAAGAACTTTACAACACTGTAAGTTGACAGTAATTCTGTTGAAAGATATCCTTTCGCCAGGGTCGTGTATCTAATTTTGGTTATATAGACATTCTTATGTTGTTAGGGCATTCATGGCCGGGGGGAGTTGCTTTACAGGTAAAATACTACTTGAAACTGATTTGGGTAATTATATGGAAAAATAGTATGTGAGAAAGGTTGTATTTTGAAACAATAATATAATCAGGGCTTTTTCTACCAAAAACGCCCAGCAGGAATGCATTTGCATATTGGGCCATACCCCCTGACATCACCATTGTTTCACACAGGGTTTTTTTGTAGAAAAAGCTCAGTAGGAACTCTTTTGCATATTAGGCCACACCCCTGACACCAAGCCAGATGGAAGTGCATTCCTGTGTGTTGCTGCTGAAAAAAACTGCCCTGAATATAATTAATGGGACATCATGTGAGTTGTAAAATGTCATCCACCAGAAACTCAGCAGCCATTCTGATGGATCAGGAATTGGAAGTTAATGTTTTTGTCCTACATTCAAAAAATTGATGATGACCTTGTATAATCTGTACAGGAAGTCTCAAACATGTTTCTATGTGACTCAGATCACATAAGAATATAAGAGTACTGCTGGATCAGAGCAATGGTCCATCTAGTCCAACATCCTGTTTTACATAGTGTTGAACCAGTTGCCCTGAAGAGCCAGCAAATGAGAACAGGAGGCTAAGGTTGTACTTCGAAACAATAATATAATCAGGGCTTTTTCTACCAAAAAAGCCCTGATTTTCTACCAAAAAAGCCCAGCAGGAATGCTATCTCTTAGCACTGGTATATGGAAGTTTCCTTTGCTGGCCATGGCTAGTAGCCATTGATGGACCTCTCCTCCATGAATCTACCTAACCATCTATGCTTCTGGCCCTGACTACATCCACTGGCAGTGAATTTCATGTTAACCTTTAATTGAAGTCAGAAGCTTAAGTGGAATAAATTATTTAAGACATTTCAATTAATATTGCTGTACATCTTGTTGGTCTCTCTCTTATAGATTCTGCAATTAGTTGTTGCTCCTCTTTTGAGAGGCTGAACAGTTGAAGAATGAAAAGGGAACAGAATTTAATGGGGAAATAAATACAACAAAGCAAAAGAGTTGGAAATGAAATTCAAGCTAAGATAGACTGATTAGGATGGAATGGGGAGGCATGAGTTTGCAGATGTTACTCAAGTGTCAGGAGGTTGCTGTCAGAATGATTAAAGAAAAGTCTAAAGTGGGGGGAGAGAATCTGTTTCTGGAGCTTTTCCTGCTAGAGGCTAGGTTGCTCCTTACTTATGTCTTCTCCTAGATTACCTCTCTTACATGACTGAGAAAGGTGGGATCATAGAATCATAGAGCTGGAAGGTACCTCCAGGGTTATCTAGTCCAACCCCCTGCACAATGCAGGAAACTCACAAATATCTCCGCCTAAAGGAAATTGTTTTGAACTCCCCAGAAGATACACCACAGAGGTTAATATTAATCTAAAAGACTAGTTTTTGTCATGTTTACATAGGACCTTTTTCATATAATACTTGTTGCTGTGAGGTCTTGAAGTTTTACTTCTGAAAACTTCAGCTAGGCAGTGCAGTACTTAAAAACCAAGGGGTACAGTACTAAAAGAGAGCACCTCTATTTAATAGGTGTTGTTATGGATAGTTTAGAGTAGGGGTCCCCAACACTTTTGAGCCTGTGGGCACCTTTGTAATTTTGAGAGCCCCAAATGGCTTCTACAGCAGGTGGAGCCCAAACCAAAATGGTTGCCTAGGGAGCCACAATACCTTCCTCCTTCCTTTGCCCAAGAATTTCTGAAGGGCAATAAAAAGAAAGGGAGGAAAGTGGGATGAGGAGGGAGAAAGACACTGGGGAATAAAAAGAAAGGAAGGAAAGCAGCATGGTGAAGAAGGAAGAAAGAGAAGGGGGACTGGAACCATGTAATAACTACGGAAAGCTTGGGTGCCTCCTGATCCTCCAGGGGCTGCGGGTGCTATTGTAGAGGAAAGTCCTTTTATTTAAATGAGGACTGTCAATAACAAGCTTTACCTTACAGTAGCTCCACCCACTTTCTTAAAAGCTTGGCAGTCGCCAAGGGAAATAATGGCAGGCACCATGGTACCTGAAGGCACAGTGTTGGTGATCCCTCATTTAGAATCTTGAAACTTTAATACAATCTGCAATACGATCTTCTATTTATAGTGCTGAGTTTTTTTTGTGAGATGTCTCAAACTATCTAAAAGTCTGCATTCTTCTCTTTGCATCAAGAAACAAGGCCCAACTAATCCAGCGCTGTTTCACCTTGTTCGAGATGTTAAACAGGTATGGTTTTTGGTGACTAAAATACTTCAGTGGTTTTAGACACATTTAAACAAAAAATAATGGTTAATATATCTTCTCCCCCCCTCCCTCATATGATGATGCTGGTGGTGTAAGGTGTTGTCAAGTCACAGCTGACTTATGGCAACCCCGTAGAATTTTCAAAGAAAGAGACGTTCAGAGGTGGTTTGCTATAGTCTGGTTCCACATCATGGCCCTCAAAGTCTCCCATCCAAATACTAGCCAGGGCTGACCAGACAGAGCTAGTGTGAGCTGTCCAGCTCAAGATATAATGATGTCAGCAAAAGGGTTTTAATTACTCTTTGCAGTAACCATGATGGAAGACTTCAGAGTAGTTTAATTCCCTTTCTTCTTTCCTCAAAGTGCTGTTTGGCATAACTTAAATTTTAAATGTACTCTGAAAATTATGAATACCTGTTGCTTTATGATCCAATATGGATCAAGTCTGCAATCTCATGTACATGTACCCGGCAGTATATTCCATTTTAGTTGGGGGAAGAGGCTCACATTTGAAATCTGTAAAATTATTTGGATAAAATTTGTTTGTGGTGCCCCGAGGCTATGTAACCTTGATTTCCCTTGCTCTTCCTGATAATATACATGTGAAAGTGATGAGTAGAGGCTGAGGGGTTTTGGGTATTCTAAATTAATAATCTCTTGCTCCCAGGGCAACCTTCCTCCAGGTTACAAACTCACTTTGATTGATGTGGGGCTCATTATTGAATATTTGATGGGAGGAACGTACAGATGCACCTACACACGAAAACGCTTCAGAGCAGTATACAACAGTCTCAGCGGCAGCAATCGGGTAGGTGGTTTTTCTCAGTCTAAAGGAACAGAAGCACAATGTATTGTTTCACAGTCTCAAATGTGTTTAAAACTTCCAACAATCCAGATCGCATATCGTAACAAGTTGATTTCTGAAAAGAGTATTTCCCTCAAAATCTCTAGAAGGGTTTTTTGAGTGCAAGTTGTACTAAATTGCTGTTTAGTAGTAATAGCAGTTATTAGGAAACATGCAGTATAAATATGCAGGGCCAATCCCGCCAAATATAAGCATTTAAAGTCCTGTTGCTTTTAACAGGAGAAACATGTGTGTGTTTAACTCTCACAACAGTCAGTGGGATGTTTCTCAAAACATTTGGCATTCGCTGTCTCGACAAACCTGACACCAGCCCTGTAATGTGTCAGCCACCCTCATGTTACAGAATGAGGGCTTAGACAAGGAGAGTTTTCCAAGGTCAGGCAGTGAACACATAGTTGATGTGAAATTTGAACTGGGTACTTTGCCAGCTCACAGCCCTTAACCCTTGTCTATCTATCAGCCTTTACCAAGTAATTTCTGTTTAATTTTTCATTTATTGTTTTTCATCTTGGTTTAACATTAGAATTAAGATTTAGCAAATGGAAGTAATGTAAAGGATTTTGGGATATGTCTCCCCTCCCCTTCTCTAATTTTTAGCGGTCTGGCCGAAATGCTTCAAGCAGCACTCCTCAGTTACGTAAAAACCACGAACCTTTTGGTAACAGGGCAGATAAAAAAGAGAAAATGCGGCATAACCACTTCATCAAAACTGCACAGCCTTACAAACCAAAGGTATGAGTACACACCATATTGTAGCTTTTTGGGGGGGAAGATAAATTAAGGAATAGGGGGCCCAGGGCTTTTGCCTTTTCAGGATTTTCTTGGCAGTGTTCAGAGTCTTCCTTAAATAGCACATTATAGTTCAAAGTACAGAAAAGGCAAATGTTCTGATATAACAGTTTGATCAATTCATTTTGCCATCACTGAATCTACTTTTCCAGAGTTCAGTAGATTCACTTTTCCATGCATTTCTGTGGTTCCTTTCATAGTAAAACCATTTTTGTTAATGAAACCACAAGCCAGGTTCTATTAGATCAGTCCTTGACCAATGGTGAGAACGGCGATTTCAATTCTTGTGTTTCACACATCCTTGCTGCCAGTGAAAGAGCTGCAGTTAACTCCTAATCAGGGCTTCCAGTCATATTCTTCAAATATCTCAAGTGCTGTTTCTGGATTGTATGGAGGTAATTTATCCTGTCGTTACATGGATATTTGCAAAATACATGAAATACATCTACGACAATACTGCCAGTCCACACTGGCCAGTCTGTAAATACACTTCAGCCAGAGATGGGTCGGATAACATTAAATGCACATCATGCTTTCTATAAATGAGGAGTGGAAGCAGCATTGTGTTCCACTCTAGCTGAAAGCACAGAAAGTGGGGTGGCTGAATAAAATGGGGGACTGCCCTTCAGTGCTACCCCTTATGAATAGTGGGAATGAATGATGGCAAAAAGAAATAGATACATGCATCTGCTTATTTTGCAAAACTTTTTACAAGCCACAGACATAAGCTTTCCTTGGTGGATAATTTCAGTTACCTCGGTGAAATAATTGTAACTTTAGCACAGAATATGTATAGAACTGCTGTGCTTGGCCACTATCACAAATTCATTATATGTGCCAGAGAGCAGTGGGGTTGTGGAGGGTTCGTATTGCAGTCACAGAGAACCAACTTTGAGGGCAGAAAGTTCCAGGTGTAGTTACAGAATCCTAGGGAGCAGCATTGGGAAAGACCTTTTTTAATCCATGTTGGATGGTTGGAAGTTAGCATACACTATTGATCTAATTTGGCTAACGGTCTGACTTTGACATATGGCAGTTTCAGATGTTCATGTATTTTTTAATCAACAAACTTTAAGACAGAAAAACAAAAATATTCTCTGTGTTGTTTCTGTTTTCAATTTCTGGGCCCTAATTGCCACATTAAACTGTGCCATAACAGTCTTTTTAAACCAGCTTTCCTCATTCTGCAGCACATGGAGAGCCAGCTTCACAAATACCATCATCCTAAAGAACTGCATTTATTTCCATGCCTTGTATAACACCTGGCAGTGGCTGTTTCAAGGTGGGAACTGCCTGCCATCATAGTCCCTTCCAGACAAGGACTTTGTCCCCTGAAAAATGGCACAGGTACCACATTGGAGACACTGAAGAACCACAGGTGGCATGCCAAATAGCTGCATGTGGCTCTTTAACTACTGAGCAGCAACTGCTTGAAACTATGAGCCATTAGGGTTGCCAGCCTCTAGATGACAGATGGCGATCTCCCACTATTACAACTGATCTCCAGGCTACAGAAATCAGTTCTCCTCGGAGAAAAATCGCTGCCTTGGAGGGTGGGCTCTATGGCTTTATACCCCGCTGAGGTTCCTTGCCTCCCCAAACCCTATCCTCCCCAGGCTCCGCCCCCAAAATCTCCAGGAATTTCCAAACCCAGAGCTGGCAACCCTAGCCACTATGATTCAACATTTCTTTATTCCCTATAACCCTTAATTTTCTTTCAATTTAATTTTTTTTAAAGGTCGATACTGTTATAGAAGAAGGAAAAAAGAAAAAAACCAAAGATGACATAGTAGATATCGATGACCCGGAGACACGGCGGTTTCCTTATCCTCTGAATGAGCTGCTACTTTGGGCGGTGCTAATGAAAAGGCAAAAAATGGCCCTCTTCTTCTGGCAACATGGGGAGGAGTCCATGGCCAAAGCCTTAGTGGCCTGCAGGCTGTATCGGTCGATGGCCTATGAAGCAAAACAAAGTGACCTTGTTGACGATACCTCGGAAGAACTCAAACAGTATTGCGAGTAAACAGCCTTCTGTCTTTTTAAAGATTTTCTGAGCTATCAGTTTAAAATGCCCATTTTAAAAAGAAAGTATACTTTCTCCAAATTTTAAATTTGATCCTGGGGAAAGACACTTTCTAAAAATTATGTATTAATACTCCTACTGTGCTCTTCCTCCAGAGGATTCAGAGTTGCTTTTGACAGTTTCCCATCCTGGTAGTTTTCTGCTTCTGAACTGCTAACATTGATAGCAAACTTACATTGTTTGGTGGCTTGGATTGAGGAGACCAGATTCAAATCTCTGCTCTTGTAATTCTTAGGATGACTTTTGCCCAGTTTACTCTCAGCATAAAGTACTATGTAGGGTTGTTGTAGGGAGCAAGGATATAATGGCTGGACTCTTTTTCTAGCAGAAGGTCCTCTTCATATTAGGCCACGCCCTCCTGATGTAGCCAATCCTCCTGGAACTTACAATAGGCTAACCGAACTTGGTGCCATAGAACGTGCCAACAGCTTTCTTGATGCCTGCCAAGTGTTTTAAGAAAATGGGCAGGGCCAGGTTGGGCTTTTACCTAGTAATGCTTCTGATTGGCCATCAGAAGTTTGATGGGCTGTGCAGATCTTGCAAAACATTATAGCTGCCACCATAGCACAAGGATATATATTGTGTAATTGATGGCAAGCTGTGCCAGTCATTTTGTGTCTGTGTCCACTATGCTGTGTCAGAATTCCAAAGATGCCCGCAGGCTCAAAAAGGTTAGGGACCTTTGAGGTCAGCCATCCAAGCTGCTTGGGAAAATATAAAGATAAAAATAAGAGACCCCTTCATATTGAAAATCAAAGTGCAGTGCATGTAAAAATTCACATGTATCTGGATCCTATACAAACATTCTTTCAACAAGAATAAAATAGCCAATTCAAATTACTATCCAACTTACACCTACTTTAATAAATTACACTCTTTGATGTTTTGTGGATATAGGTTGGATACCCATTTCATTTGAGTTGGATAGTTTATCCTTGTTGAAAGATTTTTTTTTTGTAGATTATATTGTATTTGGGACCTTATATCATAACATTGCATATAAAATTCTGGTGCCCTGGTATATCATTAGCTACTAATGGCGTTGTCAAAATAATTTTAAGCATTGTCAGAATATAGTCCTTATTTATTATTTGTGGGCTCTAGGTGGTTCATTTGAGAATAGCTCACCTGTATTTTGCACCCTTCTGTATCTTGTATTTTGTTTTTTAAGATAAAAACAGTACAGGCAAAAATAACCATGGTTGTGTATCCTTTGTATCCTCTAACTTGTGTGGGTGTGTGTTTACTTCCCAGTGAGTTTGGACAACTGGCTGTTGAGCTGTTAGAACAGTCGTTCCGGCAAGATGAAACAATGGCTATGAAGTTGCTAACTTACGAGTTAAAAAACTGGAGTAATTCCACCTGCCTTAAGCTAGCAGTGTCTTCACGGCTTCGCCCTTTTGTTGCTCATACATGCACACAAATGTTGTTGTCTGATATGTGGATGGGAAGACTAAACATGAGGAAGAATTCATGGTACAAGGTATTCAGTCTTGCCAATTTGCCTTCAGTGGGCTCTGCCATATGTTTCCTTTATTATTGTAGCTAGCAATACTTAGGGGAAAGCATGTTTTTGAGTACATAACCTTGCCAAGTCTTCATCACTGTATTCTTTATTTAAGATTAAATAAACTGCTTTTTTAACATGATCAAAGCTGGAGGTGGTATTGGGAATGCAACAATAACTCTTCTTATGATGCTTTATTATCTTTTTGAAAAAGGTACAGAAAGGTAGAAGGCAGAAACCAGGCAAGTAAGCCTTTAACCACAGGTGGATCTCTAGCTCTTCATGAGAAACTAATCTACTACTAAAAAAAAATTAGTGGTGAAACATTAACAGACTGAAAACGCCTTATTTAAAATTGAAACACCATTATGCTTTTCTTCAGGTAGTAAAGTAAAACACAATGTAGAAAACTTCATATTTGTATTTTAGTTGCACAAGCATGCACAAGTTGGAGGGCTAGTGGAAGGCAGACAAGCCAGCAGGATGTGAGTGGGTGTAAGTTTTCAGGAGGGTGTGCATAAAGCAAGCCATGTAGCCTTGATTAACCATAGCAGGAGCAGCATTGCTCTTTGGACACTGAACTGAAAATTTACCCCTCTCTGTATCAGACTGCAGAAAAGAATTCTGCGGAAATGTCTGTGTCATCCTCAAGCATCATTTTAAAGCATGATGTGCTTTTGTCTGTAGTGTGTACTAACTTGTCCTCTCTCACTTGGCTTGCTAGTGAACTAATTTTATCACTTAGAGAGACAGAATTTTTGATTTCTAAATGGATATAGCAAGACTGATTCCAGTAAATGCACGTTGGCTGAAGAAGACAGCAAGCAGTACTGGGAAAAAATCCAGGACAGCAAAAAACAATTTAAAATGGAGATATTTTCTCTTTTTGATATTTTGGAGTTCTGTATGTACTCACTGAATTAAAAAAAAAAGAACACATGCACAAAAACAACAGAAATATAATGTTTATTAGGACCAGAGAAAATACTGTAAAATAATGAGCAAGCCTTAAAAATCCCCTTGAACTCTTCATAAGGCTGGATGGGGGGTGGGGCGGGGAGAGTTGGGTAGTAGGAGAACAGAAAAGATGTTGGTAAACATGATGGAAAACCCAGGTCTGCAGATTGTTAACAGTCTTGAGATGGAGCATTGGAGGTGTGATGTAGGCTTATAGTAATCTTCTCTGCATGTTTACTTAGAAGTAATTCCCACTGAATCAAATGGTAATTACTGTATAAGATTATAACCTTGATTAAATTAGATGGTGTTAGGTTCTAAATAGATCTTGGGTTTCACCAAAAATTTCTGAAACAAAGATACAAAGGAAAGAAATGTATATACTTATTTCATTTATTTATACTCCACCTTTCCCTCAATGGGTAGCCTGAATAGCATATGTTGTTGTCCTCTCAGTTTTATCCTCACAACCACCCTGTGAGTAGATTAGTCTGAGAGAGTGTGACTGAAACTGTTGGTGTTGATACTTTCAGTGCAAGAATTGCCCTAATTTCACTGTCCCAGTAGCCTTTATTGAATCCTGAGATTGTTCGTCTTTGTTTTGAACCCAGTGTCCTTGTGCCCAGGCATGTACAACCTTTTTGAGCCAGTGGGCACCTTTGGAATTTTGAGGTGGGGTAGTGGCTGCTGCCACATAATGGCTGTCAAAGGAAATGGAGCCAAGTACAAAATAGCTGTCACAGGAGGTATAGCGATGCACCATCTCCACTGCTCTGGTGCTGCCTGGCCCCGGCCACCTCACAACCGATCTACAGAGTCCTGCTCCAGTGAGCAGTGAGGGGAGATGAAGGCGGCCATCCATTCATTGACCCAGCCCTCAAAATGGCCCAGCCTGCTATCCAGAAGCTCACCACCTTGGGCAGCCTGGGTCTAACCTTACACTGCAGCATACATATTTATTGAACATATTTAATTAGCCACCTTTCTACGTTATCTTACCCAAAGCAAATAAAAAACATAAACACCGCAAGTTAAAACCAACAATTTAAAACTGCCAGTAGGCAGAAGAACTAAAACCGAACACTTGCCTTTGTAACTTCCAGCTCTGTTCCATCCTAATAATCTGCAGAGTAGGGTTCTCTATTGTGGCTAGGGTTGCCAGCCTCCAGGTGAGACTTGGAGTTCTCTGAGAATGACGGCTGATTCCCAAATAGATCAGTCCCCCTGGAGAAAATGGCAGCTTTGGAGGGTGGACTCTTTGGCTTCACATCTCTGCTGAGCTCCCTCCCCAGGCTGTGGAGTTGGCAACCCTAATTGTAGCCAACAGCATTCCTTTCCCTCTCCCTTTTTGCTTACCATCCAGCCTGCATAAGAGTTTTAGGGTACTTGAAAGCTTGCTCACTGCTTTGTGATGCTCCGGTACTTTGTTCTAATAAACATTATTGCTCTATTGTGTTTTGGATTTTTTTTCTCAAGTTAAACGATATGGCTAACTGCAATTTCTGTCTTTACAAAAACATCCCTACCACACTGATTGTTCCTCTACATCTTTTACTTGCTACCTGACAGGCAGATATCAAGATATTTCTGGGAGGGTGTTCTATGTGTGCAGTGTGTATTTCCTGAAGTTTTTAGTACATCAATATCAAGTGTGAGTAGGCTTTTGAAAAATAACTTGGGATTTGCAATTTACAGGTGATATTGAGCATCTTGGTCCCCCCTGCCATACTAATGCTGGAATACAAAACCAAGGCAGAAATGTCCCATATTCCACAGTCTCAAGATGCACACCAAATGACCATGGAAGACAGTGAGAACAACTTCCAGACCATAGCAGAAGAAATACCAATGGTAACTCATTTGTTCATGCAGTGTTTTTGCACAAAGAATACTAATGCTATTGTCATACAACATGATTTTTACAATGTGCTTTTTTATGTTAGGAAGTGTTTAAAGAAGTAAAAGTCCTAGATGGTAACGAAGGGAAGCATGACATGGAGACAGCTGTAAAGCCCAAGAGACTTCCAGTGACACGGAAATTTTATGCCTTTTATCATGCACCAATAGTGAAATTCTGGTTCAATACGGTATGTGTTTTCTTTTTTACAACAAATTATTTTATTTCTTGTCCAGTGTGCACTTTGTAAAATCATTTTACTTTCTTATTTTTAATTTGTTTTTGTAAATTAATTTATGAAAAATTGCAAAATAATAAACAATACATATAAACCATGTAAACTTTAATTAATCTGTCTGATCTGACATTTGTCACTAAATATTTTTGTCTCTGAATACCAGCTTTTTAGACCTTTTCTTTTTAAATAAGCAGTCAGTTTCATCATGCACTATGTGTCATTCAGTTTCTCTTTGACTTTGGAGGGAATTTTCCCTCCAGTATGTGTCACAGATAAAATGCGTAGTTGTTACTGCGGACAGAACCAACTCTTGAAAAGGTACTACACTTGATCTTAGCCAAAAGGCCAAGAAGGAGACAGAATACATAGGATGAAATTTAATAATAACAGTTCTGGCATACTAGCAGTCTTAAAATCTGTGCAACTGAAATGTTTGCCACAATCATTTTCCAACAGCTTATGAACAACTCCCATCATACATGAAAGCAGATAGTGTTGAAATTGCCACAGAACTAACAGTTCTTTGTGGCTTTATAATTTTTGAAGAGTCTGTTTGATGACAGGTACTACCATTTTGATTACACCTTATTTTGTTTCTTTTTATAGTTGGCCTACTTAGGATTTTTGATGCTTTATACTTTTGTCGTTCTTGTGAGAATGGAAGAGCTGCCTTCCATTCAGGAATGGATTGTAATTGCTTACATTTTCACATTGGCTGTTGAGAAGATTCGTGAGGTATGTTGGCATTTTGCATAATTTTGTGTTCTGTGTAACTTGCTGAAATGCAGAGTCAGCTTTGTGTCTGTATCAAAGGGCTAGTTAAGATGAATTGTGCAGCAACTTACCTGTTACAGGAAAACAAGACAGCAGGTGCTCCTGGGTCTTATGGGCATCCAGACATGGGCATGATGTTTACCTACACAGATACTGTTGTACATGTTGCTAATAATTTGGGAATCAGTTGTGCAATCAGGGTTTGTGCATATCTTTAATGTACATAAATTCCATGCCAAAGTCATAGTCTTCTGGTGAGCCCAGAAATGAGACAGGTGTATAGGCTGAGCTGAAAAGCACACATTTACTTACACATTACACACAGCTTCTCTGTGTTTAGAAATTTATCCAAATGAGCTGATTCATAAATTCTAACGAAGTTGTTTACACTTAATGCACTTGCATTCTTACTGCATGTGTAGTGTAACTTGCCACAACAACATAGTCTGGATTCCTCCCAAAGGAATTAATAGATGTTAGAAGCGTGCTGTGCTTGCAGACCTTGTTCTTGAAAACAGTCATTTGTCCAAGATATCCTCCCACCCAAGGCTTTTTTTGTAGCAGGAACTCCTTTGCATATTAGACTACAACCCCTGATGTAGCCAATCCTCCAAGAACTTACAGGGCTCTTAGTACAGGGCCTACTGTAAGCTCCAGGAGGATTGGCTACATCAGGGGTGTGTGAGCCTAATATGCAAAGGAGTTCCTGCTACAAAAAAAGTCCTGCTTCCACCCTAGGGAAAAGTGTTCTGAAAGTAAATTCATGCATCAAGGGAAATAACCCTATGTAGTCATACTTGACTATTGTTTATTTTCTTCAGTTATACCCCAGCCTTTCTCCCCAGTGGGGACTTGAAGGCAGTTTACATTGTTCTCTTCTCAGATTTTTGTAATCCTCACAACAACCCTGTGAAGTAGGTTAAGCAGAGATTGTGTGACTGTTCCAAGGTCACCCAGCAAGCTTCTATGGCAGAGCAGGGATTCAAACCTGGATCTCTCAAGTCATAATCCAATGGAGGATGGGGTGGGCTTCCATTTCCTATGGGCAAGGTGTTCTGAAATGAAGAATGAGGCTAATTCTGACACATAGCATAGACTGGATTGGGGTTTTATATTTGCGTAACTTTGGAGAGGCTGTGAGATCATGGGAAGATGCAACACTGCCTGCCTGGAAACTGTGGCTTATTAAACAGGAGCCTTCCGTGGGGACCTGTACTCTGTCCCTTCCGTTCTCCTACTCAGATACCCCCCCACACACACTCCCTTGTCTTACAGTGCAGTCCTAAGAACATTTTCTCTAAGAACATAAGAGAAGTCCTAAGAACATAAATAGATGTGTGTGGGATCCTGAGTAAAAGCTGCTTAAGATTTCTGTCTTAGCTGAGCCTTAACGGTAGTTTCCTGTTACATGTGTCCCAGCTGTAAGCAGTGCTGAAAATAAGCCAAAGTTGGCAATATGCACAAACCTCTTTAAAACCTAGTTCAAACCCAGGTTTGATTTGTGTTAACCATAGTTTGTGTGCCTTTGTAATTGTCACATATCCTTTGAAATAAGTTGAAATTGACTGTGCCCAATTGCTCGTTGTTTTTAAAACAGATCTTCATGTCGGAGGCTGGGAAGGTTAGTCAGAAGATAAAAGTGTGGTTCAACGATTACTTCAATGTCAGCGATACAATAGCCATCATCACTTTCTTTATTGGTTTTGCACTAAGATTTGGAGCAAAAGGGAATTTTAATGAAGATACTTATTCATTAAATCACATTTTTGTTGCTGGAAGAGTAACTTACTGTCTGAATATAATCTTCTGGTATGTGAGGCTACTGGATTTCCTAGCTGTAAACCAACAGGCTGGCCCTTACGTCATGATGATTGGGAAAATGGTAAGCCTTTTTCTTTGGTCTTGGATTCAGATGCTTGCACAGTATTTGTTGTTATATTTTTACAGCCATGTGAAACAGATCTACAAATGAAAGCAAAAGGCAAATTCCATCTTGTTGAATTGTTCATTGCAGCCAAAGAGTCTATATGTCAGGACCCCCAAAGTTCAAAGAGCACAAATGATCAACTTTATAAATGGTTGTTTATTGACTCTCGACAGCAGATTACAACCATGATGGTCTTTGCGAAGACTGGCAATGATGGGCTGTCTGGCCCCTTGTATAGGCTACCCCAAACCATTACATGTTTAAAGAAAAGCGGGAAGCATCATCCCTCCCTCCAGCATCCCTGTCCCTTTCGCAGGTGCTTCTTGGCTGGCAACGTGACTTTGCTCTCCCTTAGCAACCCCGTTGGCCAGTGTAAGGAATTTGGATAACTGTTCCAAGGAGATAAGCATAGGGAGGCAGCGATGAGCAGACAGTAAGACTTATTCATGATTAAAAATGGCAAGGCACTTGACACTGTGGATATGAATCAGGTTACCAGTGCAGTCCTAAGCAGAGTCTACATCCTTATAGGCTCAGTGAAGTCAGTGGGTTTAGAAGGGATTATTTTTTTCTTAGGATTGCTTTATGCATGTTGTGCTAATGTGGGTGCTAGGTTGATTGAGAAAACTGTACGTGACAGGACTGGGATTGCATATGCTCATTTGCGTAGCTCTCACGCATACATATGGGGTGCATATGGTGTGTGCAGTCCAGTGTTGTGTTGTGCAGGTCAGCATTGATTATGACTAGCATGCAAACATGTTGAACAATGCACAGGTATCTGGGGCGAGGACAAGACAGTCAAGGTTCCTCACTGTGTGTACATTCCAAATTAATTTTATTTATAAAATTTGTGTCCCACCTTTTTGCCTAGTCAGGGTCACCAAGGCAGCTGACAGTTAAAACAAAACATAAAAATGCATCATAAAAATCATTAAAAGCAAAAAAGGAAATGCTTATTTAAAAGCACATAAAACTAATTTAACGGAGGAGTAGTTGAGAGAATGCCAAATGAAGCAAAGAAGTGCTCACCCGTGAGTTGAAGACTGAAACAGAAGGGGGCAGATGAATGTCCATGGGGAGAGAGTTCCATAGTCTAGTGCCACAACTAAGAAGACTGTCACTTGGGTTGCCATGCACCTAATCCAAGAGAGTGGGACACACAAAGCAAAGCTTTGGAAAATGACCATAGTGATTGAGTAGGTTCATATGGTATGCTGATCCCAAGCAGTGTTCCCTCTAAGCTGAGTTAGTGTGAACTAGCTCATAATTTTTTAGCCTCCAGCTCACACCTTTTTGTCTTAGCTCAGGAAAAATGACCCCAATGCAAACTAATTTTATGCATTAGCTCACAACTTTAATCCAGTAGCTCGCAGAGTAGAATGTTGTGCTCACAGGAGTCCACAGCTTAGAGGGAGTATTGGTCCCAAGCCATATAGAGCTTGAATTGAGCCCAGAAACATATTGGGAGCAGTGTTCCCTCTAAGCTGAGTTAGCGTGAGCTAGCTTACAGATTTTTAGCTTCCAGCTCACACATTTTTGTCTCAGGAAAGATGACCCTAGAGCTCACTAATTTATGCAGTAGCTCGCAGTTTTAATGCCAGTAGCTCACAGCTTTAATACCATAACTCACAAAGTTGCATTTTTGCTCACAAGACTCTGCAGCTTAGAGGGAACATTGATTGAGAGCCAGTATAGATGGGCCAAGACTGGATGTGATTCCTATCAACTGCTCCAGTCAACAAGCCAACTGCAGCATTCTGTATCAATTAAAGTTTCTGAAACACGTTTCAGTGGCTGCCCCACACAGAAGACATTGCAATAATCTAGAGGTTATGCTGGTGTGCACCACAGTGGAGGTATCTTTTCTGAAGCTGGTTAACCAGTCAAACTTAGAAAAAGGCACTCCTGGCCAATGTTCCCTCTAAGCTGAAGAGTCTTGTGAGCCAAAATTCTACTTCGTGAGCTACTGGCATTAAAGTTGTGAGCTACTGCATATATTAGTGTGCTCTGGGGTCATCCTTCCTGAGCTAAGACAAAAATGTGTGAGCTGGAGGATAAAAATCTGTGAGCTAGCTCACACTAACTCAGCTTAGAGGGAACACTGCTCCTGGCCACAGCTGCCATCAGCTTATCCAGCAGCAGGTCCAGAATTGTTCCTTTAATGGGAAGGCAGCCCCATCCAGAGTAGGTGACATCTTAAATCCCAGATCAGACCTTCCAACCTCTGGTAGCACTTCTGTTTTATTGGGTTGAAGCTTCAGTTTATTCGCCCACATCCATCCCAAAGCTGCCTCCAGGCAACAATTAAAGGTTGCCTGGGATTGGGAACTGAGCTGAGTATCACCACCATACCGGTGACTGTCCAGATAAATGGCTTGCATAAGACTATTGTTGCTGTGTACATATATGTGCTATATGCATGTAAAAATAGCAGAAATCACAGGGGGTTCCCTCCTCCACACACTCAGGTTCCATTGACACAAATAGACAGAGCACAGATATTTAACTCTGAATTTTTTCTTCATTTCCAAGTGAACTGGCCCAGTGGTGATTTTGACTGTGTGCATGAATTAGCTTCAGACATTAGAGTGGTGACTCGAATTAGGAAGTTAAAAATAAAATTATGTACTGTAACAAAATTATTCCTTGACTTGCATATGAAACAGATCCTCAGTTCGAAGTCTTGGGAGTATTACGTGTTCCACAGCGGGAAAGTCCTAGCATCGGTAGAGATACTTTGCTGTTGAATTACAGTTGTTACTACATAGTAAACATTTTTTGTGTTCTGACGTCCAAGAAGGATTTCATGTCAGAAAAATCAGTCAGTTGCTTGAACAAGCCAATTACAATGAGTAGTAATTTAGAAGAAGTGCTCTCGTGACTTTTAAGAGGTTATTTCAGTTTCTTTGACTTTGCCTCTGTATTTTAATAGGTGGCCAACATGTTTTACATTGTAGTGATCATGGCTGTTGTCCTGCTCAGTTTTGGAGTCCCCAGGAAGGCAATACTTTACCCTAATGAAGAACCATCCTGGGTTCTGGCAAAAGATATTGTGTTTCAACCCTACTGGATGATCTTTGGTGAAGTTTATGCTTATGAAATAGATGGTAAGAAGAGATTTCCTGGAATTGGGGGTCTGTCTTGTTTGAAATGTTGCTTCCCTGTACAGATGGAAAGGGATGTCAGATGGAAAGGGATGTCAGCCTTTCACAGGCTATATATTGAGTCCTCTCACTGTGCTCTGTATAGACAATGAGAAGCATTTAAGAGACAATGGACTGAGAGTGGTTTTTACTGGGAAGATGAAAGCAGTGTGGGAAACAGAACACGCTTCTAATGCAGATAACAGTTTCTTCCTTGCAATTAACCTTGTGGGACCTAATTAGTCCTATTTGGATGGGGAAGCAGAAGCCAGAATATGGACTCTCCCCATGTAAATTGGAGGGCATTTAGGCCAGAGGAAGTCCTGTCCCTTGGACTGTGTAAGCAGGTCTGAGGAATGCTTCCTTGAGAAGGTGTGGCCAGGGCTGGTGCGGGGGAGTAGGCCAAGTAGGCGGCCACCTCCAGCGCACTTGGCTTAGAGGCGCCATGAGGTGTCCCCTCTCCCCGCATCCACTGCCTCCTCTGCCCGCTGCCGCTCCCTGTGCTTGCCACTGCTGCCCGCCTGCTGTGCTCACCGCCGCCTCCCCCCGCATGCCCCTCCGACTCTTCCGAAGCTTCCAGAGGCTTTGGAAGAGTCCGAGCCGACTGGCTTGTAGCATGCCCGCCTCACTCCCGACTCTTCCAAAGCTTCCAGAGGCTTTGGAAGAGTCCGAGCCGACTGGCTTGTAGCATGCCCACCTCACTCCCGACTCTTCCGAAGCTTCCAGAGGCTTCAGAAGAGTCCGAGCCGACTGGCTTGTAGCGCGCCGCTTCGCCCCCAACTCTTCCGAAGCTTCCAGAGGCTTCGGAAGAGTCCAAGCCGACTGGCTTGTAGAGTGCCTGCCTCGCCCCCGACTCTTCCAAAACTTCCCAAGGCTTCGGAAGAGTCTGGGGGGCAGGGCAGTGACATTATGGTGATGTCATCTGGGTGCGCACAAGAATACAAACACTTGGGGGGCGGAAATTGGAGACTCAACCTAGGGGCATGGGCCCCCCTAGTGCCAGGCCTGGGTGTGACTTTTTTCCTAGTGGTCTCCCTACCTTTGTCAGGGAAGAGCTCCTTTGAGCTGAGAAATGCATACAGAAACAGAACAAGAAAAGTCAGAAGCAGTAGATTAGTGAGAGAACAGAAGGGCTTTAAGCCATAACTCAGCCAGAGGTCTTTTTCCATTCCCCCACCCCACCTCAGGCATAATTCATAGGGGACGAGAAGTTGTAAGTGGGGTGACCATACAAGTGTTTACTCCCTGTGCATCACTGCAGAGCCCCCCTCCCACAAGTTTAGGTGAATGGGTACAGTTTTCCCCTTGCTTGACTGTACATGTTCCTGAGCTGCAGTAGTTCTTTTTTGCTTCTAAGTTATAATTATTTCATGCATGGTATCTATAAATTGAGTCCTCTCCTTCTGAACACTATTGCATTTAATTCAAGTCTTGTACAGGGGTGGCCAAACTGTGGCTCAGGAGTCACATGTGGTTTTTTCACATATATTATGTGGCTCCTGCTGGTCAAGGAGGAACTTGCAGGATTACTCTCAAGCAAGTGTGCTTAGCATTGGGAATTCAGTTAGCCCCTGAGTGCTGACCCATAGGTAGGTGACTATTTCACTGTGTTGAAGAGGGGAAGGAGGGGGAAATAGGCAGGCTTGCAAGCTCTTCTCCACCACAGAGGTTGACTGAGGCCTAGAACGGGGAAAGACAGCACAAGAGCTGGGGGAGCCACTGGAAGGAGGGATGAAATTAAAGAGGGTGGCACGCAGCATTCCCCCTTAGTTTCATAGTTCCTGTAGGAGTAGAATTTACTAAACTTGGTGTCAGGCAAAGAGAGATGCATAATGGTGCAAATGGTGGTCAGTGTTTATGTGGTACATGTGTGTTCCTTTCTTCCGGACCTTTCCCTGTGCTGGTCTTATGGGGACTGTTATTTCCAGCTTTTGTTGTTGTTTTTTAAGTGTCTCCTAGTATAGTCACAGTACAAAGAAATTAAGAGTTTTAATAAAGATGCATATGTAATATTTGTTCATGTAGTTCTCAAACATCTGACATTTATTCTGTGTGGCTCTTACTTTATGCAAGTTTGGACAACCCTGGTCTTGTCTCTCCTAATGCTTGTGGGATTTCTGCAAGCAATATCCTTAGGAAGCACCACTTTCTGTGATGGAACATTTGGTTGTGGTCCGGTGTGAATTATCAGGCATATATCCTTCTAGAAACAGCCTCCTGAAAGATTGGAAGCTTCTACAAATTTCTCCAGGCCCTTCCTTTACACTCATCAAGTGTTTGTGTGTGAGTCCCTCTTGGTAGACAAGAACTGCTTCTTCTCAAAGGATAATATTAAGTTATTTGTTTACTCCCATTTATACCACACCTTTTTCCTTTACAGAGATCCAAAAGGCTTTGCTTCATTCTCCTTTCCTCCATTTTATCCTTACAGGAACCCTAAATTAGATTAGGCTGAGAGGGTAAGGCTGGCCTAAGCACACTTTCATGGAAGAGTCATAACTGAAACCTAAATCTCCTGGATTCTATTCCAGCACTTCAACTACTGCACCTTAATTGCAGCATTCATTCTATAGCTCAGGTTGACCCCTCAGTGTAGGAGCTGATGAACTTGAAGTTTGGTTTAGAGCAGGGGTGGCCAATCTTGCTTAATGTAAGAGACGCACAGAAGAAACATCAGATGTTTGAGAGCTACAATATATGAACAAATGTTTGAGAGCCACAAGATAGGAAGGCAGGCAGGCAGGCAGGCAAATTGAAGGGGAGGGAGAGGTGGAAAAAAAGCAACTTTATTTTTGAATATATTTTCCAAGCTGCTGGATGGCTTGACTTGGAGAAATTACTTAAAGAGAGAAAGGCCTTCTCCAAGCCAGCTGATGGAGTGGTGGGGGCTTTGAGAGCCAAGAGCCACAGTTTGGCCATCCCTGGTTTAGGGTTTTGGATTCAGTTCTAACCAGTCATGAGTGTAGTTTTCGGTATTTTATGTTGCATTTAGATTTTTTGTAAGCAATACTTTATGTAAATGTGTTTTGAAAAATCTGTCTTTTTCCCTTTAAAAGAAATTGTTTAGACATATTTGTTCAAAACCTGACATATGCAGTACACACTAATTTCTTATTGGTTGAGTTTGAAGATGAATGGCTTTGATGCACCCACATTTACCTGCCTGCCTCTCTAGCTGTTGTTCCAAATTTTTAAAAGTATGCAGTGAGTGCTTCTTGTTAAATAGTGACTGGTAGCAGTTTATTGTTGATTTTGTTTACAAAGAGCTTTGTTTTAGAACTGCTAGATTTGACTGCAGAATTTTCTAATCATTTCTGTTTGTTATTGGTTGAGTGTGTGCAAACAATTCTGACCAAAATGTTAAAGAGCTCTGCGTGATGGGATCATGGCTCACTCCGTTTCTTCAATCAGTCTATCTCTTTGTCCAGTACATAATTATGGTCAATCTCCTCATCGCCTTTTTCAAGTACGTATATACATCAGTTTGTTTACTATATAAACATTTCAAAAGGTGGCTAGCTTGCTGATTTGTTCTAGCTTGCAATAGTTTTCTTACTCATGGGTTGATGTTGTAATATCATCATCGCTAATATATAGATCTGAATGTGTCTGGGGTATTGTACTAAAACATTTACTTTTTTGTTTTTTGTTCTTTCTTTAGCAATGTATACTTGCAAGTGAAAGCAATTTCCAACATTGTATGGAAATACCAGCGTTATCATTTTATTATGGCTTATCATGAGAAACCTGTCCTGCCCCCTCCTCTTATCATCCTTAGTCATATGGCTTCCCTGTTCTGTTGCGTATGCAAGCGAAGAAAGACCGATAAAGCTTCAGATGGACCAAGTAAGAACATGGCAGAGAATGTACAATGTTGTTCTTCTTTTATATAATGTCAAATACTGTGTGTATGTGTAAGGAAACTGCTTATCTCCACTCTTCTTAACAGACATGCACAACTTAATTTTAAAAACCTAGGAACTACTCATATCCAAATCTCAGTTTGTATACTAGGGTTGCCAGCCTCCATATCTTTCTCCAGGGCTAGTGCTGTGTGAAGTGTTTCGTGATGTTGTGATGAGTGGGGTACGTCTCTTTGATAAAGGTGTATATGGAAACAGTAACATAGGTGAGCTTTACTGTTGGCTACCCACTTTTAAAAAGCTGTTCACAAACAGTGAAGCTTCTAGTTTGGCAACTTTGGAAAAAGAACTGAAGAAATGCCAATGAAAAATAAGAACTGATTGCACGCAGAATTAGTTATAGCACCGGAACTTTAATTTACCCGTGGATGCGGGCGAACGGTTTACAAGCGTTTGAAGTCGGAAATTGACATGTTGAATGAAAAAACAACTTTGAAACTTTATTCTTCTCACAACGGACTTTTGAATATGTGACATTTTGTATGTTGCGAAGTGATATGTATTTTTGCAAAAGGTGGTTCAGAATAATATTGTCTACATTCATAATTTTTAAAAATATATATTAGAATTTTTCATTAATTTTCCACAGTTTTTTGGTGTTTGTATAATTAGCCTCCAGGTAGGGCCTGGAGATCTCCTGCTTTTACAACTAATCTCCATCTGGCAGAGATCAGTTCCCCTGGAGAAAATGGCAGCTTTGAAGGATGGACTCTATGGCAGGGGGTGGCCAATGGTAGTTCTCCAGATGTTTTTTGCCTACAACTCCCATCAGCCCCAGCCATTGGCCATGCTGGCTGGGGCTGATGGGAGTTGTAGGCAAAAAAACATCTGGAGAGCTACCGTTGGCCACCCTTGCTCTATGGCATTCTGCCATGCTGAGGCCCCTCCCCTCCTCAGACCCCACCCTCTCCCAGATCCATCCCCAAAATCTCCAGGCAATTTTAATGAATTGGACAGAGTGAGCTTGGAGGCACAGGGTTTTTTATTTTATTTTATTACATTTATATCGCGCCCTCCCCTAGGGGGCTCAGGGTGGCTAGCAACAGTTAAAACAGCATAATGTTAAAATAAAGGTACAATAAAATCTAAAACATTTCAAACAGTTCATACAGTTTAAAACATGTAATACAGTTTCAGGTTCACTCACTAGGATCCAAGATGGTGGATTTTTTTTCTTATTGAGTGCTACATGTGGATGTGGAAATATGTAGTGGGGATGTGTCGGTTCTTTAAAGGACTCTGCAGTTGAAACTGTATTGTTGAAATTGGTATTGTCAGCCCAGTTTCTTAATTATAATGGGAGCTATTTGTACTGTTAGGTGTGATTTGATGGTGAACTTGGTTTGTAGAGATTGGGGTACTGCTAAAGATCAGCATATGATCAGTACTTGAGTTCTGTTTTTACTATCACGTGAGTGCCATTTTGGATTTTCTGTCCCCAGGATGGCGTTACCAGCCCTAAGATGGGAAATTGCAAAATATTTGGGGGATGGAGCCTGAGGAGGGGGCAGAGTTGGGGATGGAGGGCCCTCAGTGGTGTATAATGCCATAGAGTCCACCTCCCAGAGCAGCCATTTTTTTCCAGGGGACCTGATTTCTCTAGACTGGAGGTCACTTGTAATTCCAGGAGTTCTACAGGACCCAGTTGGAGGTTGGCAGCCCTAAGCATCATATTGCCTATGCCCTGGAATTTTTTAGGGGGAAGGGAGTTATATAGATGAATAAAATACACAAGTTTATATATAAATGGTAGTGTTGCCACTTTTACATTTGGATTACTTCTATTTGGATAGGCTGTGTGTATGATAGTGTCTACTCCTTTATCCCATGCTTTTCTGTACCCATTGGCCTTTTCTTAAGACTGTTCTTTTCACTTTGTTCCTGTTCTCCAGAACTGTTTTTAACAGAAGAGGATCAGAAGAAACTACATGATTTTGAAGAATTATGTGTTGAAATGTATTTCAATGAAAAAGATGACAAGTTCCATACGGGGAGTGAAGAAAGAATTAGAGTAACTTCTGAACGGTAGAAAACTTTAATGAATAAGCATTTTAAAATGTATTTTGTTTGGTTTGAAAGCCGTAGCCACCTTTTAAGAAGTGCATCCATTCCTTTTCAGATATTCAAGAGTGATTGAAGCTTCTAACTGAATAACTGTTGCACTTCTCAGACAGATCTAAATATGTATGGTCATTTATCATTGGGCTTAGACTAGAGTAAGGAACCCCATGGCGCAGAGTGGTAAAGCTGCAGTACTGCTGTCCAAGCTCTGCTCACAACCTGAGTTTGATCCTGGTGGAAGCTAGGTTCAGGTAGCCAGCTCAAAGTTGACTCAGCCTTCCATCCTTCCGAGGTCGGTAAAATGAGTACCCAGCTTGCTGGGGAGAAAGTGTAGATGACTGGGGAAGACAGTGGCAAACCACCCCATAAAAAGTCTGCCATAAAAATGTCATGATGTAACGACTTGGTGCTTGCACCTTTACCTTTTACCTTAGATTAGAATAACACTGTGTAGGATTGTTCTGGTAGAGTAGTAGTATTTCTGTAGCCTGTTTGGAGGTTATGCTTTTGAGTGCCAGAGTCTGTTCAAATTTTCTAATTCCAGAAGAATAATTTTGCCCTGACCTGGATGGACCAGGCTAGCCTGATCCCATCAGGTCTCAGAAGCTAAGCAGGGTTGGCTCTGGTTCCGTATAAAATGTAAGACAACCCTCTCTGTTTCTTGAAGGCACACCCACAAAAAAACCCTGGGCATCTTTTGATTCATATTCAAAAATCCATGCCACCTTCCTATTTAAGACTTACATTGTCAATTTGTCATCATTCTGTTTTTACTTTGTAATGCATTGTATACTTTGCGTAGAAATGTGAGAGGCATTTGACAGACTTCTTGCATTTCATGGCCTTTTGGCCTCACTGTTTCCTTTTTTGTGTGTGTGAGTTTGGCATGTTTTCTTCAGTTGGCAAAGTGTGATCTGGCCTACAGAATCTTACGTCTTCTAAACCTGTTGCCCTTTAAGGTATCACACAAAATTCCCTTTGACAGCTTCAGTCTCTCAGGCTGTTGAACCAAAGCAGCGCTTAGCAGCCCGCTAGGCACTTGAAATTCCTTACGTGTTCAGGAACTAAAGCAGGCAGCAAAATTGTGAAACTTCTTATGGGCAGCATTCAGGCAGACCAGTTGCGTGCCTGCATGACCATTTATTTTTGCTGCCTGCCCCAGCTTCCAGGCCACTTGTCTGCAGCAACAGGATTGCATTTATTTGGGCAGTCACAAGATGGCTTTTAAATCTGCACTCACCTAATCCAGGAACTATTTGGATTTCCTCATCTAGTTTTGTGGAAGTATAGCCCCACGTATTTAAAACTCTGCAGGATTAGATAGAGAAGCACTTATCTGGGCAGGGAAGCTCTGTATGAACGTCTCTGCCCTTGCCTCTGCATGGGATTGGGACTTTTTGATCTATCCCAGAGAATCTGAATCAGGACGTGTTGCTGTCTATATCAAGGGGCAATAAGGTGTGTGTTGTCACGCTAAAACCAGAGGAAACGTATGATTGTAAGATATTTTGGATCCTGCTGTTGAAAAGCGGGGTAATGATGGGGGGTTTTTTTGAGGGGGGGGAGAGAATGTACAGCCATGTTTGCCATATTTCTTATTATAGAATCATAACTGGGGGAAATGCTTAAGGCTTATGGAGAGCGGGGATCACCTAGCCATAGAGGAATGCCTCCTTGTATCACTGCCTGAATCTCCATTCTGAGAGATTCAGGGGTTGGGAGGAAGGCACTCCAAGCAGTGATTCATGCAGCAAATTGTTTCCCAGGACGAGTAATTCTTCCAGGTCCTGCACTGAGACTGAATCACTGATTCATTCCTATCCAATGTCAAGTCTGATTGGAAGAAGGCAAAAGAAAAGGGGGGAAATTCTGTTGTAGGCACTCCCCTCCATAATTAGGTGCTTTTAAGATCACAGAACCGTTTAATTATTTCTTGTATCCAACTAGTTAGCAGCAGGCTGCCCATGGCATGCAATTGTGGCATTACTAGCACATGGCTAAAGCAAGCCTAACTTCCTCTACCTTGTCTTTTTAAAACGGTGCATCTTTTTCCCCTCCAGGGTGGAGCAAATGTGCATTCAGATCAAGGAAGTTGGTGACCGAGTCAACTATATCAAGCGCTCATTACACTCTCTAGATACTCAGATTGGCCACTTGCAGGATCTTTCGGCACTCACGGTGGACACTTTGAAAACATTAACAGCACAGAAGGCTTCAGAAGCAAGCAAGGTCCATAATGAAATTACACGTGAACTGAGCATTTCTAAACATCTGGCGCAGAACCTCGTTGATGACGGTCCCCTAAGATCTTCCATGTGGAGGAAGCACAGTATTGGCAATGTATTTGGTTCCTCTTTCCCCCAAGGAGGCCTTGAAAGTAATAATGCTGTACTGTGCAACATTTCTATGCAAGATGAAAGAGATTCTGGACATAAGATGACTGATTTCCCCAACAGGAATGAACTCAACTTTCCAGAGGCAGGTTCCTCTGGCAGTGCCTTAATCCCAAGAGCTCTTTCTCCTCCAGAACTTCGTCAAAGAATACAGGGTACAGACTCAGCAAAGAGCAGTAATAAAAGTAAAAAGGTGGGCAGTTCCTCAAAAAGCATGCCGCATCAAACGTCCCCAACAGCTAAATTTTTTGTTAGCACTCCTTCTCGACCCAGTTGCAAAAGCCAGTTAGAAACTGCAGCCAAGGATGAGAAGGCCGCCGACACAGATAACACTGTCGAATTTGGTGCATTTGTGGGTAAGTATAGCCGACTCAAGCAGGAACTTCCTAAACTTGCCGTTGGTTGCTGTAGTTGTCCTGCTTCGCATTCTGTATGTCTTGCTGTCAGCTCCCAAGCTTGCGTTGGAGTAGAGGGATACGTTAACCATGCTTTTGTCGATAATGAAAGTGACGATGTCGCAGATGGCTGCATGGACAAATGGAATCTCTACGTCTCTTCCGACACAATGAAGAATAGTGCCACCAATAAGTTACAGCGGTCTTCTACTAATGAGAACAGGAATGAGATGAGTGAACATCTGAAAGGGGCACTGAGTGTTGAAGGACTCCCCTACAGCACTCAAGAAACTGCACGAAAGAACCAAGCTTTATGTTCCAGGACCTTTACACGAGTCCAGAAACTGTGGATCAAATCTAAATTGCAAGGTTTGATTTGTCAAGGATTGTGTGGTACCTTGGGTGGATTCGGGCTGCAGGTGGCCCTATGGGGACTACTGTGGTGCTTTTTAACTCTTCAGTTCCTTCAAACTATACGAATGGTCTCTTCTTTATTTAAAGTGTAATTTCTTTTATCAATCTGTCTCAATGGATATTTTTTTTCGGGCTTGGTTATTGAAGAACAAAGAGATCTTAATCATAAAATTTGCAGGTCAGTGTTTGTAATTCAGAGGAATCCTACTCTAGAAACTGATTTTGGAAACACATTTCCTCTACTGTCTATTCCATTCACGTGTAATATTTAGCATGTGGATATTAGGAGGGTCTAGGAATACCTCATGAGAACAGTCCCTCTCTCCCCTGCTGTGCACAGGCCTTGACCAGGCTTTCAGCAGCTTGTTCAATGGTCCACCACAAACAAATGCACATATATCTACATTGTGGTTATGGCTAATATTTCTCCCTTCCAGTGTTTGTCAGTTTTACCCGTAATCTGCTTTTAATCTTTCAATGCAAAGAATTCAGGATCACTAACCAGAGAGATGAATAAACAGTACCTTGTCGTGGAAGAAATGATTTGGTGTTGGGATACAATGTCTTGTTTTCTAATATAATCTTCATCCTTTGGCCTAATAGAATGTTTGGTTCAGGAAAGCAACAGCAGTGTGTTTTGAGATGTGCACACAGTGAGGGATCATGCTGGCTCAGCAAATTCTCTTGGTGTGTTCACCCACTTGCTATTTGCATGTTGAAATTTGATGCTTGTGTAGGGCCCAGTGCAACTGCACCGTCACACGGTGAGTAGGTTCTTGGGTCTGGGCCAACAATCTTTCGGCTCTGTGCTCCAATTCAAATCGGGCATCCGACATGCAAAAAAAATACAGGGGGCCAGCTATATGTGGGGATGGGAAGCTTTAGCATGGCAGACCAGCAGAATCCCAATTCCCCACGGTGTATATCTCTATAAACTTGAGGCTTATGTATTTTATGGTGGATCAGTGTGTCAGAGAGAGAGAGTGCAGATCCCATGTTCCATGTTACTCAGAAATTTGTTTTCCATGTATATAGGGGTGAAGATTATATATTTAAAATACTGTCATATTGAACTGTGCTTTTTCTACTAGCTATTTAAAATTCTAGTATCCATGCCATAAGTCAAATATTCATATTTGGAGCCTTGAAGTTTGTTTGTTTGTTTGTTCTTTCACCCATCTAATTCACCCATCCTCAGTGGGTGGTTTCGCTTCAGGACATCACTGCACATGTTTATGTAGGAAAAGCAATAGTTCTTAAATCTAATCTGCCATAAATACATTTCCTTTGTAGTTGTTTTCTGGTTTTTTTCAAATTCCAACAAAGTGCTGTTGGGAGTTAAATGTTTAGGTGCTTTTCTCTAAAATCTGTATTATTATTTTTTTTTTTTAACAAAAGGTCACAGAGACAGCATGGAATTACAGAGATTTAAGGACACCGAACTTAAGAGCAAAGAAAAAAGTGATACAATTGAGGTAAGCCAATTCTGCTTTGCCAATAAATAGGAAGTCTTTAGTTAGCTATGGCAGGCAAAGCAGCTGGGTTGGGGGGGAGGCGGGGGGTGTTGTGAGAGCAAGCCTGAAGCTCTTTTTGGGCTCCTTGACATGCTTGTAGATCAGACAACACTCCAGCAGCCAACGTATTGTGCAGGTTAATTACTGTGTTATGGATAAATTTGAATAGTAGTGTGATTGTTTCTGTCACACTACTGTTGAGTCCAAGTCTAATGATATGACTATAAATTGCTTCTCACGCCTTTGAAAATTGTCTGCTGAAGTACTGTAATCTTTTAAGTCTATTGTAGAACTGGAGGAGTTGAAAAGTTCCTTGGTTTTCCCATTTGTAATGTCTGATCTGTGCCCATTCATTCTTTTGTGTAGGGACTGTCTTAACTAGCAGAGGCTTTTCGGAATGCTACAGTATGGGTTATAGGCTGGTATACACAGTGTGTATGTGCAGAGCTGTCTGGATGTTGTAGTTTGTGAAAGCAACAGGAACCTTGGTCAAGGAAGAGCTTCTAGATCAGGGTTAAAAACCTTCAAATGCCTGCTCAAAAATGTTGTTTTCAAATCTAGGGCATTGCTAACATCTAGGGTAGAGATTCCCAACCTTTTCTTTCTTTGCTTTTTGATCCTGAGGGCACCTTTAGAAGAGTGACACAAGGTGGTGGGCACAAAATCAAAATGGCTGCCTCAGAAGGTGGAACCAGCCACTAAGGAGACAAATTTGTATAACTCTAATAGTAAGGGATATATGCAACCTGGCTGATGAACTGAAGTTTGTCATGAATTTTGGCCAGTTCATGGTTCACAAAGCAATGTTCATGAGGTTTCCAAAGAACCTCCATGAACTTCCACAAATTTTGATGTGGTTCATGGCAATTCATGAGCAGAAAGCTGCAGTTTACTCTTTCCTTCTGCTCTTCACAAAAAACAGCTGAGCGGTAGAGGCTCAGCTGTTTGGTTTAAGTGGCTTGGAGCAGTGGTCACTGTTGCTACTGTTTTTGAAACCCCTGCTTTCTGCTTCCCGTGGCTTTTCACAGAGAGCAGAAAGCAGGGGTTTAAACCTTAAATCAAGGATGTCAAACTCATTTGTTATGAGGGACGGATCTGACATAAATGAGATCTTGTCAGGCCAGGCCATGTTGGGCTGGGCCATTTGTGTACCTTTTTAAGATTAGGTAGCAGAGATATAAACTTTATAAAGGACATAGACAAACACAATTAAAGTTTTGTAATTTTTTTTAATTTAAAACATGCTTAAAACATTAGCACACATTGGTCTTAAAGGTGCTTTCTTTGTATCTCTCCCATGGGATTCATGGAACTGGGCAAAGGAAGCTCTAACTCTTTCCTTCCTTTCCCAAGGGAACAGGAGGGGCAGGAGCTTCAGCCAATAGAAGGAAGAGAGACTTGGCTCAGTAGCTCTGCTGTGCGATTGAGAGAGTCTGGCAAAGCAAGCTATCCCTCCTCCCTCCCTCTCCAAGGGAGGAGCCTCAGTCAATGGAGAAAATAGAGGCTTTGTTCTATAGCTCCTGTGCGATTGAGCAAGCCTTGCAAAGCAATCTGTGATGCAGAAAGAAGCAAGAGAGAGGGAAGAAGGATCTCCAGTAGCCCATCAGAAGGCCCTATTGGGCAAAAGCTCCACCTGGCCCCATCCCCTTCCCGCAGGTGCCATGTTGGGGACCCTGATCTAGTGTCTCTCGTTTGTGGGGAAAGTACATTTTGCATTTTTAAAATTTGTCCGTCACAAATGACAATGAAATGAAGTTTCATTTCAAGAAGAAATAAATTCTGAGAAGTCCTTGATTGTACTTCCTTTTTTTAAATAGGAGCAACAGGAGGATTTCAGAAAAGCAATTTTAGAAGGCATGGAGACAACAAGGCAGCAGGTAGAACCATGGCATTTGGGATTCTTATGCACCATGTCCGTGAACATAGGCAACACTATTCACATGTCACCTCTAAAAAGAATCTCTCTTGAATACTTCGATAGAGTGATGGCTGATAACATTTTTGTCTGTCTAACATGCAGGGCAGTAGCGGCACTGAAGGCAGCCTGAGACAGGTCAGTTCATGTGGCGGCTTCACTGAATACCATCGAAGCTTGATAGCCGGCCGTTCAGAGCAATGTGAGTATTTGCAGGAGCTCTTTTAGTTTTTAATCTCTGGATTTTGTAAACTGGGTTCTAGTGTAACAGTAATTCTTGAGCAGAAATGCAAGCTCTTCCTGTGTCATGTGTGCTTATGATTATTGGTTTGGGGTTTTTTTTAATTTTTAAAGTAGGGGTAAAGTCATCTTCTTTCTTGAAATATTTTTCCTCCTTAATACAGTGCTAGGTTTCTCCCATGTCCTGTCCTCTTCATTTCTTAAAATAATACCTTGCTCTGCAGGATCCTTTGAGCTCTGTCACCGTAATAAAATTGCACTGTGTTTATTTCAGAAACAAGCATGCTTTTCTGGAATGCACAATGAATTATGAATAGTGTTGCAAGGCTATATCACACACACCTTTCTCCCAGAAAATTGGGACCCCAGACAGATAATAATAAAACCAATACATCATTTAAAATATTTTTAAAACCTTTAAAATAGTCAGCAGTAATACATTTTTAAAATTCTAAGCAAAGCCCCTCTGTATGTTTAAAGAGGGAGGGTTGCGGGGGGGGGGGGCGGGGTGGTTCATTAATGCTTTAACTAAAGAGGTTGCATTCTCTTTCCAGCATTAGCCACCCATGCATATCTGAGCCATTGCTTCTCTCTTCCTGATGCTCCCATCAGTTTTAGAACAGGTTTACCAGGAGACAAGGGGAGAGGTGTCTCAAGTGAAAATGTGTGCAGTTTTTTGGCTCTTGGCTTTATTCTTAAATAAAAGCGTTTTGTCTGACACTTTCTTCAGTGTTTACTGGAGCACTGGTAACATGCAAATTTATTCAAATGAAATTGATCTACTAAAAAGCTAATTCATCAGTTTTTTAAACTTTTCTAATTGCATAGCAATCCTAATTCCGAATTCAATTTCCTAGTGCACAGTAAGAGCAGAAAGACATCAGTTGAAGAGTCTCCTCAGGCAGATTCTAAGGCAGCCTTACTCACGGTGAGAAACATGTAATATTACTTCTGTGGTGCTCCTTTTGCATGTTCAGTGTGAAATCAGGAACCTACAAAGTTGAAGCGGTGGTAATGGAAAGAAAACAGTAGGTGGAGTCACATAGTGTTGCATGTTGCACCTTTGTACAAATAAGTTGCCCTGCAGAGAAGGCCATCTCCAAAGTGGCATGTCTCTTTTGTTCATCCTGAAATTCCTCTGAAGAATTTGTTGGGCACATCTTTTGTGTCCATTTCTTACTGCCTAATAGGAATGTGGTTCTAAGCAAATTGTATCATGATTCAAAATGGCAGCAGTTTGCACCTTCTCTTCTTGGTTTTGAATGCTAATGGAGTGGTGTTAGGGTTACTCCACCGGCAGTCTGTGTTGAGCCTGGGATTGCTGGCTTCCTTCTTTGCATTTCAGTCAGGAAACTGGTCAGGTGGGCCATTCATGTGATATGCAGTAGTTTAGGGTAGGACAGAAATCTTAATGGACTACATGATGATTGCAGTTTTAAGGATTATTAACTCATATTCTTGCTCAGATCTTCTTCGTGGTCTCTGTGCATCACACCAATGGGAGAGGCGCCGGCGCCGATCACGATCGGTAACTTCAAAGCCGCGGATTTCCGCGCCCCCATCCCGGTGCGCATGCGCAGGCACCCCCCCCCACCTACTGCGCACGCCCAACGGGACAGGAGCGGACATCCCACCAGTTCTCTTCTGACCGCCGTTGAGATCAGTCGATCTTTCCTACGGTCGGTGGATTACATACTTCAGCCTTGCGGGTTTTTCCAGTGCGGACTCTTCTAGCGTTATCGCCTTCTTCGTCTTCGTGAGTGGGGTGGAGTGTGATTTTGTTATTTTCTTCCTGACTCTAGTACCCCTTTTCCTTCCCTTCCTCCCCCCCTCACCCCCACGCTTTTCGCGTATGGAAAAGCGCTGGGGCTTCTTCAAGCGGTGCAGACAGTGTGGCAGCAAAATCGCCCCTCCGGACGGCCACACTCTTTGTTTGTTGTGTCTGGGTGAAACACACAAACCGGACTCCTGCACCCACTGCGCGAGATTTTCTCGGCAGACCCGCAAAAACCGAGCGGCTCGTCTTGCTGCGGCCCTGGTCGAAAGGGCGCTGTCTCAGAGGAACATGGCGTCATCGGAAAGCGCGCCAAAATCCTCGATGTCAGTGGCCGATACCGACAAAACCTCCCTCGATACCGATCGCCCCCTGAAAAGAGCGGGCTCGGCATCGTTATCGGAGACCTCTACGCCGGCGAAGAGGCCCAAGGAGGATACGGGAGCCTCCGCGGGATCGAAGAAGAAATCTGATAAGCAGAAGCATAAGAAGGTCCCTGTGACTCCTTCACCCACGTCACCGCCTGACCTTTCGGCCCCGATCCTGCCACCCTTAAAATTGCTGGCCTCTCCTATCCGCCATCGACCGAACCTGCCGCTCGAGTCGATGTCGACGCAGATTGCGATCTCCTCCGACTCCGACCGAGATCTGGATTCGGCGCAGCGCTTGGTGAGAGACGACAGTCCTTCAGACCTCACCCAGGAAGAGAAGGAGGGCTCTCGGGATCGATCTGAGAGGGCTCGTCGAGAGCGATCCCGCAGCGCACAGAGAGTCTCCCCGTTAACACTGAGACGGGTGCCGCAGCTGGACCAACCCAAGCCCCAAAGGGACCGATCTCGGAGTCCTCGGTACCGACGGGACCGTCGCCCTTCGAAAGAAAGATCCCCGGAGGACCGGTCTCCTCGGGGACACCGAGACACCTCCCCACGACAGAGAACACCGCCACGGCTGTCATGGGACCAAAGGCAGTGGCAATACCTCTACGGGTCTTGCCCGATGCCATCTGTCTTCCCTTGGTTCCCCCCTCGGCACTCCGAATGGGACCAGCGCTCGGAATCCTCATACTGATCGAGGACATCGTATCGCCCTCCCAAACGCAAGCCATCGGCGTCGGTATCGAAGCCTCTGGTCGTGGAACCAGCCAGAAGGAAGAAGTCTTCCCCCTCTGATGAAGCCGTGACCCCGGTACCGATTCGAGACCGATCCACCCAATCGGACCAGTCAGAGTCCCCGGAATCACCGAGATCCTCGGAGGGTTCGATACAGGAGGAACAGCTGTCCTCAGAGGAGCTTTCCCCCCCCCCAATAAGGTTGGGGAAGACCAGCCGATCTTCCCTTCGGAAGACTTAAAGTCCTACGGAGACCTGATAAAGAGGATGGCTCAGTCCATAGCATTATCAACAGTTCAACCCGCACCTGTCGTTACCGATAGTGTATTCGACATCGTTCAAATGGATACATCTACAGCTGTAGCGCTTCCATTGACCACGGTGATGTTACACATCGCGAAAGCTTCATGGGACAAGCCTGCCTCCACCCCTATTACATCGCGCAGGCTTGATCACATGTACCGCATTCAAGAGTCCTCAGCGGACTTCCTTTTTAACCACCCTAGGCCAAATTCAGTAGTGGTGGCTTCTTCCTCCAAGGCCAGAAAGACCCACGCTACCCCTCCTGACAAGGAGGGCAAGAAACTAGATGGTCTGGGGCGAAGATTCTACAGTCATCGTCCAGGCAGCAATCCAAGCGTCCATGGTCAAAAGCGTGGAGCAAGAAACCCTTCCTGAAACAATCAGGGGATCAACAATGGAGGCCCAAGACCACGGCCCCCTTTACCAAGTCCCAATATGGCGCAAAGGCCAAATATTCCCCTACCTCCTCTCAGTCCTCCAGGCAGAAGGGGAATAGACCGCCCAAACAGGGCCTTTGACTGCCCCCCCTCCCCTTGTTGCACCCCCACTTTTTCTTCAGACCCTACCCGCCTGTGGCCCTTCTTCCGAGCATGGTCTTCCATAACATCAGACCATTGGGTACTATCGATAGTCCGGCTGGGCTACCTAATCGAATTTCAACAAGAACCACAGTTTCCAACATTCGTCTACACTACCCCATCTTCTACCCTCCAAGAGGAGGTCAGGACTTTGCTCGAGAAAGAGGCCATAGAACCGGTCCCTCCGGACCAGGTACGGCTGGAGTTCTACTCCCGCTATTTCACTGTCCCCAAGTGGGATGGGGGCCTGCGACCCATAATGGACCTTCGGGGACTCAACGACTTCATACCGCACCAAAAGTTTCATATGACGTCCCTATCCAGCATACTCCCGCTGCTGAACCCGGGAGATTGGATGGCCACGTTAGACCTCCAGGATGCATATTTCCACATAAGCATCCACCCGGCCCACAGAAAATTTCTAAGGTTCGCCATTGGGACTTCACATTTCCAGTACCGTGCGCTCCCTTTCGGCTTGTCAACAGCTCCAAGGGTGTTCACAAAGACTATGATAGTGGTGGCAGCCCACCTCAGGTTACAGGGCATAGCAATATACCCGTACATCGACGACTGGCTGCTGGTGGCGGGCTCCGAAAGCAACCTTCTACAGCATATTTCCACCACCCTCGACCTCCTCCAACAGTTGGGGCTGCGGGTGAATGTAAAGAAGTCCTTCCTCCATCCATCCCAAAGGATCCAATTCAGTGGAGCGATTCTGGACACTCAACAGTGCAAGGCATTCCTCCCAGAAAAGAGGGCACGGGACATTGTGAACTTAATCTGCACCTTCCAGTCCAGCCGGACCGTTACGGCCCTCCAGATTCTGCGTCTCCTAGGACTAATGGCGGCAACGACTGTGGTTCTGACATTTGCCAAACTTCGCATGAGAAACCTCCAGTTGTGGTTCCTGCAGCGCTTCCGCTGCGGGGGTGGACTCACCGCGACGCAGGTTCTCCATTCCTCCGGAGGTTCTGGCGTCATTGACGTGGTGGTCTTGCAAGCACAACCTGCTGCAGGGGGCACCGTTCCACAGGCCACAGCCTACTGTGACTCTGATCACAGATGCATCCCTATGGGGGTGGGGTGCACATGTCAACGGTCTTTGCGTGGGCAACAGATGGCCCAGGGACCACGGGCACTACCACATCAACTTCTTGGAGCTTCTGGCGATTCACCATGCCATCCTTTCCTTCAGGCCTCTGCTGGCGAATCGGGCAGTGGCGATTCTCACAGACAACACCACAGCACTAGCCTATATCAACAGGCAGGGCGGCACGGTGTCTCGCAAGCTGTGTTTCCTGGCATTGCAGGTGTGGCAGATCTGCATGGAGATGAACACTTACCTCATTGCAGCTCATCTTCCGGGCGAGCAGAATGTGTGCGCAGACTTCCTCAGCAGGGGAGGTGCGTCCCTGCACGAATGGGAACTGAACTGGACCTTCCTCCAGCCGGTCTTCCAAGAGTGGGGGACCCCGGAGATAGATGTCTTTGCTACCCGCGACAACAGAAAGTGCGAGAACTTTTGCTGCCGGGGTGGGAGAGATCCCTTGTCGTTGGGGGACGGCCTGCTGCTTCGCTGGGACCGTCTTCACCTGTACCTGTTTCCCCCGATTCCGCTCATCACGCGGGTGGTGCAGAAACTATACACGGAGCGCCCGCGGGGAATTCTGATCACCCCCTGGTGGCCCAGACAGCACTGGTTCGCCCCTGTGCTTCAGCTCTCCGAGGGCAGATTCCATCATTTTCCAGGGGTGCTGGATCTACTCTCCTCCCAACAAGGCAGGATAGTTCACCATGACGTCCCGCATCTGAAACTGACGGCGTGGAAGCTCGGATGAGCGAGCTGTCAGACAGGGTGCAGCACGTCATCCTTAATTGCAGAAGGGAGTCCACAAGGAGGTCCTATGCCTACAAATGGGCGCAGTTTTCTAAGTTTGCCTCAGAAGGGGGCAGAGACGCAAAAAAGGCGGGCCTTCCTAGCGTCCTTGACTTCCTACTCTCCCTACTGGACAAGGGTCTTACTGTCTCCTCCGTCAGGGTCTACCTTGCGGCCATCTCAGCCAATCATGAGCAGGTCGAAGGCCGGTCGGTGTTTTCTCACCCCACCACTTAAAGGGTCTGGTGCGGCTGTACCCTTCCGTTAGGGCTCCTACGCCTCTCTGGGACCTACCGGGGGTTTTGGAGGCTCTTGTGGGAAAGCCCTTCGAGCCTATGGCTACGTGCTCCATGCAGCTGCTTTCTTGGAAAGTGGCATTCCTGGTGGCCATCACGTCAGCACGCAGGGTTGGAGAATTGACGGCTTTGTGCTGTGACCACCCCTATTTGCAGATCAGTCCAGAGGGGGTACGCTTACGACCAGATGTGACCTTCCTGCCGAAGGTAGTGTCTGCCTTCCATCTGAACAGAGAAATCTATCTTCCAGTCTATTTCCCGAACCCGGCCTCGGATTTGGAAAGACGTCTTCATGCCCTTGATGTGAAACGGGCAATCTCTTTTTATCTGCACAGGGTTAAATCTGTGCGCAAGGACTCTAGACTCTTTGTCTCATATGCCAAGGCCTCTATAGGGAGGAGGATATCCTCACAGAGGCTCTCCAAGTGGTTGACAGAGACAATTAAATTGTGCTACTTGCTAAGGAAGCGACCTCTGCCAGGGCCTATCAGAGCTCACTCCACGAGGGCAATGGCCACCTCAGCTGCGTTTATGAAAGGGGTGCCCTTGCGAGACATTTGCAAAGCAGCTACCTGGTCCTCCCCGCATACGTTCATCAAGCACTATGCGTTGGACCTTCAGCGGAGACAGAGTTCGTCGGTGGGCAGTGCAGTCCTGCAGTCGCTCGCCTGTTGACGGACCAGGCAACCCTCTTCCAGGTATGCGATGAGCTTGCTATTCTCCCATTGGTGTGATGCACAGAGACCACGAAGAAGATAAACAGGTTTCCTACCTGTAACTGATGATCTTCGAGTGGTCATCTGTGCAGTCACACTACCCGCCCACCTTCCCCACTGCTGCGGGTCCGTCTCCAGGGCTCCTGCAGCGGTCAGAAGGAACTGGCGGGATGTCCACTCCTGTCCCGTTGGGCATGCGCAGTAGGGGGGGTGTGCCTGCGCATGCGCACCGGGACGGGGGCGCGGAAATCCGCGGCTTTGAAGTTACCGATCGTGATCGGTGCCGGCGCCTCTCCCATTGGTGTGACTGCACAGATGACCACTCGAAGATCATCAGTTACAGGTAGGAAACCTGTTTTTTCACTAAAATGATTATGTTGACGTACTTGATCTCTGCAGTCACTTTGGGTGAGGAACACAATGATTTCTTTTGATCAACAGATTTTTTTTCATGATTAAGGGGTTTTTTCCCATCAAGAAAAGGTGGGGTACAGAAGGGGGAAAAAGAGGTAGGGACCAATACATTTATCAGAAATTTTCAAATAATATGAATAATTACATGCAACAAGTAAAATCAACTGTATTAGTAAAAGTACATGTTGTCAAATGCAGAAACAGATAATAAAATATCATTATTACAATATTCTGAGGTGAGTTCTGTTTTTAAAGGAATAGGCAAAAACTTTCAAAATAGCAATGATTACATCTTTAATATCTTTAACAATTAAACAAACTCCTGCACTAAGTCTGAATCATCCTCAAAACCTGGAAATTATTTTAAACATTTGTCAGTTTTAAGGTCTTATTCTTGCTAAGTATTTAAATGCTGGTGAAATGCTGAATAAAAAGATTAAAACTATAATTATTATCTACATTGCCTTTAATAGATCAACAGAGCAATGTTGAGAACAACTTGAGGAAAAATACCACCACCAAAATGGTGGCACTGTAGTTCTAAACCTAACAGTTAGGCAATGGACTGCATAGATGTAAAACTTCAGGGTTTTTTTCTTATAGGACTGGGTACAAGGCCGACCTTCATACAGCAATCAGATGTAAGTAAGACCCCTTGATATTGCAACTGACTGTGTTTGTTCAGACCATTCTGCCACCTTTACTGTGCCTAAGATTACCACATCGGTAACTTTGAATTCTTTTGTTAACACACACAAATTGTGAGAGAGAGAGCACAAAAACAGAACTTAAACATTAGAATCTGCTAGTTTTTGATTTAAAATGATATTTGAAATTTCTGTCATTGACAGGTCTTCTGAAGAAGATGCTCTGAATGGTAAGCAGTTTGGTAGTAAGGTGACACATTTATTACATTTATGTGAAGTTATTCAGTGCTTTGTTGTAAAGCAGATGTTCTTGGAGCTTTTTGTAATGTATTTAGATAGGATAGTTCTGTCCAGTAAACTTACAATCGTTAAAGCATTCTGTATTCTGTGAACAAGTCTGTATTTGTTAATGGTAAACACAGAATGGCTGTTTCCTTTTTAGACATACTATATCATTTTTCTAAACATAGAATCATAGAGTTGAAAGCGACCTCAAGGGTCATCTAGTCCAACCTCCTGCATAATGCAGGAGATTCACAAGTACCTCCCCCCCACACATACATCCCCAGTGACCCTTCTCCTAGCTCAGAAGATGGGGGGGGCGGGGTGGAGGAAACCTCTCCAGGTTCCCTGGCCAAATTGGCCTGTAGAAAAATTGTTGCCTGACCCCAAAGTGGCGAACAGCATTTCCCTGGGCGTGTAAGAAAGGGCCACGAGAACTAAGCACTGATGCAACATCTTAGAAATGTAATCATAACGTGTATGTAACTATATAATAGTTGCTTGGTCTTCTTTTAGGTATTGCTTCCCCTTTCAAGCCCATCATGGATTCCACCTACTACTATTCAGGTCAGTATCTTTAAGAAGCTACAAGTCATGATAATAAGTGGAAACAGCACATTTCTGTAAGGTAGCAAAAATAATAATCACAGTGAAATAGCACTTTCATCGTTTCACATGTATTGTCTTGTTGCAACCTTGACAACAGCCCTGAAAAACAGGCCAGTATTGTTATGAGCAACAATGAAAGCAGCTCACCAAAGTCCATATAGTAGGTTTGCTGCAGAAACAAGATTTGAACCAGGGAGCCTGCCGGATCACTGTTGTGGTAGCTGCTTCACTAACCCAGTGCTCTGCAACATTTTCTTTCTCCTTTCTGCAGCTGTTGAAAGAAATAATCTGATGAGGTTGTCACAGAGCATCCCATTCACCCCTGTGCCTCCAAGAGGTAAGACGGCTAACTGTAAACACTGGCTTTCAAAGGTCAGGAAGATTAGCTCCTTGACTGCGAAAGCCAAACATGAAAGACTTGTTCTTCACAGCTTCTAAAAATAGTCTGTGGGTTGCCAGAGAATACCAGGAATATATTATGAAAAGACCCACTGGAAATGGTTTCTTCTACATCTTGTCTTCTCACGTGCTTGTCCATAACTGCCCTAAAACACCCTGATGACAGTATACTCTGAAAGTATTTTATATCAATTGTGACAAAAGCATCCATTAACAAAATGGTCACTGGAAGAGGTAGAATTCTAGCAGGAGCTCCTTTGCATATTAGTCCACATCCACCTGATATAGCCAATCCTCCAAGAGCTTACAGGGCTCTTTTTTGTAAGCTCTTGGAGGATTGGCTACATCAGGGGTGTGTGGCCTCATGTGCAAAGGCGCTCCTGCTAGAATTCCACCCCTGGTCACTGGTATGGTGTCTAGGGTAGAAAGTTGCATTTTGACAGCTCTAATTATTGAATCACATGGTACACCCTCTTCCCACTTTCAGGTAGCTGTGTCTGATATTTGTGTCCTCTGCCATTACAGGAGAACCAGTCACTGTGTATCGTCTTGAAGAAAGTTCTCCCAACATCTTGAACAACAGCATGTCTTCCTGGTCTCAACTGGGTCTTTGTGCCAAGATTGAATTCCTGAGCAAGGAGGAGATGGGAGGAGGTTTGCGACGAGCCCTCAAAGTGGTCTGCACCTGGTCAGAGTATGACATTTTGAAGTCGGGCCATCTTTATATCATCAAATCTTTTCTACCTGAAGTTATCAATACTTGGTCAAGTATTTACAAAGAAGAGACAGTGTTACATCTCTGTTTAAGAGTAAGTTGCTTTCTTGCCATCAGAGGGATCAGGCACAATTCATCTGCTTGTTGGTTTCTTAAAGTGCTACTGAACTCAAATCTAACAATTATCTGCTAGAAGTTTTTGTGTCAGTTTCTTTTCTTGCAAGAGAGAGAGAGTGAGTGTGTATATACATCTCTGTAGCAGAATGAGGCAGCTACCTGTATCTTCAAGGGCTAGTATTTTCGTCAGGGCCAAAAGCAAATTTTGGTGTGCAAACTGACTCTCTTCCACATGATAATAGTAGTAACTGCTTCCCAGTTATGAAGGAGACACACTTCACTATAGCATTATGTACAGATGCACAAACATTACAATGTACAGCATGAGCGCTTTCACACACTTTCAATCCACTTCAGCAATTGTTTGCAAGTGGATGTTGCCGTTTCACACAGTAAAATCCAGTTGCAAAGTGGATGGGATATGGATTTGAACGTACACTATTCAGCATGTGTGAGAGCATCTTATTTTTTACCTATGTATCTAAATTTGGAATGCAGCCCAGAGTGTGGATCAGACAGTCTCCACAATGATGCCATATACAAATAGTGGAGTTCCTTACAAAACTGGAGGAAACCTCCCCCCAGGTTTTCAGTTAAAAAAAAAAAATCCAACCCCAAGTTGCTACTTGAGAAGCAGTGGTTGCTTGGCCACAGAAGTGTCTTACACAAAAATGTAAAAGAAGAGTAGTCCCAGAGAAGGTAGTCCCTGTAAGATGGAAAAATTACTGCTGCAAGTAAATCCTTTTTTGCCAAGTGCAGATTAAAATTTGGCAGGGATGTCTGAGGCCAATTGAAGTAATTTTAGCAGAAGTCTCTGGTCCATGAGCTTTTACTTTGCGCTCCTCCCTCCCCCCACAAATCTCATAGCCTCAACCTTTTGTATGCATGAAGATGGAAATACAAACATTGTAATTATGTAGAACAGCGTTCCCCAACCAACCTATGAAATGCCACCCAGAAGTAGGTTGCAGACCAGCCCTCCTTAATAGCTGCCCTTTCCCTTTCCATTGCTCAATTTTGTTTTTTGAAAATCAAGATGTGACCCTGGAAACAGTATCTTCCATGCTGTATCTTACTTGCTATTCTTTTCTTCACTGCCTGTGCATGTTGATAAAGTAAAATGTGTCCTGATGGTTGTAGTTTGAGTTCCTTAGACCGTTGGGGGTTGGGCGGAGTAATGGAGAAGCAGAGGGTGGTCAAAGTCTGGAATGGAACCACCACATGCAAAGGCTGGGTTTGTCAGAGTGCCACTTGCTGGGGGTTCATTTGGAGGCTGCTGTGGCCTTTGTGCAATGTTTGTGGGTTTATGTAGAAAATGGAATGTTGAACTAGATGGGTGCCAAGGTCATAGTTCACCCAAGAGTGCCTGTATGGGTGCTAAGAAACCTGAACTAGATGTGTACCAAGACACCTTGAGCAGATGTGGACTTGTGGATCCCTATACTGAAAAGGCTGCTATAGAAGAAGTTAACATAGCTCAGTTCTCCTTATTTGGAGTTAGCTTCGTTCTCCTTGTTTGAAGGCCTGTGGGTTTTTTCCCTTTATCCCCAGGAAATTCAGCAACAGAGGGCTGCACAGAAACTCACATTTGCGTTCAATCAGATGAAGCCAAAGTCAATTCCATATTCCCCAAGGTAAGTGCCATAAAATCTTTGACAGTGGACCAGAACAAGGATCAATCAGCCTAAGTATTGTAAAAATCCAGACAGTGATGTTTCAGTAACGACATTCTCATTTTGTTCAACCACTTCGCTGTGTATATTGGTAGGGATGTGCAGCTCAAAAAAAATATTACTTTTTGGATTCAGGGAGCTGAAAAATATCAGTATTCCTGGTTTCCCAGGTTACAAATACCAGTTTGGTATTAGAATCCATTTGGGGGCAGTGGGAGAATCCAGTATTTTCCAGCTATTTTCCCCTATGGGGAATCTTTCTCGGGGGCTGATTTTAAAGTGACTGGCATCAGAATTGCGGCACAGCTGCTGATGTGTGTCTTTAAATAAATCCCAGATTTCCAGTGAATTGGATGAAGAGGCCATCTTCCATTGATTTCTGTAGGGATAAAATGTAGAACCCAAGAATCAATGCTACAATGCAACCCAAGAATTGCCCAAGGCAAAACTGAAAGGACTTCTGTCGCAAGCCTAGCAGATGTAAAATCAGAGGATTGGCTGTCCTGGGGCTCATTGTTTGTATAAAGGAGCCAGAGTTCAACATAAGAGATACCACACTCCAGCCAGTGGTGTTTTAGAATTACCAAAGCAGTCAGTAATCTGCTTGCCTGTGAGTAAGTTCTTCCTAATGTTGAGCTGGAAACTCTTTTGATTTAATTTCAACCCATTGGTTCTGGTCCTACCTTCTGGGGCCACAGAAAACAATTCTGCACCATCCTCTATATGACAGCCCTTCAAGTACTGAAGATGGTGATCGTATCACCTCTCAGCCGCCTCCTCTCCAGGCTAAATAGGCCCAGCTCCTTCAACCTTTCCTCATAGGACTTGGTCTCCAGACCCCTCACCATCTTTGTTGCTGAAACTTCATGTTTGCTGAAATTTTGTAGGGCAGCAGAAAACCTAGAATGGTTTTACTAGGCACAGAATTTGAATTCCTGAGAATCTCCCAACATTGTTCTTGAAAATGTGCAGGCAACACCTGCTGAAAAGTCTCAGAAGCCAGTGTCATGTCTTTGCTCTTCCCCAGACCAGACCAAATTTTGTAAAATAATAAAGTGATAGAAGAAGCTATGCACAGTAAGAGGAAATGTATAGACATGTTTAATTTATACAATTCTTACAACTTGCAGAACCAAGCTCTTCTTTGGATTGGTATTTGGAGTAACCTGATGCAAAACTTGGTCATCATGAATAGATCTGAGTAAAACCTTGACCATCATTAATAGATTTGCTGTGATAGACACAAATAAAGTAAAATAAATATATCTGGCTTTTTCTACCTGGCTTTCTTTTTGGGCAAGGAAGAAAAAGCTATGATATAGCAGACTTATCTGAAAAAAATATGAAATGGCAACCTATTAAAATTGCTAGACTTCATTGCATAGGACTACTCTAGCAGGATTTTGCATTGTGTTCTCAAATTATCATCAAGAAACTAGATGGTCGTAAAATGTTAGCTGATGCAAAACACAGAACAACTTAGCTGGCGAAATGTTCAATTGATCCAGGGGGCTGGGGAAGGGGGCATGGAGAAGCCATTGACCAGGATAGGGCCTGAGATGTGTGAAGTCCATGGTGTGATTTGCAGGGTATTTATTTATTTAATTTCTACCCCGCCTTTCTCCTCACTGGGGACCCAAAGTGGCTTGCATTGTTCTCTTCCTCTCAGCCCTTTGAGCTAGGTAAGACTGAGAGACTATGACTGGCCCAAGGGTGCCCAGCAAATTTCCATGACAGAGTGGAGATTCAAACCTGGGCTTCCCAGATGCTACTTTTAACTACTACACCCTTTTAACTACTGAGCCACCAAAAGCCCTTCAGAAATGGGAGTTTCCAGATGCTGTTTAGTTGACTCAGTTCTGAAGTTCTCTCTGGAACTGTGGACCAGTCTGATGCAGGAATGGCTGTGGCGAAATGCATGAGCACAAGTGATTTGTAAAAGCCTCGTTAGACTCCATCTCTAAGTACGTGCAAATTTTCCAGTGTTTCAACCCCACCTCCCGCCGCCACACAAACATTTAGCAAAAGAAGCATAGACTAATTCACCATATTCCAATTCATACAAACATTAAGCAATATTTCCTTACTGGATTTTTCATCTTAGACCTTCACCTCCTCCCATTTGCTCTAAGATGGGACATATGGTCACCCCCCCCCCTCCATTTCATCCATATAAAAACCTCTGATGCAGTTGCTTAGGGACAGCGGCTGGCCCCAGATAAAAAAAATTAACAAAAATTTATTCCCGTGTGAGCTCTTGTGAGTCACAACTCCTTACCTTGTTGTGATACGTTTTCTCATCAGATTCCTGGAAGTGTTTCTCTTATATTGCCATTCAGCTGGGCAGTGGTTTGCAGTGGAGGAGTGCATGACAGGGGAATTCAGGAAGTACAATAACAACAACGGGGATGAGATCATCCCAACCAACATGCTGGAAGAGATGATGCTGGCCTTCAGCCATTGGACCTACGAATACACTCGAGGAGAGCTGCTGGTCCTGGATCTTCAAGGTAAACAGAGGCTTTGAGGGATGTAGCCACATCTTTTTTTTTTTTTGCGAACTGGAGTAGACACTACTGGGAAGCAGGGCATAAGGCACCCTGCATATTTTTCATAGCCAAAAAAAAAAATCCTGTAATGGTCGTAAGTTTTCTAGAGCAAGTCAAGAGCTGTAAAGCTTTGCCTCTTCAACAGAGCACCTGCTTTGCATGCCGAAGTTCCCATGTTCAGTCCCTGGCATATCCAGGTGAAGCATCCCCAGGTACTGGGAAAGACCTTTCTTTACTGCTGCCTCCAGAGAGCTGTTGCCCATCAGAACTGGCAATACTGAGATAGATGAACAAGCAGTCTTCACTGTCTGTCTAACTGTCTGTAAACCTTTATTAGGCATTTGTTCATAAGAATCCGGATAATAACAAGTAGGAGACAATACAATTATATTATAAAAGAAAATGCCATTTTAAACTATAAACATCTAAATTTAGTCTAAAAATCAAGGAACAGTTCTATCAGTACTTTGTTTCTTCCCTAACTCGATAAACCCAGAGCACCAGACCACTCAGTTGGATTATTGTCCACCAGTAGAAGCAGACAAGGAAATATTAGTATTAGTTGGAACAGGCATGCAAGCAGAGTGAAGACATGATGGTTTTAAAATTTAAACAGCGCAGATATTACTTTTACAGCCTCAGTTAGTACCAATACTGGGGGAGGGGAGAATATACTGAAAGGCAAAGATGGGATGGGATGGGAAGAGAAAAACTGAAGGGGAAGGCAAGGATAAGGCAAGGGAAAGAGAGAAGTAAAGGAGGGAAGGGTAGTCTAACTGGGTGTAAGGCAGTTTCATATGTATCATGTGTTCATAATAGGAGTTATGAACCGACTATCTGAGTGAACTGGCGTCAGCTGTTGAGCTGCCCAAAACTGTGATCACACTGAGGCAATAAGCATGTCATATTAGAGCGCAAAGAAAGGGAGTGGACCAAAAACCTCTGTGCCCTTTAGAAGTCTCCGCACAAAAAATGCATGCCTCAGGGAGACGCAAATGATGCATGAACAATGTTAACCGCCCTTCCTTTATGTATTAGATTTGTTCATGAACATTAAGATCTGTTGCTGATCATTAACTCACGGGTTTTGTTCCTTGTGAAGGTGTCGGTGAAAATTTGACAGACCCCTCTGTGATAAAAGCTGGAGAAAAAAGGTAAGCAATTCTAGTTTTTTTTTTCCTACCGCCCCAGAAGTCGTGAGACCATGCGCCCCTGTGACATGCACCAAGGTCACCCACCCTTCAATTTTAGCCCTCATATAGGTAATCAGGTGGCAGATGGGGCGTGTGTGAGATTTTTAGCTGATTTAAACCTTCATAAGCCACTAAATTTAGCCTACTGTTAGCGTTGATGAAATGAGGGCAGTCATGCCTTACGCTGGGAACAACCACTATTGCATTCCTCTGGGCTACTTTGATTATAACCTCATTTTCTTCTCACTAGTAACAGGAAAAGAGGCATCCATATATAGTGTTATGTAGAAGACCATATAAGGTATTTTGCATAGCTGGCTGGCTACAGAATTCTTAAACTCCTGCTTTCCTCTAAAGGTCAAGTGACATGGTATTTGGGCCTGCGAATCTAGGAGAAGACGCCATCAAAAACTTCAGAGCAAAGCACCACTGCAATTCATGCTGCAGGAAGCTAAAGCTCCCAGGTAACACCAGCAGGGCTGTGCTTAAGGAAGAGAAGTCTTGTCTTTTTGTAGCTCCATTTTGTAATGAAACAATTATTGTCTGTACATTCTCTCCATATAAAAGGTATTCAGGTTTTGCCAGGCCCCGGTTTTTCTTTACCTTTTCAGTCATTCAGGGGTGGTTGGGTGGGGTGGAAGGAGCCCCGTGGCGCAGAGTGGTCAGCTGCAGTACTGCAGTCCAAGCTCCGTTCACGACCTGAGTTCGATCCCAGCGGAAGCAGGGTTCAGGTAGCCAGTTCAAGGTTGACTCAGCTTTCCATCCTTCTGAGGTTGGTAAAATGGGGAGAAAGTATAGATGACTGGAGAAGGCAATGGGCAAACCACCCCATAACAAAAAGTCTGTCAAGAAAACGTCATGACATGGCGTCACCTCATGGGTCAGTAATGACTCAGTGCTTGCACAAGGGAGGAGTCCAAGTATGTTCTTAGTCTGCATGGAGCTAAGTCAGGCCATGCCACAGTCAGCTGGAAGGCAGCCAGCTTTGCAAAAGTTAGTTCCAGCCCAGACACTTCCCCAACAAATGAAGACTAGATGCACCCCTTATGAGTCAGGCAAAAGATCGCAGAGCAGCTGCCAGGGAAACCCTGCCTTTTGTCTTGACATTGACTCCTGGCTACACACAATGATGGAGTTCCTGTAGTGATGGCTTAGGAGTCAGAAGGTTCAAATCCCCACTGGGCCATGTTGCTTACGGAATGACCTTGCCCTAGTAACCATCTCTCCCCCCCTAATCTAATCTCTCTGGGGTTGTAATGGGTGCAAGATCCAGGGGAGAGAAAATTACAGTATGCTCCTTGGAGAGAAGAATTGGGTGGAATGGTGAGAGCTGAGATTCAGACAACCATTCATCCCTCGCTTCTGATGGGTTTTTTTTCCGTTATAATAATCCTCCCCTCTTTTCCTTTTGATAGATTTGAAGAGGAACGATTACACCCCTGACAAAATCCTACTGCCTCAGGACGATTCTCCAGAACTGACCATTCAGCCTGGGAGCTGCACCAAAGAATCAGGCTCAGCGAGTTCAAGTCACCTGATGCTGTAACAAAACACACAGCTCTTTCAACTTCAACCAGACACTTGCGGAAGTCTTCACTGGGTTCTCTTGCCCATCTTTCCCTGCACTGTTGGCTTGACGAATGAGTTCATCGAAGTGGAAACCACACAAACACGGAATGGAATTTTGTGATGGCTCCAGTACAGTGAGCTGTCCAATACCTGGGTAGACATAGCCAAACTGCAGGAAGCCACCTCTGGAGGGGTAGTTGGTGATTTTTCTTTAAAAGGCTGGATGAAATTAAGTATTTATGAAAATAGCTTTTTAAAGAAACATTTTAGCAGAAGGATAAACTTGACAATTTTACCGTGGTCCTTGGAGGGGGATCTTTTTGCCCCTCTCCCCTCCATTCTGTAGTGCAATATGCCCTTGACCAAATGATTATTTTTGTTTTGTTTTTTGCATCTGATGGTTTTAAGGCAGATCAGCAGGGTTTTGTGACAGCTGGTTTCTGTCATCTGGCAAGGACAATGGAAGAGAGATCCCCTCCTTCCTTCCTCTTCAGCTTCGCAGATACCGAAGGATTCTCTGACCCTCTTGCGGGGGTGTCTTCGAGATGTGCTCTCTCTGTTTGGTGCCATGTATGTTTCTTTTATGCGGCCCATGGGAACACTGCTGCTCCTAAGGGAATCTGCCCACGCTCAGTGCCAGTTCCGTTGTGAAGCTGCAGGGGCAGGAAGCGCCAGTTCCCCGACGTGAAGAGGTAGAAGAGAGCCTGTCTCCTGTATCAGGATTCAGCCTCAAAAGCGTGGAGCCAGTTCCCATGGGGATGAATTGTGCTCCCTTACGGATATGTGTGTATGTTTTTTAAAAAAAAAATACATTTCAGTTTTTTCAAGTCACTGTCGTGTAGTAGCAAAGCCTCAAGAGAAGATGTGGAGGGGAGAAATAATCACATTGTATAGAACAAAAAATAGCACAGAGGCTGGTCCAGAATACAGAGCAAGGGGAGGGGGGGAACCAGGTGTTAGGGAGGAGCTATTTCTTGTTACAATAGTGGCTGCTTCAGAAATTTTGCCTTCCAAAGATCTCCTAAAAACCAGTATATGAAAGCTGAATGTACACACGAACTTTTTTTGGGGAGAGGGGGGTCCTTTGAGATGCTGCTTTTGCAGTGTGGACGCTGCTGCTGGTTCCTTCCCCTGCCTCTCAGGTAATGTTAGGCACCCCGGGGGTTTGCAGGAGGAGTCCAGGCTGCGTCATGTCTCTGCCATGGCAACACTGCCACAGTTCGCAGAAAGAACGGTGCTGTCGTGGATTTTTCCTGGGCATCTTTTAATGTGAATCTTGGTGGCGCTGGAAAAAGCTGGAAAAGAAATGTCCAAAGGGCCCCTTAGTAGTATTTAAGATGGCGTGGGAAACGCCTTTTAATGTAATGTTATGTATGGTACTTATTTAAGAAAAAAGAAACTAGGGATGGATTTACATGATGTCACATACGGGAGATTGCAATGCAACTTTTAAGCCAATAACATGTAATTTCCCTGTCCCAGATTTGTTGAATATTCAACAAGAAGAACCTGTTGTCCAACTGAAGTTTTATGCTGCGTTTTTGTTTTGCTACATAGGTACTAATTGTAATTTTTAATTGAAGGGCACCGTAAAGCTCAGTAATTTTTTTTTATTCCGTAGTGTATCTCATAGATACAGACGATAAGGCACGAACACAATAGCTGTTTAAATGGTGGTTCATGTTGCTGGGGAAGGAATAGCATAGTGAATTAAAGATACAAAACTGTATACATTTTGTATATCAATAAATCTTTAAACAATCCCAAATAAATTTATTCTTGTTTAGACCACTGAGCCCCTTTCTTTATTTGATTTGGTTAATTTTTAAAAAGGAAGATGAGGGGGCAATTCAGGTGTATGTGATGGTTGAAGAGCTCTTTAAATCCTGATGCTTGGTCTTAGTAGCAGCATATCAATACTGGCCAGAATTCCTTCTGAATTAGTAAGAAGCTCATATATGGCTACAGGATTATTATTGTCTGTTCAGTTCAGCTGCATTGTGTACAGCCAGTGGCCATTACAAACAAGAACAGACATGAATTAACAGCAGGTAAACAAAACAATAAAACTGGTTTGCCGCTGTAACTGTTAAAAGTCATGTTTCCATAACAATTAAGATTCATTTAATAAAAGCAACCCTCAGATGTTGTCCCTCTAGCTATAGAAAGGAACAACAGTCTTTAAACCCCACCTTGGATTGAATTTTCTTGGCAGCTAAAGCAGAAAAGGGCAACTTCGTAGGAGGCCTGCTGGTTCCTCCTCAGAGAGGAGAAATAAAACTTCCCCCCCATGGTGCTTGGGTCTGAGCTAACCAGAATAGTGTCTAAGAAATTTTTCCTGGGAGTTGAATAATACATAATAAATAAAATAAAGTGGACAGGACAAGTAATCACACATGCAGCTGGAAAACTGTACTGTGACTGGTAGACCATGCAGAATCTTTTTGAAATAGAGTGGAGCAAATGCAGTTAATTAGGGCTATGTACACACAAGCCTGAATGGATAGGAGGCCCAGTTCAGCTCTCAGTAGGGCAGCTGGGGAATGTGGGTGTTCCCTCTAAGCTGAGTTAGCGTGAGCTAGCTCACAGTTTTTTACCCTCCGGCTCACACATTTTTGTCTTAGCTCAGAAAGGATAGCCCCAGAGCAGACTTAATTTATGTAGTACCCAAGCAGAACCCCTTTGTGTCAGCAGCAGCCTCCGGGGTAAGTCGGGGGCTGCCACAGCCACATTCGCACTGGCTTGGCGTTCCAGTGTGAGGCTGCATGCCTCTCCGCTTGGCCTAAAGTGCTGGGAATGGTGTCCTGGATGTCCACAGGGATCAGAGTCTGCATGTAGGGGGGGGGGGGGGAGGCACAGATGATCCTCTGCTGGAGCCTGCTGGTGGCCAGTGCTGCAGCCATATTCACCCACCCATGCATGCAGCCATATTCACCCCCACCCACCCATGCAGCGGCTGTGCTTCAGCCTATGGGGCTTGTTCTTAGGGTAGCCAAGTCCCATCTCTGTTTTTTTGTCTAAAAACCAGAGCATCACTGTGTGACATCGGTGACACAATCACAGCATTTCCAAGTGACATCACATCAGGAACATTGTGTGACAATGTCCTTGTTTGGCGGTAGGGTTTCCCCAATGGTGGCTGGTGATGGATTGGAGCTCCGAAGACCAGGGGATCCCCTGGCTGGATCAGGGGTCTGGCAACCCTAGGTGTTCTTCAGCAGTTTCTCCCACACACAGATAGTCTAGTCCTTCTGCCAAGCATGTGACTCAACGGCCAGATTTCCTTCCCCAGTGGGCCACCCAGTGGCATTCAGCTGTATGTGGCCGCCTATGGTGCTGCCCATCTCCAGTTATCCTGGTCTCTGGGGCCTTCACCAAATGCATGGACTTGTGCATACAGTGCCTGCCCCATGGAATTATTCAGTGGCCTTTGGCCTGGGGCAGCTGTCGCTGTACAGGAGTAGTGCAGCTTGCTGGCAATGTCTGGCTTGAATATCCCCCTGCCCCACCCCCCGAGATCACCTGATGGCTGCTACTGCCACATGGGCATCACTGGCTTATCAGGCTCTGCTCAGCCTGGATCCCAGTGTGCACACAGCCTTGTACTTGGGCAGGACCTAAGGTTGCCATGTCCAAATCAAGAAATATCTGAGGACTTTGGGGGTGGATCCAGGAGCAAGGTTGTGACAAGCATAACTGAACTCCAAAGAGTTATGGCCATCACATTTAAAGGGACCACACACCTTTTAAATGCCATCCCTCCATTAGAAATAATGAAGGATAGGGGCACCTTCTTTTGGGACTCATAGAATTGGACCCCCTCGTTCAATCCTTTTGAGACTTGGAAGATGTTTTGAGGGGAGACACCAGATGCTATGTTACCAATTTGGTGCATCTACCTCAAAAAAAATCCCCCCAAAGCCCCAGACACTCGTGGGTCTCCATAGGGAATAATAATCGAGTGCCCAGTAGACATTTCCCTCCCCTCCCCCTGCTTTCTAATGACCCTGAAGCAGGGGGGGGCCCTCCAAACTGGGGGAATCCCTTCAACCACCTGGGGATTGGCAACCCTAGCGCCACCACCCCACTTCTATGGTGGGGGGATTAGAATCATAGAGTTGGAAGGTACCTCTAGGGTCATCTAGTCCAACCCCCTGCACAGTGCAGGAAACTCACAAACACCTCCCCCAAAATTCACAGGATCTTCATTGCTGTCAGATGGCCATCTAGCCTTTGTTTAAAAACCACCAAGAAAGGAGAGCCCGCCACTAGGGGTGTGCATTCGGTTCGGCCGAACCAAATCAACCGCCGAATCACCCCTGATTCGGCTGTATACGGAATCTCATACAGCCGAATCCAATTGGGGCCCATTATGCGGGAGCAGAGTATGGCTCCCCATATACTTCCGTATAGATATTCGGAAGTATACAGAATTCAATGCAAAAGGCTGGGGGAGGGGGCCTGGGGTGGGGGGTTTTTTTGCCAATTTGCCCATATCTTACTTTAGTGAGAGGACTTTTAAAAGTGCAGTGTCCTTTTACTTTTCCTGATTTGGGTGGCTTGGATTTCTTGGGGTTAGGGTGAAGGTTTTTTTTGGGGGGGAGGGGTTGGTAAAGGTCCTGTATTGTTAAAAGTTTTTTACTGTTTTGAAAGGATTCTGTGTTTGATTTGTTGCTGCTGTGCTGTGCTGCTGTTGTTCCTTTTCTCTTCTGGTTCTGGTTCTTGGGGGGGCTGTTTGGCCTAATTTTCATTGTTTAAAAGGCCACTTTTTAACAATTGAGTTTCTTGGCCTTCTCCTGTTGTCCCTTTTTCTGGTTCTGGTTTTTTTTTGGGGGGGGGGAGGAAACTGGCACCTGGGTGAGAGACCCAGAACCAGCAGGCTTGTTGTGCTTGGCCAGCTCTCTCCATGTTGTTTGGGGCAGGGCCGGAGAGCTGGCATCTGTGGATTGTGTGTTCTGTGGCAGGGAAGCTGGCACCTGGGTGAGAGACCCAGAGCCAGCAGGCTTGTTGTGCTTGGCCAGCTCTCCCCATGTTGTTTGGGGCAGGGCTGGAGAGCTGGCATCTGTGGATTGTGTGTTCTGTGGCAGGGAAGCTGGCACCAGGGTGAGAGACCCAGAGCCAGCAGGCTTGTTGTGCTTGGCCAGCTCTCCCCACGTTATTGGGGCAGGGCTGGAGAGCTGGCATCTGGGTTTGCTGCAGCCAGGTCTGCTGAGCAGACCTTGAGCAGATTGTGTTTTGTGTGGCAGGGTTCATAGAGTAGATAGATGTATATAGTGCATTTGGGTCCTACAGAGATTCTCTGGTGTGAAGTTAGGTTTGGCTTTGGGTGCCCCAGGAATTGGACCCCCTGGATCTTTTGGGGACTTGGGGGGTTTGTAGGGGAGAGTCCCCTGCAGGTCCCCTGCAAATTTGGGGGCTCTCCCTCAAACCCCCTCCCCTCCAGGCGGCTTCAAATATACCCTATTTGCCATTGATTTCAATGGCCTACAGGGTATAATGGGGCTGTATATTTGGAAATAGCCGCGCATCTACCGTATATGCGGCTATTCTGACTGCGGAATTCAGAAATATACGTATTCCCCCCCGCCCGTATATTTCCAAATCTGTGTACTACTGAATTATTTTTTTTTGCACATCCCTACCCACCACCTCCCGAGAAAGCCTGTTCCACTGAGGAATCGCTCTAATGGTCAGGAAGTTCTTCCTAATGTTGAGCCAGAAACTTTTAATTTCAACCCATTGGTTCTGGTCCTACCTTCTGGGGCCACAGAAAACAATTCCATACTATCCTCTATATGGCAGCCTTTCAAGTACTTGAAGATGGTGATCATATCACCTCTCAGCTGCCTCCTCTCCAGGCTAAACATCCCCAACTCCTTCAACCTTTCCTCATAGGACTTGGTCTCCAGACTCCTCACCATCTTCGTCGCCCTCCTCTGGACCTGTTCCAGCTTGTCTATATCCTTCTTAAAATGTGGTGCCCAAAACTGAACACAATGCTCCAGGTGAGGTCTTACCAGAGCAGAGTAAAGCGATACCATCACTTCACGTGATCTGGACATGCCTTTCAACTCATTTTCCTGGTCCCCTTCTGGAGTGGCTGGGGGTGGGGGGCTCACAATGCATGCTTTACATTTTTACCCTGGGGTTCTGGCTCACAGCATTGGCAGCAGGAGTGAGCTGGGGGCATGTGCCCAGCACTGTACTGCTGGCTCTCCAGTTCACCCAGGCAGGTTTTCCTCCATCTCTCATGATGAGGACAAACCAACTCAGAGCTTACCAGCTGCTGTCCTTCATCAAGTTAATATCTCCGGCGGTACCTGGCATTACATTTTATGGCACACATGGCCTGGCCCAACAAAGTTACATTTATGTCACTGGCCTTTGTAACAAATGAGTTCAACGCCGCTGGAGAGTAGTTTACATTTTCATGGAATCATAGAGCTGGAAGGGATCTCCAGGGTAATCTAATAAAATCCTGCACAATGCAGGGAATTCACAAATACCTCCCACACACCAGTGACCCCTGCTCCTTGCCCAGAAGATGACAAAAAACCTGCCTAAAAATTAAAATATTTTAAAAGTTTTTAAAACCTCCCTAAGAATTAAAGAAATTTCTAACACTTCCAAGCATAAACAGGCTTTTACTGATTAGCCACTAGGTTGGATCCTCTCTCTCTCTGACACCCCCCCCCCCACACACACAGAATTCCACCCAGGACCAGCCCTATATTGTCTGGCACCCTAGACAAGGCTGGTGCCCCCCATGCACTGGTAACATCAATGAGTCACATGGGGGTGCCCAATTTCGTGCCCCAGAAGGCCAGTGCCCTGGGCAATTGCCAAGTTTGCCTAGTGGTAGGGCCAGTCCTGATTTCACCTGCACCAGTCTGCCCTTTTCCAAGAGTCAGACAAAAGGGCACAAGATCTGCTCGTTGCCAGAGACAGGCTTAACAACTGGGTAGTCTGTTTTCTGTCAGAAGAGTCAAGCCAGTCTACCACATTACCAAGCAGAACTACCCTTCACTCTGTCTGCTCTTTTCCTGAGCTAGACCGGAGCTCTCCCTGCTCTCTCCCTGAGGCAAATCTGAACTCATCTCCTGCTGTGGTTCTCTCCAACATTCCACCCCTTTCTCAAAGGTAATTGGATGCAGGAAGAGCACTCCCATTGGATCAAGCGAGTGGCTGTTTTCCCCTTCAGGATCAGAACAACCTCCTGTCCATCACACTAGCATCTTCTCCAAATGAGGTGTTGAGTTCTGGAACTTCTTTGCCTTCTTATCTTGTTCACAAAATCCCAACGCCGCTGCCTAGCAACCTAGTAAAAGTCCATTTATGATGCCAGAAGAATCCACCTTGGAACACCTGGAAGAAGTGTGAAGAGCCCATCTGTTTGGGGTCATCTGAAGAAGGAAAAAAGATGAAGCGATGTGATTGCACGAGGGAGCAGACACAGCAAGCATCAGAATGAAGAGGCGGAGGTAAACCGGTGCCCCCAAACCAGTTAAGACTTCACGTTGTCTCCTTGCAAGCCAGCAGATGGCTTCTAGGTCAATGAAGATGCCCGATGACTTCAATATATTTTATCTTCTGTGAGTTTGTTTTATTTTTTTAAAATAACCATTTAATTAACTTTCCAGTGATTGGGATGAGGTGGGGAGACATACCTGTATGTATTCTGTTTCTTGTCACTATTAGGATCAGAGAGAGAAAAACTGATGCATTTTTAATAGGGAAGTTTTCTTCTTTATTTGGCGCTGGGAAGTGCTGTCGATTTGTAGGCAGCTTATGGCTACCTCACAGGGTTTCCAAGGCCAGTGTTGTATATGTGCTTAGAATTGTATCTATAAGGTGGAGTTCTTGCCTGCCTCGCTGGGACCTGAAGGACAGAGCTTGGGGGACTCGGGAACAATAGGCAGCAGGATCCAAATCCAATCAAGAGCCCCCGACTGGTTTGAATGGTCCAGTCACAGGCAGCGCGGGAACTTTGGGGGTGTATATAAAGAGGACCTTGAAGCCATAGCAGTCAGTCTTCATAGGTAGTGCTATACCATGCTGTATTCAATAAAAGAGCTATGTTCACTACCCCCTTGCCTCATTACTGTATGGAACCCACTATATTATAGCCAGATATAACTTGCCACTGCCTATCTCTGCACAGCAACCTTGGACTTCCTTGATGATTTCCCAGTACTTACCAGTGATGACCCTGCCTAGCATTTGAGATCTGATGAGATCCCAGTAGCTTCGGCTGTGCTGGTCAGGGTTCTTAATTCTTTGTCTGCTTAAATATTCTGCAAAGCAAGACTCGAGGCAGCTTACAAACAATATTATCCATGACCATCATGTTTGGAAATCTTTAGTACTAGAGTTGGAAAGCTTCTAAAGTTGACCTTAAAACCAATGTTCCCTCTAAGCTGTAGAGTCTTGTAAGCATGAATGGAAGATTGGTGTCACTTACCGTGAAGCTTCCTTCTCGGTGGACTGGCAGTGGGTTGGTCCGGCTACTGGGTATAGGCTCCTCCTCCTGTGGAGGAGGAGGAGCCTATACCCAGTAGTCGGACCGACCCACTGTCCAGACCACCGGAGAATTCTTCTTTGTGAGCTACTGCCATTAAAGTTGTGAGCTCCTGCATAAATTACCGTGCTCTGGGGTCATCCTTCCTGAGTGAAGCCAAAATGTTTGGGCTGGAGGCTAAAAATATGTGAGCTAGCAAACACTAAATCAGCTTAGAGGGGACACTGCTTAAAACTTGTTTCCCTCAATTCTTCCTAACGTGAGTCGTTCATCTGTGAGCAGATGCTCTGGCCTGTAGCCACCCACCCCATGAAGCCACCAAAGGTGGGTTCCTCCCACCAAAGGAGACTTCTGCCATCTTTAGGTGGTCCTCCTTCAAGACCTAGACTGGAGGAAGTTCCTCCATCCCTTGGGCAGGATGCATGCCCCTGAGTGTAGGCAGATGCTTAACTACGTTGCTTGATTGTGCAATGAAACCACAATGCCTAGAGGGAAAACTTGTCCTCGTCACTCCAGCACTTGAACATCTTGTTGAAGAATGGTGTTTGCATGTGCTGCTTCCAAAGTATATTCCTAGAATCATAGAGTTGGAAGGCACCTCTAGGGTAATCTAGTCCAACCCCCTGCGCAATGCAGGAAACTCACAAACACCCCCCCCCCTAAATTCATAGGATCTTCATTGCTGTTAGATGGCCATCTAGCCTCTGTTTAAAAACCGCCAAGGAAGGAGAGCCCACCACCTCCCAAGAAAGCCTGTTTCACTGAGGAATCGCTCTAACCATCAGGAAGTTCTTCCTAATGTTGAGCCGGAAACTCTTTTGATTTAATTTCAACCCATTGGTTCTGGTCCTACCTTCCGGGGCCACAGAAAACAATTCCACACCATCCTCTCTATGACAGCCCTTCAAGTACTTGAAGATGGTGATCCTATCACCTCTCAGCCGCCTCCTCTCCAGGCTAAACATCACCAGCTCCTTCAACCTTTCCTCATAGAACTTGGTCTCCAGACCCCTCACCATCTTCGTCGCCCTCCTCTAGAACCGTTCCAGCTAGTCTATATTCTTCTTAAAATGTGGTGCCCAAAACTGACACAATACTCCAGGTGAGGTCTTACCAGAGCAGAGTAAAACAATACCATCACTTCACGTGATCTGCACACTATACTTCTGTTGATACAGCCCAAAATTGCATTTGCCTTTTTAGCCACCGCATCACACTGTTGACTCATTTTTAGTGTATAATCCACTAAGACCCCTTGATCCTTTTCGCACATACTATTGCTAAGACATGTCTCCCCCATCCTATAACCATGCATTGGATTTTTCCTACCTAAATGGAGAACTTTACATTTATTCCTGTTAAAATTCATTTTATTGGTTTTAGTCCAGTTTTCCAGCCTGTCAAGGTCATCCTGTATCCTGTTTCTGTCTTCTGTGTTTGCAACCCCTCCTAATTTAGTATCACTTGCAAATGTAATAAGCATTCCCTCTATTCTTTCATCCAAATCATTGACAAAGATGTTGAACAAAACAAGTCCCAGGACAGATCCTTGAGGCACTCCACTTGTTATTCCTTTCCAAGAGGATGAGGAACCATTCACAAGCACTCTTTGGGTGCGATCTGTCAACCAGTTACAGATCCACCTAATGGTGACAGGATCCAAACCACATTTTACCAACTTGTCAACAAGGATAGTATGTGGAATCTTATCAAAAGCCTTACTGAAATCAAGATAGACTATGTCTACAGTATTCCCCTGATCCAGCAAGGTAGTCACTTTCTCAAAAAAAGAGATCAGGTTAGTCTGACATGACTTGTTCTTGAGAAAACCTTGCTGGCTTTTAGTAATCACATCCATTCTTTCTAAATGTTCCAGGACCGACTGTTTGATTATTTGTTCTAAAACTTTTGCGTCAAGCTGAAGGCTGAAGGGTAGTTACCTGGATCCTCTTTTTTCCCCTTCTTGAAGATGGGGACAACATTTGCCTGCCTCCAGTCTTCCAGCACCTCTCCTGTTCTCCAAGAATTCTCAAAAATAATAGCCAGAAGCTCAGAAATTACATCCGCAAGCTCTTTTAGAACCCTTGGTTGCAATTCATCTGGCCCTGAGGACTTAGTTTCATTTAAAGAAACTAGGTGTTTATGTACTACCCCTATGCTGATCCTAGGTTGGAACTTCATACCCTCCTTATATGTTCTGTTTTTGCCATGTCGAGCACCGTTCCCCTCAGAAGAGAAGACTGAGGAAAAGTAGGAATTGAGCAGTTCCGCCCTCTCTTCATTACCTGTTACAATTTCACTTTCTTGCCCTCGCAATGGGTTTACCATGTTCTTGCTCTTTTTTCTTACTCTGAACATAAGAAAAGAACCTTTTGTTGTTGTTTTTAGCATCTTTGGCCAGCCTAAGTTCATACTGAGCTTTAGCTTTTTTAACTTTTTCTCTACTAGCATTGGTGATTTGTTTATATTCATCCTCGGTTATAAGGCCCTCCTTCCAATTCCTAAAGGAGTCTTTTTTATTTCTCAAGTCTTTAGAGAGCTGTTTATGGAGCCACTTCGACTTCTTTAGGCTTTTTCCATTTTTTCTTCTTATAGGAATCGTCTGTGATTGTGCTTTCAGTATTTTGCTTTTAAGAAACTCCCACCCCTCCTGAACCCCCTTCCTCCTAAGTATTTCTGACCATGGAATTTTACCCAGCATAGTTCTAAGTTTATCAAAGTTTGCCCTTCTGAAGTCCAACCTATAAGTCTGGCTACGTATAGTTTTTCCTTTTCCCTTCCCTAAGACTGTGAATTCCAAAATCACATGGTCACTACTGCCCAGGGTGCCCACTATTTTCACTTCTTCAATCAATTCTTCCTTGTTGGTGAGAATCAAATCCAACATAGCAGATCCCCTTGTTTCCTTCTTCACTTTCTGGAAAAGGAAGTTGTCAGCAAGACAAGTCAGGAATCTATTTGACTTTTCATTTTTAGCAGAGTTGGACTTCCAACAGATGTCCGGGTAATTGAAATCTCCCATGATCACTGTATCCCTTCTCTTGGAGAACTTTGCAGTCTGATATAGAAGTATCTCATCCAAGTCCTCTGCCTGACTTGGTGGTCTATAGCAGACCCCCACAATAATATCATTGTTGTTTCTTACTCCTTTTATTTTTACTCAGAGACTCTCAACTGAGCTGCCATGCTCCGATTCACATATTTCCTCACAAGTATATACCTCCTTCACACATAGTGCTACGCCTCCGCCCTTTCTCATTTGCCTGTCCCTTTTAAATAAGTTGTACCCCTGAATCCTAATATTCCAGTTGTGAGTGTCATCCCACCTCGTTTCAGTAAGGCCTATTATTGTCACTGTGGCTGGACCTGCCTGTCCCGCATTGGTCTTGTCAGCCACCAGCGAGCCTGCAGCAGACGTGGACTATTGCACCCTTCCTAAATCTTCGTTCGCGAAGCCAAGCCGAGAGAGAGAGAGATTATTGTCATAGTCTCCTTCCTTTATTAGGACTTCCAGTTCCTCCTGTTTGTTTCCCATACTCTGTGCATTAGTGTAGAGACATCGGAATCCACGTTTTATGCATCCCGAGGTTTTGGTTTCCATACAAGCCTGCAAGTTAACATTACCTAACATATGCACCACTCTCTGCAGATCTTTAATGTTCTTATCCCCAGTTTCTGGCATCATACGAGGCTCTGAATTATTGTCTCGCTCCCCCATACAATTAAGTTTAAAGCCCTCCTTATTAGGTTAGCAAGGCTGTTACCAAACGCCCTTTTCCCTACCGCCGTAAGGTGCAAACCATCTCCTGATAGAAGACCACCATCTTGAAAGCATAAGCCATGGTCCAGAAATCTGAATCTTTTCTGACGACACCATCGACGTAGCCAGTCATTTATTTGAAGTATTCTTCTTCCTTGTCCTAAGCCACGGCCTTCAACAGGAAGCACTGATGAGAACACAACCTGTGTGCCCAGCTCCTTCACCTTCTGACCCAGAGCCACATAGTCTTTTCTAATACGTTCAGGGCTATGATGGGCAGTATCATTCGTTTCCATGTGGATCAGGAAGAAAGGATAGTAATCCATGGGCTTGATAAGTCTTCCAATCCTTTCTCTCACATGTTGGATGTGTGCACCCGGCAGACAGGAGACCTCTCGGGATGACAAGTCTGGTCAGCTGCAATCCATTTCAAAATTTTCTTTATCTTCACTTATCTTTACATCCCACTACCAACTGCCACTTGAAACTACTTGTGGGTAACTACCCACCTTTCTACAGAACCCCCAGGCTAAGAGCCACAGGCTTGCACCTCTGGCAAGGATGAGCCTCTGTGTCTTTTGTGTAGCTGTTGCTGAGTGAGGAGCGCTTGCTTGCCTGGAGGTAATTGCCTGCCCCACCCTCTGCTGTTGCTCTGGCTGTTGAGTCAGAGGTGGGTGGGGGCTTGAGCCTTAAATTTGCAAGGCTCAACCCTAGGTAATGCTTCCCAGCAGTTTTAGAAAAGCAAATCAAGTCTCACTCACCTTACCAGTAGCTCTGTTCTAGATCCAAGCACCTTCTCCTACTGCAGCGGAGACACTTCTGCCTCTGGCAAGGATGAGCCTTGCAAATTAAAGGCTCAAGCCCCCACCCACCTCTGACTCACTAGCCAGCGCAACAGCAGAGGGTGTGGCCAGCAATTACTCCCAGGCATACAAGCTCTCCTCACTCAGCAACAGCTTACCAGCAGCTCTGTTTTAGATCCAAGCACCTTCTCCTACTGCAGCTGAGACACTTCCTAAGCAGCCTAGATAAGAGAGTAAGCATTTGGGGGATCTTTGCTGTTCAGTTCACTAGTCAATGGGTCCCTCCACCTTAGGGGCCAGGGGTCACAGCTCAGTGGCAGATGTATTTGGTCCCAGATCATGCGCCATGCATGCCATTTGGTCTCAGTCGGTGGAGTTGGGAACTCCCCTGTCTGAGTCTTTGGAGAGTGCTGTCACAGCACATCACACTGACCCATGTTCTGACAGTGGCTAAGTTCAGACATAAAAAAAAGTGTCTCAGTTTAACTCTGGTGAGCTGGGAATCACTCAAATCCTGATGTGCCTCCACAAATGCTGTCTGTGTTGCTTTTGCTGAGGACGGAGTGCTGCTGGGTGGAGGGAGCCAGAATTACACCAGAATGGATTGTTGGGAAGGTCCCTTGGCTTGGCAGTCTGGAAAGTGGCTCTTTCCCTTTTAGAAAGATGGCATCTGGGCAGTTGCTTGACCCCTGCCACAAATCTCCTGTTCATTTGTTCAACTTCTATACTCTTGATCACAAATCCTCCTTTATGATATTAGCTGGGTGTTTGTGAGAGCTCAGCTACCTGATAAATTCTTCAAAGTGATGCTGTCAAACTGGGGTTGGGGATATTCTTTGCTTTTGGGAAATGCATGGGCCTAAAATGGTATATGGCAAACTCCACCATGTGTTGAAGCTCACACTGATGTCTGTTTTATGGGGCATATCCCTATGTGGTCATGGCCAAATGCATCTGACAGACTAGGTACTGGGGCTCATTTTGTGCCAGGCTTGATTTCCAGTGCCAGGTCTTAGAAAACAAAAGCAGAAGTGCTCCAGTGCACCCAAAGAGGGCACTTCTGCGGAGCAGAGAACCAGTTTGGTGTAGTGGTTAAGCGTGCGGACTCTTATCTGGGAGAACCAGGTTTGATTCCCCACTCCTCCACTTGCACCTGCTGGAATGGCCTTGGGTTAGCCATAGCTCTCACAGGAGTTGTCCTTGAAAGGGCAGCTGCTGTGAGAGCTCTCTCAGCCCCACCTACATCACAAGGTGCCTGTTGGAGCGGGGGGGGGGGGGGAAGGTAAAGGAGATTGTGACTGCTCTGAGACTCTGAGATTCAGAGTATAGGGCGGGATATAAATTCAATATAATCTTCTTCTCCCACTGAGCCATCACCCCTCCTGGGTGATGGTTTCGCTCCCATGGCCTTGGGCTACCCAGTGAGTTCACGGAGGATAGCCAGGAGGCCCCAGGTGTTAGCCAGCCCTTTGTAATTCAAATGAAGCATTGCCCTAACATTCTCAAGAATGATCAGACAATTGCCAGAATTCCTTTCAATGAAGATACCTGATGAGCCAGTTTGGTGTAGTGGTTAAGTGTGTGGACTCTTATCTGGGACAGCTGGTTTTGATTCCCCACTCCTCCACTTGCACCTGCTGGAGTGGCCTTGGGTCAGCCATAGCTCTGGCAGAGGTTGTCCTTGAAAGGGCAGCTGCTGTGAGAGCCTTCTCAGTCCCACCCACCTCACAGGGTGTCTGTTGTGGGGGGAGAAGATAAAGGAGATTGTAAGCCGCTCTGAGTCTCTGATTCAGAGAGAAGGACGGGGTATGAATCTGCAATTCTTCTTCTTCTTGGCAGAGAAGTAGAGACTGTAGGTTTGAAGTCTCCTTCTGTGAACATGATGGTTTCATTTGTAGTGTGACCAAACAAAAACCAGACTCGTTTGACAACAGTTTGCCTTTGGACATGCAGCAAGGATGCCCTTTCCTTGGAGAGATCAGACGAGCCCATGGATGAGTCCCGGGAGGAGACCAACCCACAGTACCAAGGGCTGACCGGCCTGCGCAATGTCGGCAACACCTGCTACATGAACGCTGTGATCCAGTGCCTCAGCAGCGTTTCCCCCTTGGTGGAGTATTTCCTCTCTGGCAAGTATATAACATCATTGGACAAGTAAGTGAACTGGATTGGGCCGGAAAAGTCACCTTTTTGGTCTGTGACGCTTTTATTTTGGAAAGCAAGAAGGGACTGGGGGCTGAGTTCTCCATTACATGCTGTCCTTCCAGGTGTACCTCTCAGATGTTCTAAGAGGGTACATTTAAAAATACAAAGTGTGAACTGGTGCAGATAAACAAAATGTGAACCACTAGTGTGGATAAACGCATGTGAGCAAATAACCGCTGCGGTGGCTATGGGGTGGAGGGGGGGAAGGCTATGCAGCATCTGCCTTCTCTAGACTGCAGAATATCCATCCAGTCCCCCACTCTGGCCTCTCCTATAGATTTTTTATACCTCAACAGCCCACAATCAATAAAAAAGGGGAAACAAAAGCTTTAAATTAAGGACGGGTAGCGGGGCTTTTTTAATAGCATATTAGGCCACACACTCCTGATGTAGCCAATCCTCTAACAGATTACAGGGCTCTTCTTACAGGGCCTACTGTAAGCTCCAGGAGGATTGGTTGTGTCGGGGTGTGTGTGTGTGTGTGGCCTAATATGCAAAGGAGTTCCTGCTACAAAAAAGCACTGACTGGTAGCATTTGAGCTATGAGCTCCCTCAAGGTCCCTTATATAGAAACTTGTTAAAACAAGGTTTTACTTGTATGTAAGGTTCATAGAGACCCCGGCTTAGATCTTTAACCTGACAGACAAGACACAGATGGAGAATAACCACAAAAATCTATTTAACAGAAAACAAATTGTATAGTAAAGTAAAGTGTAGATAACTTAAATATATAAAGTAAGGCAAGCTCTCAATGTTAGAAATCCCTCAAGGGAGATATGATTCCCTTTCTCTGGACAGATCACCTCAACTGGTTCAAGACTGCTCTTTTCCCACACAAAAGCACCTTTCCACAGAAACCTCCCCTGCCTGTTAGGAATGATGGGCCTGTAACAGAATGCTGATTTGTAACCAGGGCTCTTTAAAAAATTTTTTTTTTATAATTTTTATTGATTTTAACTACAAAAAGAAGAAGCATAAGCATAGATACATAAAAGGGGAAAAGGGCATATAGAGGATGGGAAAAGCAGAAAAAAAGAAAAGTACAAATATATCAGTTATAATTCTACCTTCAAATAAAATACCCAATTCGTTCTACCTGCAAGTATAGAGTTCTCAATGTATTTTACCATCTTTATCTTTTATTATAAAACATTTTTACTGAACTATTACTTGCAATACAAGTCTAAACGATTCTTCTTCAACACAAATAAGTATAAAAAAGTCAGAGCAATCTCAACACGGAACTGGCTGATTTAGCTTAACCATGTTGAAAACACAGACTAGTTTGTTAGTTTAACAATATCCTCATTAACATAAACACATAAAATTCATATCTTTGTCCTTAAGAAGCTAAAAAAAAATACAACATAGTATTTTGTCTATCTCAATATAAACAGTTTCTCCAGGGGAGCATATTAAAAGCAAATCTGCCAGATTACAAAATAACTGTGCTGTCTGCCTTTTTAACAATTAAGCCAACTCTTATATCCCTATCGGTCTAGAAAAAACAACTTAATATAACCCAAAAATAAAAGTCACGTACCTGTTCTTATTGAGAGTTCCATACCAACTATCCACAAAGATAGAGACATTTCAAGAGACCCTTCTTGCTAAGAAGAAATCTATCTCCTGATTTATAATTAAAATGCACTTCTCTCTCCTTAATACAGTCTGAGACCAATATCTTTATCCTTAACAGGCTAGAAATAGAACACAATAATTTATCTATCTTATTATAGACAATTTCTTCAAACAAACATATTAGAAGGCGATCTAATTTACAAAATAATTATGATGTCTACCTTCTTAATAATTATAGACTAATTTGTAGGATTACCCATATCGATAGCAAACATAAAAAGCTAATATTATCTGTTAAAGACAAGTTTACCAATTTACCAAATAATGATGCTGTCTACCTTCTTAAAAGTTGATCTAGGTTAACTATTTTTACATAAAATTCTTTTCAAAAACTTTTTAGTCCTTTAGCTTTTATGTCCATATTATTCTAGACAAGACAACTTATTATAGCCCCCAAAAAGAAAAGAAAATCTCACTTAGCCTTCTAATATCACATATCAGATTTTCTTGCAAAGTCCATATCCAACTATCCACAGAGAGACATCTAGTTCAGGAAGCTCTTCTTTCTGAAGGATTTCCACATCATGATTTTCTGGTTAAAATGCACCTTCTTACTCCTTAATGCAGTCATCCCTCTCGAAGAAAGTGGGAAAAATTCCACAGCCTTTGTTCCTCTCGACATAACTTCAGTCAATTTCCATTTCCGGTTTTTTTAAACTATGCCATAGGGTTCCATTTTGATTTTCTTTTGTTTGTTTCCCAACGAGTTGCTGTCGCATTTCAATTCCACAGATGTCACCGGGTTCTCTTTAGCACTCTGCTCATGTATATTTGAGATTTCGCTAGCTTTCAGCACAAAAGCTCCCATTTGTTTCTTAACCAACTCTGTCAATAAACCAAGATCCTGCTTCAGAGAATTCAAACTGCTTAAAATATCTTTTTTGTGAAAGATTTCGCTTAGCAAAGCCATTTTTCTCTGTCAGCAAACTCAGTCTATTAATCCAAGTTGAAATGTAGCTCAGAGTCCCAGATAGTCTGTCCTTCCCAAACTCCTCCAACTGGAGTTTTGAGTGTTAGCGTATTAATTTCAATCAGACGACAAGGAAAAATTCCTCTAACAAGTATCTCATTTTGTCCAGACTGTATTGCAGCCGAATAACAGTCTCTTTAACAAATATCCAATTATAATCCGGGTTGATTTAAGTGTCCATATTCAGGTTAATTCAAATTATTTCCAGTACTTAAGGATGTTCTTTAGCTTTTTGAGGCCTCATTCACAGGGAAATGGGAGGTATCGACCTCTATTCCTTCCTCTGAACTGCCCTTTTATTGAAATGTAAAACGACCCATTAGCCATTGGCATTAAAAGCACACTTACTTGCCATGTAGAATTGTCATGCTTGAGGTAGAGAAGTGATAGATCAAAAGCTTATTGAAGAGACGAGAAGCAAGCAATCGGGCTGCTGTAATGGCGATCATCTCTCCAGGTCTCTGAACCAAGCCTTGTGATTTAGGCATCATGCAAAGCCATGTGATCGTCAGCCAATCTGAGCCCCTGGAACGCCACTGGATGGGAGAGGGGGTGAGCCACCCTCAGCTTAAGAAGGGTAAAGAACACTTTTGGTTGGGGATTTCATGGCCCTGGAAAGCAATGTCAGTTTAGCCAGACTTTTATTTGGCTTTTTAGTTGGGGGTTGGAGGTTGCCTTAAGGAAGAAATCTTATTTTAGTGTCAACAAACAGGGCTTTTTTTGTATAAAAAGTCAAGCAAGAACTCATTTGCATATTAGGTTACACCCCCTGATATCACCATTGTTTCACACAGGGATTTTTTGGTAGAAAAAGTCCAGCAGGAGCTCATTTGCATATTAGGCCACACACCCTGATGCCAAACCAGCTGGAACTGCGTTCCTGTGTGTTCCTGCTTGGAAAAAAAAGGACCTTCTGGGCTACGTTGCCTTGATCTCAGCAGGGTCCGCGGCCCTTTGAATCAGGCGGGTGGAGGGGTGGCATGGATGTGACACTCCCAAAGAGGCCCTGAAGGGGTCTCCTTTCGGCATGGGGCTTTCTCACATTCTACAGGGGTCATTTTTATGATGAGAAAATGAGCAACCAAGATAAGGGTTCTTGGAGAGGGAATGGGCCTTTGTAGATCTCTTCATTATTGTGGCCAAATGAATTGCTGGAAACTTTGCCTTCTAACTTTTCAAAGAGTTCAGAGGCTGATCTCTTATGCCCTGCTCGGATCATCTGTCTGAAGATTCCTTTTCCTATGTTATGCCTTAGAAGCATACCATAGAAATAATTCTACCATAGAAATAATTCTGATTTCCTACCATAGAAATAATTCTGTGCTGTCCTTTTTGATCTCAAAGGGAACATGGAGAGATCGCAACTGCCTTCGCTTACCTGATGAATGACATGTGGCTTGGGGACTTTGACTGCGTATCCCCAGAGGTATTCAGACTGGTCATTGGTGAGCAATATCCTGCTTTTCTCAAGAAGACCCAGCAAGATGCCCAAGAGTTTCTGATTTATGTATTGAATGAACTTCATGAAGCTCTCAAGAAGGTGAGCACAGCTGCATGCTCTTGCCTGGCTTTTGAATTGGCACTAGATTCTTTCTTTGCATTAACATTTGGTAGCAACCATTTCCACACTCAAATGGAGCATATCAGTGGCCATTGTTCATAAGCATATAGTGCCTTCCATGTGGCCAAATGAATTGCTGGAAACTTTGCCTTCCACCAAATGAATTGCTGGAAACTTTTTATAGACAGCAAGACATCAGGTCCCTGCCTCAAGGATTTTGCAGTCCAGATTTCACCATAAAGAAGTAGAGACAGGGATTCAGAGGAAAAATACACACTGATTCCAGTTGCTTGTGCTCGGGTGCCGTTTCAGAAGGAAAGGGATAAGAAGGGGGTTTGTGACAAATATGCATGGAAAAGGTGGGTTTTGAGGAAAGCACAGAGGAGGGGCTTCGGGCAGGAGTTCTGGAAAAGCAGCTCCGGAATGATTGGGCATCACAGGAAAAAGGGTGGTCTCATCCAGGGGAATGGTGGATGGCAAGAAAGGGAGGTGGGGGGTGGAATACAGACTGGCCAGTTGTCATCGAGCTGTACCTGAAGCCTTCTTATACACAGTTCCCCTGCTGAGCCTCCATGGATGGCAACAAAGACAGGGTGAAATACTTTTAATGCGTAGTATCTTCACTGAACTATTCCATTTAATGTATTTATTGAGGACATGTATAAGCTCCCTCTCTAGAATTTTGCTTGAGGCCACTCAGTCCTTGGCAGCTCCACCTTAAAAGGATCCTTGGGTGGAGGGTGTTGGACAGATGAGGCTGCCTTATACTGAATCAGATCTTGGGCCCATCAAGGTCTGCTTAGGAGCTCTCCAGAAGTCTTTCACATCACCTACTACTTCGTCCTTTCAACTGGAGATGCCTGGGGCCTACCGCATGCTAAGTGGATGCTCTGCCACTGAGCCACAGCCCATCCTGCTCATGAGAAGGAAAGATCCCTCTCTTCCCAAGGCCCTGGAGTCTCTCTGCCGGTTCGAGCACCAAGAGAAGAAGTATAGACAATTTTTGTCACGACTGAAGAAGAGGGTTTGAATGAGGGATTGACTCTGATTGCAGAAATTGTTTTGATCTGGTTGGAGCCAGTCCTGAGAGGGCAACACAACTGATGATGTGGCTTTGTTCTTTCTTGCAGTCAACTAAGAGGAGAAGCCAGGGCACCACATCAACTGCTTGGGAGTCCAGGCCTTCTGTCACGGACTCCTCCATAATCACCCGGCTTTTTGAAGGACGCCTCAGCTACTACATCATGTGTTTGGAATGTCAAACCACCACTTACAAAAATGAGATATTCACTGTTTTATCTCTCCCTATCCCTTATGAGACTGAATGCTCGCTAGAGGTATGGCTTTCTCCTGCTTGAGGAAAAGGGCTTAGGGTCTCTTCTCTCTTGATGATGTTTGATGATGGGGTAATTATTACTGTGCTGTGTCCCTCTCCCCTACCACATTGCTTCATGTACAGAAGAAATCTTTCTGATGCAACAGGACACGCAGATTCTCAAGCTGCATTGATCCATAGTGGATTGTGGCCCAAGTGCATGGGGCAGAGTAAGTGCACACTTTCCCTCCCTCTTCAGCTGCCACATGTCCTGCCTCCATCGCTTATGTATGGGCTTCATCAATCTGATGGGTACAGATCCACTTCATATGGTCAAAGGCTGGACTTCTTCTCAGGTGGAGATGGGAGAAAGGGTACGCTTTTGCACATGCATACCAGCTGCCTCTGTCAGATTTCTATCTTGTTCTTTCTTCAGAGAGCACAGGGTTCTCCCCTCTAGTCCTCACAACAGCCAATGCAAGGTAGGTTAGATTGAGAGGGACTGGTGCAGGCTGTCAGCAATCTCAGTGGTAGAGTGGAGATTTGAATATGGGTCTCCCTGAGCCTTGTTTTTTACTGTCGCAACGGCTTTGCACTGGCTCTTCTACAGTAGATGTGACAGCATCCTTGGGTTCACCATACTTGGGGTCTGGAGAACAACTTCAAAGTGCCGCAGTCCCCATCAGTATTGGACCCCTGTGGCTTTTGTAAGTGTAGATGACTGGGGAAGGCAATGGCAAACCACCCCGTAAAAAGTCTGCTGTGAAAATGTTGTGAAAGCAACATCACCCCAGAGTTGGAAATGACTGGTGCTTGCACAGGGGACTACCTTTACCTTTACTAGCTTTTGTAAACAGTGGGTATTTTATCTCCAAAATGGCAAGGACATCCCCATAGCGAACGCTTTCATAAAGCTTTGCTCTGCTCTAGTAAGACCTCACCTGGAGTATCATGTTCAGTTTTGGGCACCACATTTTAAGAAGGATATATATAAGAGGAGAGCAATGAAGATGTTGAGTCTGGAGACCAAGTCCTATGCAGAAAGGTTGCAGTAACTGGGCATGTTTAGCCTGGAGAGGAGGCGGCTGAGAGGTGGTATGATCACCAAGTACTTGAAGGGCTGTCATATAGAGGATGGTGTGGAATTGTTTTCTGTGGACCTGGAAAGTAGGACTAGAACCAATGGGTTGAAATTAAATCGAAAGAGTTTCCGGCTCAACATTAGGAAGAACTTCCTGACCGTTAGAGCGATTCCTCAGTGGAACAGCTTCCTTGGGAGGTGGTGGGCTCTCCTTCCTTGAAGGTTTTTAAACAGAGGCTAGATGGTCATCTGACAGCAATGAATATCCTGTGAATTTAGGGGGAGGTGTTTGTGAGTTTCCTGCATTGTGCAGGGGGTTGGACTAGATGACCCTGGGGGGTCCCTTTCAACTCTATGATTCTCTTTGGGCTCTCAGCAGCAAATACCCAACCCCAGGAAATGCACATAATGAAAGCACCCCTTCTGTGCACATGCTTCAAGGTGTGCACTGCTTTTGGAAAAGCTAAATTTAACTGGTCACTTTAGAAATTCCACCAAGATGTCTTTAAAAAAAAAAAAAGCTTCAAAATCACTATCCACAAACTAGCTTCTTCCAAAGCAAGGCGCTTTCCTCTCTAGGAAGCGCCACCGTTGCTGGAAGAAAGGTCATTGGGATGAAGGGAAGGATCCTGGGGAGAGAGGCAGGCAGAAGGTGGCTCCACACTTGGCTGAGCAGGGTGGGGGGATGCAACCCAAAGCCTTTGGTAGCTCCCCTTCTTCACCACCACAGCTGCATCCTGCAGGCAGGATCTCAAGGGAGTGAACCACGGAAGAGCTGAGGATGCCCACCCGTCTCACAGAAACTTCTTGGGTCCTCAGGAATGCCTGGAGTGCTTCTTTCAGCAAGACATGCTGACTTGGAACAACCAGATCACCTGCTCCTGCTGCGGGACAAAGCAAGATGCTTCTGTGAAAGCCAGCATCGCCAAGGCACCCAAGATCGTGATCTTTCACTTGAAGAGGTACAGGACTTGCCCTTTGGATTGTTCACAAGATTTTCCCCACACTGACTGGGAGACGGTTACTAACTCTTGGTTGGCTGCTCTTTTTTCCTTAAATTAAATATTTTATTGAAATCTAGTAAATATAACAATAATATATAATACAAACAACAATACTTATGAACCTGACCACCGTAATATAATACAAAATAACAATAAAAATAACATTATTAGAACAAAAATAATATATTAACAAAGTATACTAAGTATAAGGTATATACTGAACATTCTATATAATTCATTATAAAAATTATCAATACTGATACCATTTATTGACAATATCAGGAATCTCCCCCTAAGAGATCAAATACTCTATGTAATACTGAAAACCATGTTGATTCAAAATTTGTTTTGAGACTTACCTAAGGATTGATTTAAATTTTCAACAATTTTGCTCATTGTATATGTTCTCCAAAGCTTTTTATGCCATAAATCTATACGTTTTTGTTTAAAGCAATTGTTGCCTTTGCCACATATGTCAACAATGCTATAGATTTTCTTGTAGTAGATGGAATTGAACTATCTTTCCTAAAATTAAGTAAAATAGATTCAGGGGAGAAATCGATTTGATAGCCAGTGTTGGCTGCTCTTTTAGCATTTAGCCAGGATGATCAGTCCACCCTCATTACCCTCTTCTAGTCAAGCCCTCCCTTTACTGAGATGCGAAATGAACACAGTAAGATATCTGCATCTCAGGCTAAAGGCAGGCTGCGTATGACCTCATCCAAGACTAATGTCTAGGACGGCTTGACAATATAATTTCTTGTGCTCACTGCTGGCTCCCAATAATGCTGGAAACAGCAAAGATATACCTGAATTAGGGAGAACGTTAGGAAGAACTTCCTGACCATTAGAGCGGTTCCTCAGTGAAAAAGATTCCCTCAGGAGGTGGTGGGTTCTCCTTCCTTGGAGGTTTTTAAACAGAGGCTAGATGGCCATCTGACTGTGAATTTAGGGGGAAATATTTGTGAGTTTCCTGCATTGTGCAAGGGGTTGGACTAGATGACCCTGGAGGTCCCTTCCAACTCTATGATTCTATGAATTGCTCTGTCTGAGACAACAGAGAGCTGTCCAGCAGCAGCTCTTGTCTCTTGATTGTGAACTCCTGGTAAGTTCCTCTCCATTAAACAACTCAAGAGAGTTCAAGAATCAGTTTATTAGGATAATGACATATAGGCTAGATGAGCGTTGCTAAAAGTGACTTTGGCGGGCAAAACCCCTCTACATATACCATTTAAGCATTAGCTGCCAAAAAGCATTCCTTCCCCCAAGTGTTCAGTCCCAGCAGTTCCTTCGATTGGAGGTGCAAGCCGATCTCTGTAAACCAGACTTCCCAACCTTGAGGTGTATGGCACAGGGCGATAGTGGATACGTGATGGTCACAATACAGAATGCAAGACGGCGTGCATAGCTGAAGTGGTGAGATTACTACAGGGCACAGCAGCATTCAAAAGCAGGGAAAGTTCAAAGGTTTGTAAACAAAAAATAAATACAGATCAAAAATAGATCAGTTTTTTGTAGAATGAATTATTAGGTACAATGAAGAAGAAGAAGAAGAAGATGATATTGGATTTATATCCTGCCCTCCACTCCAAAGAGTCTCAGAGCGGCTCACAATCTCCTTTACCTTCCTCCCCCACAACAAACACCCTGTGAGGTGGGTGGGGCTGGAGAGGGCTCTCACAGCAGCTGCCCTTTCAAGGACAACCTCTGCCAGAGCTATGGCTGACCCAAGGCCATTCCAGCAGGTGCAAGTGGAGGAGTGGGGAATCAAACCCAGTTCTCCCAGATAAGAGTCTGCCCACTTAACCACTATGCCAAACTGGCTCTCATATTCAGTTAAAATGCTTTACCAGAGGAAACCAGACAGCTACCACACAATGTTGAAGTTCAAAGGTTAGCAGTTACAGACATCACGGCAAGCAGGGGTGGAATTCTAGCAGGATTTCCTTTGCATATTAGGCCACACACCCCTGATGTAGCCAATCCTCCTGGAGCTTACAAAAAAGAGCCTTGTAAACTCTTGGAGGATTGGCTACATCAGGGGTGTGTGGCCTAATATGCAAAGGAGCTCCTGCTAGAATTTCACCCCTGATGGCAAGTCTAGTTTTCATAGTCTGGTATGAGCAGCATGTTCACGCTGTACAGCAAACCTGCATCTCTCTGAACGAGGGTATAAACTCTGATTTGTAGAAAAGGCTGTAAATATGAGCCCATCTTTGTATCAAAGCTTGTCAAGGTTCCACACAGTTCATGTTTCATGGCCTGGAAACATGCACAAGTTCTCCCCCACCCCAACATACACACACTTTATATCTATTAATTTGGATGATTGCAGCATAGCAAGCAGTTCCCCCCCCTCCTCTGAAAAAAAAGGACTCAACTGTTTTAAAAGGCCTTTCTTTACTTTCAGGTTTGATTGTCAAGGAAGTTACAAAAAGAAACTGAAAACTGACATCTACTACCCTCTAAACAACTTGGACCTGTCCCCCTATATCTATCCACTCTTTCGGAAAAATCCAAAATACAGCTTATTTGCTGTGGTGGTAAGTGATTCTAACGTTAGTCTTCTGGGCAGATAAAAGAACTTTGTGTGCAGTTCTGCAATTTCCCTCCCTCCTCTCCTGCTGGCTTAAAGAAGCAGCAGCTGCAGGCAAATCAGAAGTGAATCAGTGAATCCTTCCCTGTCATCTGAAAACCACCCTCTGGCAAGTGCTTGGGAAGACCCTCAAATCCAGGAAACTAACTGGGTGATCTCAGGCAAGTCACTCTTGCTGTTTAGCTCACCTACCCCCTTGGATTCAGTACGGACAAGGGTTTTACGGTACAATCCTATGCCCAGTTACTCCAGCGGAAGCCCATTGGTACATAGGGAGTCAGACAGGAGTCATTCTGCACTGGACTGCCCTGTTAAATATCTTCCTTTTACCTTGAAAAAGTAAATTACCTTGAAATTTTTACTGAAAGAAAAGAAGTGTTCTGTCAAGTTATAACTGACTCATGGTCACCTCATGGGGTTTTCAAGGCGATTGAGAAGCAGAGGTGGTTTGCCACAGCCTTCCTTTGCAGAGTCTTCCTTGGTGATCTCCCATCCAAGTACTGGCCCTGCTTAGCTTCTCCCAGCAAGGGGTTTTCTAGGAAAGTGAGAAGCAGAGGTGGTTGGCCATGGCCTTCCTCAGTGGTCTCCCTTCCGAGTATTGACCCTCCTTAGTTTCTCCTGGCAAGGGGTTTTCTAGGTAAGTGAGCAGCAGAGGCGGTTTGCAGTTGCCTTCCTCTGCAGAATCTTCCTCAGTGGTTCCCATCCATGTACTGACACTGCTTCGCTTCTGAGAAGATTGGGCTAGTCTGGGCTGTTAGGGGAGCTACTGACAGCAAAGCTGTTAAAGCTAAGTAGACAATAAATATCCATGTGTGGTGCCCTGAAATCTTAACAGGAAATGTAAGATAAGAATGCCTAAAAAGAATAGGGAAAAATATAAAGGGGTTCCTTTGAACTGAAGAGTTCTGTGTCTGAACTGCTGCATGAAGTCTCTATTCCCCCTTACAAAGTTGCATTTTGCATATTCCTGGAGGCTCATTGGTTTTCCTCATGACTTGCGTTTCTGAAGCACACCAAGCATATCTTAGACCCTGCTGATTGTGATGCCAGTCATGAAGTGCCCCCTCTCACAGAGCTCTAATTTACTGTTGTTGTTCGTGGCAGAACCATTTTGGCGATCTGGATGGTGGCCACTACACGGCCTTCTGCAAGCACACAGCATCCCAGAGCTGGTACAACTTTGATGACTCTCAAATCAGTGAAATTCCAGAACCTGCTCTCCAAACTCCTGCAGCTTATCTCCTGTTCTACAGCAATCAAAGTTTCTCTGTGCCAGTGAAAAACTAATGTGGTTAAGAACAGACGGGATAGGTACAAACCGGCAACACTGTTAGCATGAACGTGCCGACACTTGGCAAGTCAGGTTATGAGTGATAATTCAAAGAAGAGCCACTTGCGTTTCTTTCACTGTTCTAACTGTAAGAAAATGAATCAGAACCCAGTCCAGGCAGCACCGCTGTTTTCTGCAGTGAAGTGACACATGCTGGATGTGAACACGTTTTTATTAATCCTGCACGTGATGTAGCATAGTCCAAGTTAAATAAATGGTTCCTGGACAACTGTACTGGAAGAGTTGGTTTTTATTGTTGCAGAATACAAGATTAACTGTATCTGTTTTTAGTAGCTCATCTACAGTAAAACCTGGAGGTAGAAGACAGAAAGAAGGCAGAGGAGACGAGCAATGTTCCCTCTAAGCTGCAGAGTCTTGTGAGCAAAAATTCTACTTTGTGAGCTACTGGCATTAAAGTCGTGAGCTGCTGCATAAATTATTGTACTCTAGGGCCATTTTTCCTGAGCGAAGACAAAAATGTGTGAGCTGGAGGCTACAAATCTGTGAGCCAGCTCAAGCTAACTCAGCTTAGAGGGAACACTGAAGAAAAGTAATCTTCTGATACAAATGCATGGTGAGAACTGGCTTTGCAAACAGTTCTCTTTAAAATCACTTAAAAAGAATTTTTCTTTGTCATCAAACTGACCTTGATAGATCAGTTGGTGGTGGTGGGGGGAGTGGAGGTTTAATCAACTGTCACAGCCTGTAAACCTTGGAGGAAAAGGATGGGGCACTTGTCCTGGGCCTCCATCTATTCTCTGCCTCGCCAGGTAGCTACAAGTGTGATCGGGCCTGGGAAGGACATCGGTCAAGGCTCTGCCCTCTTGTTGCTAAACCTCCTTGGCCATTTGTTACTCAACAAACCCAAGGTCTGTCCCAACTCTTTTCCCCTGTGCAGGAATCCCTACAGCCAAAGCTTGTCGGTCTGAAATAAACAGACATTTAACAGACATCTACTTTTACATAATTTTCTCAAGATTTTAATGCATGAATACATGAAACTCTTATATTAAATACTAAAAGGAAAAGTCATCTCAGTTATTTAGAATACATAAATGTGTGCACAGATTGATAAAAGCTCAACAGAAAAATACAGCTCTGCCCTTTCTTATCTATAAGAATTAAAGTTATTTTGACAAAACAAAAAAAAAGAAGCAATCCTTCCCATTCCAGTAAGTGCTCACCAAAGGACCACATACCTCTTATATACAATAATGTGCAAGTATGCAATCAATATATACACATTACATTCCTACCTGTTTACATCATTTCTAGGATATTCACAGTAGAATCAAGCTTTTAAGGTTAGAAGTGTGAAAAGGCCATAAACGTGGAGAGAGAAAATTAAAAGATATGCTTTAGGTTTTGGAACATCTCACAAACCCTGTATGTTAAATGGCTTTAGAATGGCTAAGCTAGATCTATAAGTTTGGAGCAGCATTACAAAATAAAACTTTTGAAATGAATTGTTTAGTACTAAACAGCCTTGTTAACCACTGGCTTTTCAGATGTTAAGCAACAGTACTAAGAGGAAAGAGGGCCTTGGCGGAGAAACTGCAGCAGCCGTCTCCTTACTTGGCCGGTGACCTTATACGTGGCGTGGCTCAGTGCGGTATGGTGCATTTCTTTTCAGAAAAAAGAGAGACAGAGACCAACCTTCTCCAATAACGCTGCTTTATGTGGCTAGGTCAGCCGCACGCTGTTCAAAAGAAGTATAAAAGAGGATGTAAGCAGCTGAGGACCTAACAGATGAGGAGGAGATGTCGGAGACTTCATGGTCGTCAAACTTGTACCATCTCTGTTTGGCAGCGTTTTTACAGTAGGCCGTGTAGTGTCCTCCGTCCAGCCCTCCATAGTGATTCTAAGAGGAACAGGAAGAAGCTTAGGATTTCATAAGGCTCTTTCTCTTTTTTGGCCTGAAAACTTAAAAATCAAAGATAAAACTGCTCTGCAAAGAACAAAGATTGAACCAGAGATTTTAACAGTTAGAGGATCCTCTCTGCCCAGGGCTGCAATTAAAAGAATGGGGAAAATGCTGCAATTAAAAGAAACCCCCATGCCACCCCCACTGTTTGTATGAATTAACCAGCTGGGGGAGAGGGGCTGCATGTATGGATTCAGTAACAGATGAGATACAAAGCAAACAGGCCGAGAGGAGAGAAAATACTACAACAAGGGTAGCCAAACTAGAGAAGGCATTTCTCTTTAAATGATTTCGCCAAGCCAAGCCAGCCAGCAGCTTGGAGAACACATTTAAAATTAAAGTTGCTTTCTTTCCACCTCTCCCTCCAATTTATTTTCCTTCCTTCCTTCCTACCTACAGCTGACATTTATTCTATGTGGCCCTTGTGTTAAGCACATTTGGCCACCCCTGCCCTACAAGAACTAACAAATAAGCATATAGAGGTCTGCCAAAGTGGATAATAAAACAAAATCACTGAATGAGCTTCATCTAAGATCAAGCCACAACATAAAAGGAAAACTGGAAATCATCTATGTTACTATTACACTTTGCAAGGCACAAAGCTGTGGAGTCACTTACAGATACTGCAAACAGGTTGTATCTCCTCAAGTTGTTCTTGGGACCAATAACATATTGCTGAAGGTCAAGGCTTTCCAGAGGGAAATCAACAGACGTTTGTAGCTTTTGCTTCCATCGTCCATCATAGGAAAATCTAGGGAAGACCAAAAAGGAATCTGATTTGCTAAAATAGGAGTCTACTGAAGAAAAGGAACAACAACAAAAACCTGACAGAGACAAGGCGCCTAAAATAAGAACTATTCTGATACCACCTCTACCCACTGACCTACCTGCAAATGATTCCTCAAGGTACACATCTGTCAAACCAATCTTCAAAATGTTGCCTCTCCAAAATGTGTTCTTTGCATGAATAGAAGCTAAGTAGCCCACATCAAGAACAGATCATTTAAAAGTTTTCCCCCATTATAATCAGACTGACTCTTGCAAAAAGAGGGGGTGGGGTGAGTCACATCTGCAGTCCCACCAGCAAACCATGTCAAGTGGTGGATTCTTCACCATGCAAATGCTGCTCCCTGCCTGGAGAGTACAAAGCACTCTGGGTAACTTCCTGTAGTAACTTCTCACAGAGAGGAACAAAGCACAAGAGACAAGACTATGCTTCTGAATGCAGCGTTTCCTTTCTTACCCTTCTCAGTACTTTCAGAAAGGCTAGACTGGCATTTGTGCTTACAAACATATCTGTCCTTGATTGAGCCTTACCTTTTCAAGTGCACTAAAAGAACAGGAGGCAGCTTCCAGATTTCTATCTTTTTCAAAGAATCTCTTCGAGTCTTGCAATGGCTACAATAAAATCTGTTGTTATCTGTCAATTTTTCTTCTTTGGAGAATAATCTAAGGCATTCCTAAAGTGGGAAAGGACAAAGGCAGCCTCAGTTCAAAGCTTCAGAGTAAGAATGAGCACAAAACTGAATTACAAAGGGAAGCATCAAAGAAGCATAACCTACTCATCCCTAAATGCCAGTTCAGATTCCCCCACCTCCCAGGAGAGACGAAGTGTAGCCTTTTGGCTCTTTTCCAACCTGGTGGGAAGCAGTGAAAAATAGAATCATAGAGTTGGGACCACTAGAGTCATCTAGTCCAACCCTCTGCACAATGCAGGAAACTCACAAATACTTCCCCCTAAATTCACAGGATCTTCATTGCTGTCAGATGACCATCTAGCCTCTGTTTAAAAACCTCCAAGGAAGGAGAGCCCACCACCTCCCGAGGAAGCCTGTTCCACTGAGGAACAGCTCAGGAAGTTCTTCCTAATGTTGAGCCGGAAACTTGATTTAATTTCAACCCATTGGTTCTGGTCCTACCTTCTGGGGCCCAGAAAACAATTCCACACCATCCTCTATATGACAGCCCTTCAAGTACTTGAAGATGGTGATCATATACATCTCTCAGCCACCTCCTCTCCAGGCTAAACATGCCCAGCTCCTTCAGCCTTTCTTCATAGGAACTGGTCTCCAGACCAAATCTCTCAACCTCTCTGACCAAGGGAGTGCGTTGACTCTCAAAAGCTCATATCCTGAAAATCTTGCTTCTGGACTCGAATCTAGGCCTTAAATATATGGCTGCCCTCAGAATCCTCTCAAAGGGGTTCCTCTCCAAGAGGGACAAGGGTTGCATACCTGCAGGACCGCCTCTCCTGCAATGCTCTGTCATGACAGCTGCACTCATGTAAGCTAATTCTCCTGAAGGTGCCACTCCACGACCCAGGTCAAAGTGACAGCTGCCCGCACGCGTTCCCTGCGGTGGATCCCACACTGTGGAATGACCGGCCTGAGACTCTTGGGAAGGGCCCCACGCTTCTATCATTTAACAAAATGTGCAGAACAGAATTGTTCAGGAGAGCTTTCTGCCTCTAGCTGGAAGACTATATTTTATATAGGAGAGGGACGGTGGCTCAGTGGTAGAACATCTGCTTGGTAAGCAGAAGGTCCCAGGTTCAATCCCTGGCATCTCCAACTAAAAAGGGTCCAGGCAAGTAGGCGTGAAAAACCTCAGCTTGAGACCCTGGAGAGCCGCTGCCAGTCTGAGAAGACAATACTGACTTTGATGGACCGAGGGTCTGATTCAGTATAAGGCAAGCTTCATATGTTCATATGTTCCTGAGCCACACTTGAAGCCAGGATCTCTTCCAGCCACACACCCCTCCCTTCCCACTTGAGTCTGCAACTTCTGCTGTGACTGCAGTGTGCATCAAGAACACACTGACAGCTCTTTTCTGCTGCTATTAGAAACACTGAAAAACCAGTGGTGGGGGGACGTTTTAACCTTCCAGGACATTCAGTTGCTGACCTAAGAGTAGCAGCTCTCTTACAATGGAATTCCAAAGAGAGATTAGAGAGACTGCTGCATTGCAACTGATACTGAAGCTCAATGCATCCTCCTGGGCTGAACCCCCTTCCCATTTCTTACAGATGATGTGGGGGGGGGGAGGAGAAACTTGACAGCACAGCACAGGAACAAGAGTCCTCCAGCACCTTAATAACTAACAACATTTGTGGCAGGGAATGAGCTTTCATTAGTCACTGCTCACTTCTTCAGATACAGCTAGAATGTATCCTCTGTGAAACAGTGGCTCAACCCTCAGCCAATGGGATGGCTGTAAACATGACGGCTGGCAGGCCAACGGCAGAGCAGAAGATTCGTGGCCAGTATATCTGAGGGATTATATTATACTTCTGACCTAACCTCTCCCACGGGACTTACCTGTAGAGTGCATTTACTAGTGGATGCGAGGGGCAAAGACAGATACATAAAAGCCTCAAAGGTCCGGGACTTTTTGTGACATGACAAACACTGCACCGTTGATTTGAATTGGCCTTGGAAAAGTGCAACGATTATAGACTCATTGAGCTGCTTGTGCTTGTGCCAAGCGAGCTCAGCCGCTTTGAAGTCATCCAGGTGGTCCTTGTTTTCTTCTTTATAGCGCTTTCTGTTGTCAGCCTGGGAAGAGGGGAAACTGAATTACTATGAAGTGTGTCTGAACCACAGAATGGCTTCACATACAAGAATGAAAACATGTGCAGTGATGGAAAGAAGGAAAGAACATGCCACACGCACACGCACACACACATGTTGAGCCTTCCTGCTATGTTGACAAGCTCTTTCCCTCCTTCAGGCAGGAGTTTTGAAGAAAGCAGAAATTTTTTGGGTCAAATCTCACACACAGCAGGGTCAAACACTGTGCAGGCAAAGAAAAGAAGATTAATGAGAGCTGTTCAGAGGTTTGCTGCAGGGCCCTCTTCACTTGGAAAGTTTTGCGTACCAGAAACACTCCTACACACCGACCAAATCCCCATATTAGCAAACCTGTTCTCTACTATAAAGTGGTTTATGGCTGCCATTTAGGAGTGAGGATTTATCAATTCCACAAAATCATGATTTATACCAGATTCCACCAATGCTGGGTGAAATCCTATCCCCATACATACTACTGGTCATCACTGAAGCCAGAGAACGGGAAGCGGCCTGCCCTTCTTCCACTATGCCTGGACCCTCGCTCAGTACTGCTTCCTTTTTTACTTATATCTGCATTTCAAATTGCTATACGCTGCTTTGTGAACCCACCTCTGGATGAAAAGTGAGGTAAAACTGGCATGCAGCAGTGAAATGGCCAAACACATTAAAAATCGTATGCACTAGACACAAGATGAAGAAACAATTAAGTTTTCATTTACTTACTCTCTAAGAGGCATCAGAGTATTTGTAAAAATAGGAGGGGGAAGAAGAGACTGAAAAGCAGATCTTTAGTAGGCCAGGCAAAAATGATTCCCATGTTAGCTACATTAAATAAGCCAAACAAGCCCCCCCCCCCATCAAGTTCACAGGAGCTAGCACAGAAGGCAGCCCTGATGTGATGGCCCTGAATTTAAAGGTGGCCCATTTGAATGTACAACGGCCAAGGATTATCTGTAGACAGCCTTAAGAGACTATGGTAGCCACGTGCCTAGTTCCTGGTTTAGATGTGCAATTGCTTTTCAAAATACAAGCACTGTGCTGTTACATTAAATCAAAAGGCTATCCCACCCCCTATCTGGCTGAAGCCAGTCCAATACCCATGAGGATGCTTCCACTCTTTCCATACAGCACCTGGTGATGCAGAATTCCACCTATTTTGTGAGTGGAGATTCTATTTTTAGTCAAGTCAACATGACCCAACTCTTCGTGAATTTTCCTCTACCTTTTGACCAGTGCCTATCTCATATCTCAAGAAAAAGAATTTGCTAAATAAAGTACTGTGTAAAATAGTATTTTTCTGTACTGGGGCTGTTTTCTATCCTGTTCTCACCCTAATATTATCATCCTTTAAGGCCCTATGCAGCCTGGGCCTGCAGATCTTCAGGGCCGCCTCTCCCTATATGAGCCCCCCTGCCCCCAGGCTTTGAGATCATTCACACAACATCTTGTTGTGATCCCTGGTCCTAAGGATGCCTGGTTGGCATCAGTGAGGAACAGAGCCTTTTCAATTTGGGCCCCTGCCTGGTAGAATGAGCTCCCGCTGGAGATCTGGGCCCTGCGGGACTTACCTAAGTTCCAAAGGGCCTGTAAGGCTCTTCCACCAGGCTTTTAATTTACCGAGCTTCCTCTGAAACCTTCCCCCAGCACTTTACTACCTTTGTGCTTGAGTTGGTCAGGGTATGAGTGGTATCAATGACCTGAAGCTGTGCTAAGTGGTGCTGATCAGCTGAAGTTGTACCAACTGCCAAACTGTGGCTTCTGGCCGTATTACTGTTGGAGTTATGATCCTCTATTTTATGTATTATGTTTATGAGTTTTTAAATCTGTTGTGTTTAATTAGATATGTTTTATTGTTATTGCAATGTTTTAATGTTGTAAGCCGCTCTGAGCCCGCCTAGTGGGATAGGGCGGGGTATAAGTCGCAAATTAAATTAAATTAAATTAATCCTAGAGCAAAGGCAGGATCGAAGGTTGGGGTGGGAAACAGTGGGAATAATTCACCCAGGACTTTTTTGGGTAGAAAAAGCACCAGCAGGAACTCATTTGCATATTAGGCCACACCCCCTGGTGCCAAGCCAGCCGGAACTATTCAAAAAAAGCCCTGGTTATACCCCCTGCTTGTGGTAGTACAAATTAGATGCATAAACTTTTGTTTTGATTTACATTGTTTTTAAGTATCAAACGGCTTGAGAGCCTCAGGCTTTAAAATAAACATTTTAAAAATACAGCTTTTAAACAAGCAGATGTACAAGTTATGCAAACCGCTTGCAAACCCAGCATCTGAGAAATGGGGGAAGAGAAACAGTGTGAATTTCACACTCCTGTTTTATAACACTACATTGCCAAACGTTATGTGTGAAATACTGACAAGAATATAACTCACTTTATTTAAGTCTTCATGCAGACCGTCCATTAAGAACAGGAGCATTTCTTGAGAGTCTTGCTGACTGTACCCTGCAAACTGGTCATTGATCTTCCCAATGGTGACTTTAAAATCTTTTGGACTAATATATCTGTATTGCCCAGTCCAGAGAGCCTTCATGATTATGCCGAACTCCTCTGCCACTTCACCTTTGTGACCCAAGAGGTTTGACCTGCAGCAAACACAAGAATTTAAATGGCCAGCAGTATCCAAGCAGAACAACAACAACAAAAATCTGAAACAAAAGGTGTCAACACGAGAGTGATGTGACTTTCAGGATTATTCGTTCACTATCTCTGCAAATGCAGCTATCTGTAATAAGTCTACAACTTACAAAGCATCTCTAAATGGGTCTTTTCCAGACACAACACTGCAATCGGTCCTCAGCAGAGCTAACAACCTCCTGAGTCTTCTGAAGGCATACAAGGGTGTAGCTCTTGGGACCACTCTGTTAGAGACCTGTGGGGCAGAATAGGGACAGCATGGTATAAAAAACCTGCGCTATTAGCTCATCTAAGAAGATATTATCATGATTGTTTCCAATATCAAGACACTTGCAGCATGAGCCAAGCTAGCATTTTCCTGTAGAAGTGCTTTTGAAATTACCCAAGAATGCAGTTAGAAAACATTGTGCCAAAGAACAGAACATCCCCATCAGGTTTTCCAAAATTAATTCCTTATCATAAGATAAGTTACACCAAAGCTGATTCCTCAGTCATCTCGTGATGGAAAGTGCCATCAAGTCACAGGTGATGTGTGCAGACCCCATAAGGTTTTTAAGGTAAGAGGCAAACTGAGGGTTTGCCATCACTTGCCTCTGCATAGCAACCATGGACTTCCCTGGTAGTCTCCCATCCAGTGGATACAGTGAAGGTTTGCCATCGCTTGCCCCTGCACAGCAACCATGGCCTTCCCTGGTGGTCTCCCATCCATGTACTAGCCAAGGCTGACCCTGTTTAGCTTCTGAAATCTGATGAGAGCAGGCTAGCCTTGGCCATCCTAGATGATTGAAACAACAGCACACCTCTCTGTGATGAGGGAGAATTAATACCATCTACAGACAAAAGCTGCTGATTGGCAGAGTCCTTTTTCTGTTTAGGATATTAATGCTGGTGGCTCATTTCCTACAAGTTCCAAGAAGGTCAAGGGACCATAAATACATTTCCCTAGCCTGCTGTGTACCCCACAGACAGCAGCCCAGTGGTAAAACCCAACATTTCTTTCTGATGCACTGAATATCTTCCACTGTTAATCCACCTCAGACTTACTTGTTGCAGACATTGCCGTTAAAGAAAGCACTACAATTTTTAAAAATGACTGTGTTATTTTTGAAACATTTGTAGCATTTCTGAAAAAAGTAATAATTTTTGCACACAGATGTGGACTAAAGAAAATAATCTCATCAACCAAAAAGAGTTCAATTACCTGTTGATATCATCCTGATAGAAATTTCTGTTGAAATAATCTGCCAGGTGTGGCGTGTTGCAAAGACATTGTAAGACAGAGTTCATGTAGCAGGTGTTTCCTAAGTTTCGAAGGCCTGTGAGGGCTGGTCCCTGTCCTCCAAACACGGGGTTGAGATTACGAATCTGAGAAGCAGAAAGCCTCGATATTTCAGCTTTTGTATAGCTTGAGGGTCTGTAAGAAAGAGGCAACGATTAAACAGAGAAAACATTTTCATTCTTGATACATTGTTTTTTAGAAGCCGCTTATTCCATTTATATGTTCCATCCCTCTGGGTTTTCTACCAAGAAATGAATTATAAATAAGGGAGAAGGGGCAAGTAAAGCCAAGCAACAACTCAAAATAGTTTTTTTGTTCAGGCAAGTGGCATTGACTGGTTAAAATAACACAGCCTTGTCCACAGCCATGATGCAGCGATGGCTGAGACCTTATTCTGTCTAAAATATAATGCTTGCTGTTCATAGATCCTATATCTCTCAGAACGCCTAAACCAGTAATGTCAAGCATCTATGATCCTTCATGTGTCCCACTAACCGCCACACCACATTTAGCAAATATCCCACAGAACTATATCCTTTCCTTTCCTTTAATCTGATTCAAGCTCATTGACTAAAAGTCTTGAATAGTCAAAAAACCCCATCTGTTAAGTAACATTATCTGGATACAACACTAAACCAATGGGAAAAATCTAACAACAGTGGAAATTGGTCAGATAAAAGGAGTAAAACTAGCTTGCGGTGAGACAAAGACGAAAAATTATACAGGTGCTGTGTTAAAAACCTATTTCCAAGGCTAATAATAAAGAGGGCATTCCAACAAAATATGTATTAAAGTACCAATTTTCCCCAGAGGACAATCACAAAGGCAGTCTGAGTAAGGAACCTTTCTTAATCTTCCCTTTATAACAGGAGTGAGCTGCGCATTCAATCGGGCTAATAGGAATGCTCTAAAGTAATTTGGAATAGTGACATCCTATAAGACTATTTGGGATAGTGAGATCCTATAAGGCTATCAGGGCAGGTGCAGCAGACATACTTATTCTCACGATTAACTGTAGGCGTGATGATGATTTTCTTCCTCTCTTCCTCTTGAATGGCCTGAGTGATGTCTGGCGAAGAGTAAGAGCGCTTCAGCTTGGAGTGTTCCCTTTCCCGTTGGTCAACAACAGTCTGGGGCTTTGGCTTATGAGTGGGCGGTGTGGAAGGAGGCGTGGCAGACTGAGTAATTTCTGGTGGGTACATGTGGACGGTGTTGGTTGGGGAATGATAGTAACGGAAGGTCCCGGTGACCGGATCAAGAAACTTCGAGGGACGTGTGCAGAAAAAGAAATGGGGAAGAGTTAAATGAAACCTCAGATGGTTCAGAACAACTATCACGCAAAGACATGCTGGGAGCTTGTGAGGAACGATCTGGAAACCCCATGCCCACATCCCAAAGCCTCATCCTTCAGGATTCTAGAAATCCTTATGGGCTTCAGCCAGCTAATTTTCCTCCCATCCCCTTTAATTGACACTCAACATTAACGTTAGAAGTTATGCTTACCTTTACCCAACCAGAAGGTAGTCCTGGCACTATCCTGCCCATCTCCTCACTCCTGGCCCTTGTTAATGGTTCCCGCTGGGGCTTAAAAAAAAAGGGGGGGGGGTGAAAACTATGACACAAGAAAAGATAAGAACACAACATATTGCGCACTTTGCCTGTCTTTGGGATGATGCATACAAAAGAAGGACAGCACAATGATTTCGGCAAATGCAAAACTCTATCTGGGAACTTTTCCAAAGAGCCAGCAGATGGACAACAATGGGAGAGGGAATCTGGAAGGCAAGAAGTCTGACTTGAGGTGTGGGCACAGACAGCTGTTGAACAAGGACTGACTAGTGAAGGTAGCGCTGGAGGTGAATTTCTAAGGATCTGAGCTCTATGGGTCAGAGCGTTCAGCTGGAGAGCTCAGTGGCTTGAGAGAATGAATCTGTGGGGAAGTCTGTCATTCTAATTGCACCTCTACTCAGAGCTCAACAGGTGGTCTTGCCCAAGAAACTTTCTCTGAGGGTTCGCCTAAGTATTATCAACCTCCTGCATACATAAAACAATGAAACCAGACAACTCACTTCCTGCACTAACTTTTAGTGTCCTGAAGAGATCCCAGAACAAAAAAGGCACTTCATGCTGAAGAACTCAAAGTTCTAAAGAAGTTTTTAACCTAGCAGCAAGATGACCAACATCGCACATGAGCAATCCCCTGAATCTGCTTTTTATTGGGAAACACGTGTATTTATGAAACATAACACAAATGGTTATGGATTCCTCTTATAAAGAGGAAGTAGTTACATGACAACAGATACAAAATGAGTTGATGTTATGGCAACTGCTCTAGATTGCTTGAGCTATGCACAATGCATTTACTTTATTTTTTTCAGAATCTTGTTCAGTTTCCTCTCTACTGGCTCCTGGCTTTTGAGATTCTGTTTCTGGATGTTCTTTAAGCCCAGTCTGCTGCAAAAAAGAGATTTTAAAAGGGAAACTTTCAGTTTTTATATAGAAATGTAGAAAGCTTCAAAAAGAGTGGTCTTTTAATTAATGCTCTGTATTTTTAAAAAACTGCTCTAAATGAGAAAGAAATAGTGAGAGAACATTTTCATTGCTAAAGAGAATACAGACCCACAAAACAAGATTTTTGCTAGTTCTACTGATAAATATTTTAAAGAAACTGCTGATCAAGGGAATGTTATGCTCATCCTGTGACTTGGTAGTAGGGTTGCCAAGTCCAATTCAATAAATATCTGGGGACTTTGGGGTGGGGCCAGGTTGGAACAAGTACAATTGAACTCCAAAGGGAGTTCTGGCCATCACATTTAAAGGGACGGCACACCTTTCCAATGCCTTCCCTCAATTAGAAATAATGAAGGATAGGGGCACCTTCTTTGGGGGCTCAGAGAACTGGCCCCCCTGGTCCAATCCTTTTGAAACTTGGAGGGTGTTTTAGAAAAAGGCATCATATACTATGCTGCAAATTTGGTGCCTCTACCTCAAAGAACAGAGTCCCAGACACCCGCAGATCAATTTCCCATTATTCCCTATGGGAATCGTTCTCCATAGGGAATAACAAGAGTGCCCAGTAGACATTTCCCTCCCCCCCTCGCTTTCTAAAGTGGGGGGGGGAGGGCCTCCAAACCAGGAAATCCCCTGCCCCCACCTGGGGATTGGCAACCCTCCCTCTCTCTCACACACACGTACACAGTTACTGGGTCTGGTTACTTGCTCTGAAAACGAAAGCAAAACAAACAGAAGCTGCTGTTGCCCCATGAAGTGCTTCCTGTTTCCTGTTCAACTTTAAAGGCACACAAACAACAGAAACACACACCGTTTGCAGGTTTCTAAACCTGCCTGAGCTTTAGAGGTAGGTGGTGGCTGTGGGGGCGGGGCTTCCTCCTGCCAGCCAGCTGACTGGGGGCAGGAGTAAGCCTGTAAAATCGGGGGATCCCCCGCTGGGACCTGGGAATTGGGAAGTCTACATGGTAGTTTTCAAGTAGGGTTGCCAAGTCCAATTTAAGAAATATCTGGGGACTTTGGAGGTGCAGCCAGGAGACTTTGGGGGTGGAGCCAAGATCAAGGCTGTGACAAGCATAATTGAACTCCAAAGGGAGTTCTGTCCATCACATTTAAAGGGATGGCACACCTTTTCAATTCCTTCCTTCCATAGGAAATAATAAAGGATAGGGGCGCCTTCTTTTGGGGCTCATAGAATTGGACCCCCTGGTCCAATCGTTTTGAAACTTGGGGGATATTTTGGGGAGAGGCACTAGATGCTGTACTGAAAATTCAGTGCCTCTACCTCAAAAATCAGTCCCCCCAGAGCCCCACGGATCAATTATCCATTATTTTCTATGCGAATAAATCTTCATAGGGAATAACAGAGTTCCCAGCAGACATTTCCCTCCCCTCCCCCCGCTTTCTGATGACCCTGAAGGGGGGGGAAGGCTTCCAAACCGGGGGATCCCCTGCCCCCACCTGGGGATTGGCAACCCTACCTGCAAGCTACCTAATAATAATAATAAGAATATAAAAGCCCTTTCATGGTGGCAAAATGGAGCACCTTGATTGATTAGGACTGTACTGCATCAACCTTTGGCCCATCAAACCATCAATCAAGGTCTGTTGCATTCCATTGGCTGAGGGTGGGAGGGGGAGGGAAACAAACACAGAAAGCCTTCCCCCTATTGGCTGAGGGCTTCTGGAGCCTGAGTGTATAAAAGGCAGGCTGCTCTATTTTCATATTCCTGTTAGTCTTAAGAAGTTGGTTGAAATACAGCAGATGGTTCTGGTGAGTAAATTTTCCCAGTGAGATCACAAAAGTGTGTGCTTGTAAACTGTGTTTATTTGGCTGCCTTGTGAGAGAGATTGTGTGTGCTCACTTTAATTTAGTGGAAGTGCAGTCAGCTGTTGGGGGGGGACAAGGAAATGAAGACTGTATTCAAGGGAATGGCAATGTTGTAATTTTATTTTTTTTGGCCGGGGAGGGGGGGAATGGGAAAGTCTCCTGGCTCCACCACCCAAGTCCCCAGGTATTTTCTGAGTTGGACCTGGCAACCCTACAGCCAAGCTTGGTTCTGTCAGTAAAAGGCAGTGAGGGGAGGAGGCCCTTTCCAGGCCTATTTTGATGCCACCTGACTGGTATGACTTAACTAGGCCTGGCTGCTTGCTCCTGTTCAGAAAATACAAAACAAACAAACAAACCCACCCACCTACTGTGATATACTGGCTAATAGTATATTAAGTAAAACATTTTAAGTAGCCATATAAATCATTTTTAAACACATTATAAAGAAGCTCAGCTTTGCAAGATTGCAAAGAAAAGTCCATCCAACAAGCACCTGGCTCATTTCATCAAAAGTCTTCCTCAGGAGTATTTTTATTTTCTTCAAAGTTGTCAGCTTCTTATTACAATTCAGTGTTAATACTGGGAGCCAGTCAGGTCTTAACCTCTTCTCTAAACAGATGCAAAAGCCTTCTGAATTTGGCTGGCAAAATGCTCTCTGCAACCTCTTTATTTTCTTCAGAATTTCTCAAGTGGGAATAAACCATGGTGATTATAGCAAGCTACAACACAAAGCTGGATGGAAGTGGATAACTTTCAAAATTTTTAAATGAGTAATTTTAAAAAATATATATTTTTGATGATTATTAAGAACTTACCTCTCAATCTCACTTAAGTGTTTATATTTATACTAGAGGCAAGCCAGTCCTCAATCTCTTCCCTGACCAGATCCAAAAGCTTTCTGGATTTGGCTGGTCAAATGCTCTCTAAATTACATTTATCAGGAGCCAGCTATTCCTGAACCTCTTTCTAACCAAATGCAAAAGCCTTCTGAATTTTGATAACAAAATGCTCTCAATACCACTTAAGTGTTTAATTTAGAAGCAATTTAGAACCAATCCTGAACCTCTTCTATAACTAGATGCAAAAGCCTTCTGAATTTTACTGGCAAAATGCTCTCTCCAACAAGCTTGAAAACTAACTCTACTTAAAGAAAACTATTCTAGGTAACTCCATGCAGCTGTGTCTTGGATATTTCTTTCTTAAAGGTATAAGACACAGAGATATAGTAAAGATTCACAAATGGTGTTCCATTAGATCCTCAGGGAAATAATAGGTTTCTGGTATGATTTTAAAATGTTTTAAATACTCCACTGATGTATCGTTGGAAGGGGATGGTGCTGCAGTTCTTTAGTAAATGTGAGAGAGAGAGCTCAGTTCATCTCTTAAAATTATTATATTTAAAGTACATTTAAGTGGAAGTATGATATATGATTTCAGCCCACAATCACTTTGACAGCCACTGTGATGTGACAGTCAGCGCTTCAGGGAAGGGTCTGCCAGACCCAGGTTCCTACTGTGGAAGCTGACTGGGGGATTTCAGGCCGGTCACAGCCTAACCTACCTCATAGGGTTGTGCAAATCAAAAGGAAAATTATATAAGCTGCTTTGATCCCCACTGTGGAGAAAGACGGGGAGGGGGGGGGGAGATGGAAAGTGAGGGGCCAGATAAAGGTAGGCTGAGAGTTGGCTGGGAAGGAGAGAGGGTTGCCAACTCCAGGTTGGGAAATTCTTGGAGATTAGAGGGGTGGAGCCTGGAGAAGGTGAGATTTGAGGAAGAATGGGAACTCAGACAGGTACAGTGCCATAGACTCCACCCCCAAGCCAGCCAGTTCCTCCTGGGGAACCATTGTTGCCAATCTCCAGGCATGGCCTGGAGATAGAACTACAGCTGCTCTCCAGATGGGCAGATACCAGTTCCCCGGGAGAAAATGGTACACTCTGAGACATTATGCCCTGCTGAGGTCACCGCCTTGCCCCCCCCCCCCCCGACAGCCAGTGTGACATGGCAGTTGGCACTTCAGATCAGGGTCTGCCAGATCCAGCTTCTTGCTGTGGAAGCTCTGAGTGATTTCAGACAAGTCACAGACTTTTGGACGAGTCACAGACTTTCAGCCTAACCTGCCTCACAGGGTTGTTGTCCTGCAGATAAAAAGTAGGGAGAGGAGAATGATGTAAGTTGCTTTGGTCCCCACTGTGAAAAAAGACTGCACTTTTCCTAGACAGAGGCTGCGGGGGGGGGGGATATAGAAAGCAATCTACCCCATCTCTTCTTTCTGGTAGATTGCTTTCTATCTCCCCCCCTTGCAGCCTCTGTCTAGGAAAAGTGCAGTCTTTTTTCACAGTGGGGACCAAAGCTTAGGTTATCAGAGAAGGGGGTATCTTCAGAAAGACCCCCTTCTCTGATAACCTACCTCACATTTCCCCACTTTCTCCATTTCCCTTCTCAACCACTGCCTTCCTGACATACCTTGCCTCCCTTTATCTTTTCCTTCCCTCCCCAGCCCCCTGCCAAGGACAAGAAATTCACCCATAGCAAATTTCTAGCACCCCACAACCAGCCTTATTACTAGTGCATTCAGAAGACCTTAATTAAGTGCTGAGGATATAATTTGCCTCAAATACATGCCAGCTGTGTGGGAAGAGCTGATCTTTAACTATCATAGTTGGGGACCATATTATGCTTATTAACTTGGTCTGTGGAGGGGGAAGCAGAGACCCCTACCCTCCATCAGAGGCACTTGGTTATAATTCCAGATAATGGTCTCTTAATATATTTGCAGTTAGTGCATTCTATTACTTCTGCTTGTGTTAAAATTTTCATCTAAATACCAGATGAATGCTTTCCCAGACAAAGACTTCAGTTTTGTTACATTCAGCATGGACACAGGCAGAGAACAAAGGCAAGTAAAACATTTTTGTAGCCTGGTAACCTGTATGGATTTTAACTGCAAGGCTGTTCTAACTGTCAAAGCCAGATACTCCCAAATATCACCAGACAAAAGTTTTCAGCAGGAGGGGTATGTGAAGGGGGGTATGTGGAGAGTGTAACTGTATGGTGACTCAGGAAATCTCTGCCGCCTAGAAAAGCAGAAAGTGGCTGTTGCAGCTTCTACTCACGGTCTGGGAGCAATGAAAACATCAGAGATGCCCTGCTAGAGCAGACCAGTAGTCCATCTAGTCCAGCATTTTATGGGAGAGGGGCACTGGTTTAGTGGAAAAGCCTCCACTTTGCATGCAGGGCCCATGTTCAATCCATGGCATCTCCACTTTTAACAAAAATCAGGTAGTAGGTGATGGGAAAGACCCGAGACCCTGGAAACCCACTGCTGGTCAGAGTTCACAAAACTGACCTTGATGGTCTGATTCAGTATATGGCACCTTCATGTGTGTTTCATACAATGGCCAACCAGTTGCCATGGAGGTCAACAAACAAAAGCATACAGGTCCCCTTTGATATTTCCTCTTAGCCTTGGTATTGTTACTGCCTCTGGATTAATGCTACTGCCCCTTTATTCACTGTGGCTAATAGCCACTGTTGGAGCTATCTACCTAAATTCCTCTGGATTAATGCTCTGCCCCTTTATTCATTGTGGCTAATAGCCACTGTTGGAGCTATCTACCTAAATTCCTCTGGATTAATGCTCTGCCCCTTTATTCATTGTGGCTAATAGCCACTGTTGGAGCTATCTACCTAAATTCCATTCTAAAGCCATCTATGCTTCAAGCCATCACTACATCCAATATAAGAACATTAGACAAAAATGGAAAGTACAGCCTCCCTGAGCTTCCCCCCAGCACAGGTCGTAGCTAGACTCAAACTGGCTTTTGTTGCCCTGGTGAACAGAGAGAAACTCCCCTTCCCCCGGCCCCTGGTTTGGCCAGACCTGTTGTGATTAGACCACACGCCTCACCCCCGCCGCCTGAGAGGACAGAGGAGAGGGAGGCCCACCACCACAAGGGTGAATGTTGCACTGCCTTCCTTCCTTGCTTCCTTGCAAACTCCCTGTTGCCCATTAGCTCCCTGAGGCACAGACCTGGCCCTGCCTCATGGTAGTGCTACGGCTGAAACACCATTTAGTTTAAATGGCACACTCTTTTAGAAGCAAGGCCCCTTTTCTCAGAATCCAGCCTGAAAATAAAAGCACTTTGCAAGGGAGACTCTCTGCTTTGTTTTTACACCGGCTGAGCTGCTCACCTTGTTTGAGACCAAATCCCCCCTCGCAGCTGCCCGAGACTCCTCTGCAAATCTCCGCCTTTGTGCTTCTGGCGTCCGGGTGACCTTTTCTTTTTCATTGACAAAGTTGCTCCCAACATCTAGTTTTTTCCTCCCTTCTGGGGGGGTCTCACTTACAATTTGACTTGTTTTTTTAATTTCTTTTAGCTCTGTGGGGGCTTTCTCCAGCTCCTGCTTTTCGTCCATCTCTCTGCTAGCCTGTGGTTCTCTTTCGCCTCTCTCCATTTCTTCTTTTGTTTTTTCCTTACTTTCCATTTCTTCCTGTTCCACTCTGCCTTTCTGCCTTTGGTCTTGCTTCTCCTGTCTGAGCCACTCTCTCTGTTCTTCCTGGTTTTTCTCCTGCAGCTCTTTTTCTTGCTTGCTCTTCTCCTTTTCTGTCAGCTCGTGGCCTTTCTCTTCCTCTGCCAGACCAGGTTTTGTATCCAATGGGGGTTTTGTGGAACGATCAGGAACTACTTTTCCATTTGAAACCATCTGCTTGCCAATGGTTGGGCTCTCCGCTTTTGACCTATTAGCATCATCTGGAATTTTTACTGAAGGCTTTTTTGTACGATCAATCTGGATCAATGTTAAAATAAAAAGATGAAACTATTTTTAAAAAAAGACTAGGCTTTACTATCATTTTTCTTTGGATGAAAGGTTGTTGTACAGCTAAAACTTCCTATGGCCAAGCAACTTATTTAGGCAACATACAACTGACTGCATGCATTCACCCTCTGTTTGGATGGTATCTGTGGTTTTCCATACCCACAAATGTGCTGGGGGAGAGATCAGGTTGAACACAAGATCTCTCCTGCTCCTGTGAGGATGCAACCTCAGCCATGCACAGCACAGTGGTTATGAGACTGCACTGTGAATCAGGAAGTGCCCGGTCTAAACTTCACCTCCCCCATGGACTCACTAGGGGGCCTCAGGCATGCCATTCTCTCAGTCCTTCACACCTGCCACATGGAGATAATGCTGATCTACCTTACAGGGCTGCTGTATGGATTGTAACAAGATAAAGCAACTTGAAGATTTTGAAGAAGGTACTATTGAGTTGCAGTGAACTCCTGCTGACTCCATCTGCAGGGTGTTCCAAACAAGAGAGCCCCAGAGGTGATTTGCCACTGCCTTCTTCTGCACAGCAACCCAAGTCTTCCTTGGTGGTCTCCCATCCAAGTACTGCGCATGGCTGATCTTGCTTGCCTTACAAGCTCTGAACACTTTGAAGTGCTAGATAAATACTAATTTTATCAGTCTCTCAGGCTCAGGAGAGACCGCTTGAGGGCATTCATGGCTCTAGGGCAGGAGGGCATGACCCCAAGGCTTCATTCCTTCCAGGAAAACTTCCAAGGGGTGGGGACTAGAACAGGGTTTGAACAGACCCTTAGTGAGGCTGCTCCATTTCACAGATGAGCAGCTCTCCCTCCCCCAAAGATCCAAATTTCAAAAGTAGCTTGTGATTTGGTGAATGTAGGCAACTGCCCCAGAAAAAAAAGGAGAGAAGTGCCTTGAACAACCTATATAAGAACAAACTTGTCTCCTCCTTTCTCCCTTTCCCCTTACTAAGAGGACTGGAAAGTGCTGTACAGCTGACCTGAGGAATAATCTTCACAGAAGATGCTGGCTGCAAAACAGAAGATGTGCCATCGGACTTAGCAGCAACAGCAACGGATCCAGTAGGAGTTGCTGGTTTCAGTGTCTCCCCTCTCCCTTCCTTGTCATTTGCCATTTCAGGTCTTTCAGGCATTTCAATGGTGGAAGGTTTGACATGGACAACTGGTACCACAGGTGGAGCTGGCTCTTCCAAAGATGGGTATGTAAAATCCACTAGAAAACCACAAAAAGAAGGAGCATTTTAAAGCTGAGGTGGGTGGGTGGGGAGAGAGAAATCTTCACAATGCGAAGAGCTACTCTAGTAATGGTATGGTACTATCTGCAGATGATGTATGTAAGTGCCATCAAGCTGCAACCAACTTATGGTTCCCCATCCAGGCACCAACCTCTTAGCTTCTAAGATCTTATAAGATAAAACTACACAATGCTGCCTTCCAGGCCTTTTTTTGTAGAAAAAGCCCAACAGGCACTCATTTGCATATTAGGCCACATCCCCTGACATCACCATTGTTTTTCACAGGGCTTTTTGTAGAAAAGCCCAGCAGGAACTTATTTGCATATTAGGCCACACCCCGATGCCAAAGCCAGCTGGAACTGCATTCCTGCTCAAAAAAAGCCCTGCTGCCTTCCCTACCTACACAGACTACAGAACCAGATGGTCAGAAGAAGCAAATGAAATACTGCAAACTAACTAAATTGATCACTTTATGAACCAGAAAATAATTTGGCATAGCATATGGAAGGGGTTTTGAGCTATTTATATTTATTTCAGTTTGCATCCTGCATGTCTTTGCAGTAGAGGAAGCAGTCAGAGAAGATATAAAACCAGTTCAGATAGACAAAAATGCAACTTCTAGCTGGTTACATGGTGCCTTTATTTCCTTCCCTATTTTGAATGTAAAGCAGGTGGAAAGCCTTGTGTAGCACACAGATTATTTTCCCGGCCTGCATTTATTAGGCAATGTATCACCTAGAATGAGACTTTGCAAATGTGAAAGCAAATGGCAGGGGGAGGGGGAAGGACTGGGTTTATTTCTCAAGCTGTATTTTAAAAGGCCCTTTAAAAAGCAAACATTTGATGGCACAGAGTGAGGAAGATGCTGGGTACTGATTTTTAGAACATCAGTGTATTCTGATGGTTGTAAATCACCTGGGTCTTTTTCTGGTAGGGAAATAATGCTAAAAATTTAAAATAATTAAAATAAGCATGTTTTGGAAGAGAACCTCTATATCCTGATCTTTCGGCAGCAAATCCCACTGCTTTCCATAGGAGTTGCTCCCAAGAAAGTAATGCACAGGACTGCAGTACTAGAAAGACTTACGTGAGAAACGTGTCTTTCATACTCACGTGAGACAGACACTGCTTCGTTCTTGCTGCGTTGGGGTGGAGTTACTTTTGCATTTGTTGTGTACTGGGGATAGCAGAGAAGCCAGTTCTCATACCCTCCTTCTAAGACCAAGGGCTCATTCTGTAGTACAGCTTTACTTTCCCACTGAAAGTGAAAGATGGGGTAGTTTACCAAAAGAAATCCCAACCCCACACCACCCCAAAAATCCATACCCAAAAAACATTCCGAGCCACACTTCAATCCGATTGCATTAATGTATAAAATGTGGCAAAGGACCGAGAACGAGATTTTGGAATTTAACATCTGACAACAAAATTGTATGTAACACTTTTTTGCAAAAATAATAGCTAGCACAGGACTCACTGCATACACTCTGGAACACCTTATTTTAAATGCAAGAAGTTTGGTTCAGCATCACACAGATAACAAATAGCCACTAAAGACCGAAAGAGGAAATGAAGCTTTTTCCCTGCCTACCTTTTCCAGTCTAAATTACTGTCGCATACACACGTGCACATATACATAGAGAGACATTAAAAAGCCATGCAATGCTGCTTAAAGAACATCTCTTCCTTTCTAGCTTTTTGAAATTACACTGGAACAATCAGTGCAAAGACTGAAAACATTATGTTGCCACAGCCCTTTCATTCAATGGCCTGAGAAGACATCATATTTAGCCACAGTCTGATGTTTTAACTTTGGCGTAAGATCCCCAAGTGTGCAACAAAACCATGCTTTATCTTGAAAACTGCCTACAGCCCAATACAGATGTAGTACTAGCATAAAGCCACCTCAAACTATTTTAATCTCCTACTATGTGGCCAATCTTAAACCACATTTGGACAAAATACTTAACCATGTATGCATGAGGCCAATATCCCACATGGAAATTTATATACACTTAATTAACAGCCCTTGAAACAATAAACTAAACAAAAGCTTCAGTTTGTTGACAGGCTTTATAAAAACACTGACATCTGAATGTCAAGATTATGTCTACTGAGTTTCTCTGATCCAAGGTAATTAGACAGATGTAAGCCTGAATCTTCTCACCTTGAAAAGTGCATCTTTGAGGCTCCACAGGGGTGTTCCTAATTGCAAGTCTTTTACAGAACTAAACCAGTCAAGCAGAACAATATAATTGACTTGCCCCCTTTCTTTCCAAGGCTCTTTGGAAGCATCTGGGAGTTTAGCTTCGATCCAGTTAGCGGTGACTCTGAAACAAGCATATAATGAAGGAACACAAGAAAATATTTCAACTCAACGAGTCAATTTGCCACTTATGCGGTGCAAGGGCAGGACATGATCAGTTGCCCCAACCTTGTACCTTGCAATCTAGACTTCCATGCAACAAAAATAAAACAAACCAGCCCAACTCTGGGAGGCTAGACTATGCAGAAGAAGGTGATATTGGATTTATATCCCACCTGCCACTCTGGATCTCAAGAGTCTCAGAGCGGCTCACAATCTCCTTTACCTTCCTTCCCCACAACAGGCACCCTGTGAGGTGGGTGGGGCCGAGAGAGCTCTCCCAGAAGCCGCCCTTTCAAAGACAACTCTGTGAGAGCTATGGCTGACCCAAGGCCAATCCAGCAGTTGCAAGTGGAGGAGTGGGGAATCAAACCTGGTTCTCCCAGATAAGAGTCCATGCACTTAACCAAACTGGCACATTGATCACGGCACTAGGAGAACACTGTTTCTAAGGTTAGTTAGCTACTAGCACCTGAGTGCCTTCTCACACCAATGGTGTGTGTGCCTGAGAACAAGGCCCAGGACTACAAAGTCCATATCCTGGCATGTCTTTTTAAATTTGTGCTGGGAAGATCAGCCTACCTACTTCCTTGCTCACCCCCACAAGTCAAAACTGGCTCCTTATCAAAGAGACCCAGCATGGTAGCAGTGAGCAGAATGAAGGGAGAGGGAATCAGCCACAACTCCACCCTGAACCAACAAATGCTTTCATTCACTCCCTTGGAATGCTCCCCCCCTGCCCAGAACCCATCGATGCCCCCAGAATTACTTAATACGTCCCCCTTCCCTCCTCATGTAACACACTGAGGGCAAGCACCGTGCAGTGGTTGGTCTGCTGGACCAGGATCTGGAGACTTGTGCCATGGAGAGAAAGCTGGGCATAAATGACGTAAAATAAACCAAATACTGATGGGAATATTGCTACCTACCATCACTACCATGTTGCTGTCAATTAAATCAGGATTATTCCACAGGGGTTATACTTCTTTCCTCACATTCTCCCAGCCCTCTAAGAGTATAAAGTGATGCCTCAGCTTTGCCTTTGTGTTCTTCATAAGAATATTGTTGAGGCTTGTTGAGTCCTTTTTTTTTCTTTTTGATTCATTTACACTAGTGAGCACTACCATATCCCCTGGTAAAAAGTTCCACAGTCCTACTAAACACCCCCAATAAAGAGAAAAAGGTGTGCATGCTTGAGCTCTTTTTATTGCAGCTGGAGAAACAGATGCCACAACATTTTCTTCCCTGTTCTGCTTCCGACAAACAGTAAACATCCAACGAGTATGTAAGTCTTAAGGGAAGGACGGTGGCTCAGTGGTAGAGCATCTACTTGGGAAGCAGAAGGTCCCAGGTTCAATCCCTGGCATCTCCAAAAAAGGGTCCAGGCAAATAGGTGTGAAAAACCTCAGCTTGAGACCCTGGAGAGTAGCTGCCAGTCTGAGAAGACAGTACTGAGTTTGATGGACCAAAGGTCTGATTCAGTACAAGGCAGCTTCATATGTTCATATGTTAATAATAATACATTTTATTTATATCCCACCCTCCCCGCCGGAGCAGGCTCAGGTTCTGCTAGGAAAAGTTCATTTCATACCCAGGACTGATAGCCTCTTCTGGAACGCTGATGGAGTTGATAATGCAGGACTCCTGATAATCCTTCAGGCTCCGGGCATCCATGACCATTAGCTTGATGCTCTTGTCCATCATCATCATAAACAGTTTCTCCGCTGTGATCCCTCCTGGAGGAACAGCAGCTATTTAGAAAGGGCAATGTAAAGTGAGGCACAGCCTACTACGGGAACTTCTGCAAATAACTGAAAGATTACTGAAATAAAGGGTTTTTGTAGCAGGAACTCCTCTGCACATTAGGTCACACACCCCTGATGTTGCCAATCCTCCAAGAGCTTACAGGGCTCTTATTACTGAGCCTACTGTAAGCTCCAGGAGGATTGGCTACATCAGGGGTGTGTGGCCTAATATGCAAAGGAGTTCCTGCTACAAAACCCCTCTGCAGAAATACAATATTCTCCCAGAAAAAGAGAAGACGGTGGGTTCTCAGCTGTTTTACTGAAACACATTTATGATAAAACAAAGCTTCTCAACAGCAGTGAGCATGCGCCAGCCTCTCTCTACCACCAGCCCAAGGACCAAGCACCACAAAAACCTGCAATCCCTCCCTTCCAAGGGGTATTGCCATGACAAAGGGAAGATTAGCCTTGTCCCAGATGCTGGCCAGAGAACGAACAGCTGCAGGAAGCTAGCTTTCCTCCTTCCTGACCCAAAGATCTTGCTCCTAGTGCCCTGTAGCTGCAATAATGAAAGGAAGGTCATTCAGACCTCTGTTACTGACCACTAGGCTAGGGACCATCACCTGCATGCACCCAGGCCAGAACCACCAGCAAGACCAGACCAGCAGATTCAAATGGAACAAGAATGTCTGTTAGCTTTATTCTGACAACTGCTTATAAGTGCACAGTTCTGCTATTTCTGTATGGTGGCACTGGTCAGCTGTGAAGTTGTTTTGCAAGATATCTAATGTAATTAGTAAGACACTGAAGAGAACAGTGATATGCAGTCCATGCTGATTCTGTTTGGACAAATGGAAAAGAGCATGGGTAGCTACTGGAAAACATGATGGCTGCAGCAAGATTGGCCACTGCAAAATTTGACCACTGCAAAATTTGGGACACAACTGATGACAGCCGCAAGGTGATTATGGTTCAGGAAGTGTGGAAACAGTATGATTATGGACACATTCAGTCCATAGCCCAAAGCAGTCAGAAAGGATTCTTTTTTTTTCCCTTTGGGCTATTTCAATTGCTTCAGAAGAATGCTCCATGGTGCGGCCATACAATCCAATAAGAGTTTCCCTTGGGCATGTTTGCAAGATAGCATTTGCTCATATCCAGGAATTCCATATTTCAGGGTGGGAAGAAATCTCCCCTTGGTCCCAGTGGATATAATATGGGGAGGGGAAAGGAGAGTTTCTTTTTTCTGTTCTATCGGGGCCTATTTCCATGAACACCCTTCTGTAGTGCACACCCACTCTTTGCTTGTACTCTGCTGAGGCTGGCCTACCTAGCCAGGGTTTTAGGGTGGGAGAGAGAACTAATTTGTACATGTCACTACCAGTTTCAGGCTGCTCCTTTCTTTCTGCTGAACCCTTCTTCTCACCATTGATCTAAATTATTTTTAGAAAAACATTTAGAAACCACTTTATTCCTCACACACACAAACACATCCTTTCCAGAAACAGAGATTCCTGGGTAAATATGGCCTGGTCTAGGCATGCAGCAGATTGATGTGGCAGAGTTTAAAAAGGGCAAAACAAACTGCACCACTTCAGACTGCAGGTGGTGGCGGTGAGGTCACATTTGTAATGATCTCATGAAAAAAACAAGTTTACCCCTACTCTTCCCTATGCTATGCTAATTTTCCACTTACAGGTCATTATTAATTACTACTTTGAAAAACATAATCATATACCTGAGCTCTCAAATGGTACACCCACTACCTTATTCTGTTTGTGTATAAACACGAGTCCCGTTTCTCACTATTTGCTACTTTCTGAAACAACCAGCAAGAGCAGCTGTATGAGAACAGACCCATCCACTGAAACTGCAGTCATGAGGAAGAAAAAGGTGAAATGGAAGTGGCCCTGTGCCGCTATGAAAGACATTTTTAAAGGACAGAAATGAAACTGGAGCAAAATGTTCTCTAGAATTAATTCATGATGTCAGACTACTGCTTACAGAGACCTACTTCTCCATCAATAGGTCTGCTGCTCCCTGGGTGTCTGCTGGGGGAGTGGGATGCAGCGCCTGCTCTCCTTGGAATTCTAAATTTACTGTTTTCGAGTGGTTTTTTAGTGCACCTGAAACATATACACTTCCAACAGGTCGACCTACAGTGTGCTCTGAGTGACCTTGACCACTTCGCCCACCCACACCTCAAATTATTTCTGCAGATGTCCCTGGCTAATAAACTTCCTGAACTTACTGAAGATCAGTAAGGGAAAATGAATGAACCATGGAAAGATGAGTCCTCATCAGTGGAGTTGGATTTGCCTGAGCCCCTGTTGCAGATGCTCCCTGGGAGGCAGTTTCCTCAGTGCCTCCTTGCAGGGTCTCTTTGCTGGCACTAGCCCCCAAGCCAGCATGGTCCTTGAGTCAGGAGGCCTAGGCATGGACCCACCCACAGCCGAACTGCCATGTGTTCCCCAGGAGTAGAAAAGGAAGAGAAGAAGAGATTGGATTTATACCCTGCCCTTCACTCAGAGTAGCTTACAATTTCCTTCCCTTCCTCTCCCCACAACCCTGTGAGGTAAAGTGGGGCTGACAGAGCTCTAAAAGAACTGCTCTTGAGAGAACAGCTCTTTTGAGAACTGTGACTGACCCAAGGTCACCCGCAGCTGCATGTGGAGGAGTGGGAAATCAAATCCTGTTCTCAGATTAGAGTCCTCTGCTCTAACCAAAAAGGAACATAAGACATAAGAGAAGCCATGCTGGATCAGGCCCATGGCCCATCTAGTCCAACGCTCTGTGTCACACAGTAGCCAAAACCCCCCCAAGTCCTACCAGGAGGTCCACTAGTGGGGTCAGGACACTAGAAGTTCTCCCACTGTTGCCCCTTCCCAGGCACCAAGAATACAGAGCACAGCGCCCCAGACAGAGAGTTCTATCAATACCCTGTGGCTAATAGCCCCTGATGGACCTCTGATGGATATGTGACTCTTCTGGTTGTGGAATTGTAAGTGTGGCTTTCTGTAATACACAGCTGAGCACCACTGCCCTAATACAACAACCCAGCAATGGGGACTCCCTCCTTCCAGCGCTCTACCCTTACTTCCTCCCAAGCTGAGGCCTGACCAGGAGTGCACATCTGGCAGCCTAAAGCCTCCCCTCTATTGAGGAAGTACCAAAGGAGACCAATGAGTCCCTGCAAAATCTGGGCCTACTGCTCCTCATGTAGAGAGGCGCAGCCCTATATGGTCGAGGACCTGTCTACCTTAGGGACCGTTTCTCCTCATATGAACCCCAGAGAGCACTGAGGTCAGCCGGGAAAAACCTGCTGACTATCCCCGGACCGAGAGAGGTGAAGCTGCAAAGCACCCGTAACCGGGCCTTCTCCTCTATAGCCCGAGCCTATGGAACCAACTTCCAGAGGAAATGCGGGCCCTGCGGGACCTAGAACAGTTCCACAGGGCCTGCAAGACCTTCCTCTTCAGACTGGCTTT